>NC_135914.1:2900277-3343124 GCF_964194155.1 Cetorhinus maximus | reverse complement strand
GGGCTGATAAATGGCAAGTAACATTCGTGCCACACAAGTGCCAGGCAATGACCATCTCCAACAAGAGAGAATCTTAACCATTGCCCCATGACATTCAATGGCATTCCCATCACTGAATCCCCCACTGTCAACATCCTGGGGGTTACTAATGAACAGAAACTGAACTGAACTAGCCATATAAATACTGTGGCTACAAGAGCAGGTCAGAGGCTGGGAATTCTGCAGTGAATAACTCACCTCCTGACTCCCCCAAAGCCAGTCCACCATCTACAAGGCTCAAGTCAGGAGTGTGAATGAATATTCCCCACTTGCCTGGATGAGTGCAGCTCCAACAACACTCAAGAAGCTTGGCACCATCCAGGACAAAGCAGTCTGCTTGATTGGTACCACGTCCACAAACATTCACTCCCTCCACCACCGACGCACAGTGGCAGCAGTGTGTGTACCATCTAAAAGGTGCACTGCAGGAATTCACCAAGGCTCCTTCGACAGCACCTTCCAAACCCACAACCTCTACCATCTAGAAGGACAAGGGCAGCAGACACATGGGGAAACACCACCACCTGCAAGTTCCCCTCCAAGCCACTCACCATCCTGACTTGGAAATATATCGGCCGTTCCTTCACTGTCGATGGGTCAAAATCCTGGAACTCCCATCCTAACAGCACTGTGGATGCACCTACACCACAGGGACTGCAGAGGTTCAAGAAGACAGCTCACCACCACCTTCTCCAGGGGCAGTTAGGTATGGGCCATAAATGCCGCTTAGCCAACGATGCCCACATCCCATGAATGAATGAGTTAAAAATTCTGCCACTGCCATTGTCTCCCTGCTCTGCTCTGCTCTGCTCTGAGTCATGAGTAAGTTGTGTGGTATCTTACTGAAGGCCCTTTGAAAATTTACCCTCGTCTACTCAGTTTGTTACTTCGTCAGGAACTCAACAAGGTTGATCACAGAATAGTTACAGCACCGAAAGAGGCCATTTGGCCCATCGTGTCGGTGCCATTTCTCTGCAAGAGCAACTCAGCTCGTTCCCTTTTGCCAGTCTCAATTCAATCTGCCTCCACCAGGCTCATGTATTCGCACACTCTTCACAAGATTTTAAAATTTATCAAAACCTTGACGGGTGTTTCTTCGAGTTCCACTAGACACTGCTCAGCTCTCAATCTCCTGCTGAACTTGTGGCTCTATTGAGGTTTTTTTTTGTCATTTTGGATTGATGCTGTCCACCCTCTTATTGAATCCCTGATGGTTTCCTTTCTGTTTATGCAGTAGCTTCAATCCGCCAGCAGAGGGTGGGGTTGTATCACTTTAATCACAAGAGAGAGAAACAGGTCTCAGGAGAAGAGGCTTTGACCCATTTTTAATTCATTCATTCACCCAGAGACAAAAGATCACCCATCACAACTACCCCGGCTGCTTCTGACATGAGTTTAGACTCTTCACTCCCAGAGCCAAATCAGTTGCTCAAACGATCCTTTCATTTTTTTTCTACCTGGAGTTATCTTTCCCTTTTGGTAATTCTCCACTCTCCTCATGATAGTTAATCTTCAAGACAGCAGGTGGCAGCAGCTTCACAGGGAGGGGAAAGTGTAGGGTGCTGTACCTGTACAGGTGAGTGAGGCGGAGGGCAGAGTACAGGCTAATGCACCTGTACAGGTAAGTGACACGGAAGGGGCAGTGTAGGGTGGTGTACCTGTACAGGTAGGTGAGAGGAAGGGGGGAGTGCAGGATAATGTACCTGTACAGGTAGGTGAGAGGAAGGGGGGAGTGCAGGATAATGTACCTGTTCAGGTGAGTGAGGGGGAGGTGGGAGTGCAGGATGATGTACCCCTACAGGTAGGTGAGTGAGGGGGAGGTGGGAGTGCAGGATGATGTACCCCTACAGGTAGGTGAGTGAGGGGGAGGGGTGAGTGCAGGATGATGTACCTGTTCAGGTGAGTGAGGTGGAGGGGGGATGCAGGATAATGTACCCGTACAGGTAGGTGAGGGGGAGGGGGGAGTGCAGGATAATGTACCTGTACAGGTGAGTGAGGGGGAGGGGGGACTGCAGGATCATGTACCTATACAGGTGAGTGAGGTGGAGGGGGGAGTGCAGGATAATGTACCTGTACATGTGAGTGAGGCGGAGTGGGGAGTGCAGGATAATGTATCTGTACAGGTAGGTGAGTGAGGGGGAGGGGGGAGTGCAGGATAATTTACCTGTACAGGTAGGTGAATGAGGGGGAGGAGGAAAGTGCGGGATAATGTACCTGTACAGGTGAGTGAGGGGGAGGGGAGAGTGCAGGATAATGTACCTGTACAGGTAGGTGAGGGGGAGGGGAGAGTGCAGGATAATGTACCTGTACAGGTGAGTGAGGGGGAGGGGAGAGTGCAGGATAATGTACCTGTACAGGTAGGTGAGGGGGAGTGGGGAGTGCAGGGTGATGTACCTGTACAGGTGAGTGAAGGGGAGGGGGATGCAGGATTATGTACCTATACAGGTAAGTGAGGGGGAGTGGGGAGTGCAGGATAATGTACCTGTACAGGTGAGTGAGGCAGAGGGGGGAGTGCAGGATAATGTACCTGTACAGGTAGGTGAGTGAGGGGGAGGGGGAGGGGGAAAGTGCGGGATAATGTACCTGTACAGGTAAGTGAGGGGAAGTGGGAATGCAGGATAATGTACCTGTACAGGTAAGTGAGGGGGAGTGGGGAGTGCAGGGTAATATACCTGTACAGGTGAGTGAGGCAGAGGGGGGAGTGCAGGATAATGTACCCGTAAAGGTAGGTGAGTGAGGGGGAGGGGGAGTGCAGGATAATGTACCTGTACAGGTGAGTGAGGGGGAGGGGGAATGCAGGATGATGTACCTATACAGGTAGGTGAGGGGGAGTGGGGAGTGCAGGTTGATGTACCTGTACAGGTGAGTGAAGGGGAGGGGGATGCAGGATAATGTACCTGTACAGGTAAGTGAATAGGAAGGGGTGGAATCACAGGATAATGCACCTGTACAGGTGGGGGAGGGGGGGGAATGCAGGATAACGTACCTGTACAGGTGAGTGAGGGGGAGGGGAAGTGCAGGATAATGAACCTGTACAGGTGAGTGAGGGGGAGGGGAAGTGCAGGATAATGAACCTGTACAGGTAGGTGAGTGAGGGGGAGGGGGAAGTGCAGAATAATGTACTTGTACAGGTGGACTGACGGGGAGGAGGGAGTTCAGGCAGAATAATATACCTCCCTCACGCTGTCTGTCGGAGTGGGGTAGCGGGGTGGGGGGGGGCGTGGAGTGAAGCATAGATTGTGGGGGGGAGTGAAGCACAGATAGGGGGGGGAGTGAAGCACAGATTGTGGGGGGGAGTGAAGCACAGAATCGGGGGAGTGAAGCACAGATTGGGGGGGGAGTGAAGCAGATTGGGGGGAGTGAGTGAAGCACAGATTGGGGGGGAGGAGTTAAGCACAGATTGGGGGGGAGTGAGTGAAGCACAGATTGGGGGGGGGAGTGAAGCACAGATTGAGGGGGGAGTGAGTGAAGCACAGATTGGGGGGGGGGAGTGAAGCACAGATTGGGGGGGGGAGTGAAGCACAGATTGGGGGGGGGGAGTGAAGCACAGATTGGGGGGGGGGAGTGAAGCACAGATTGGGGGGGGGAGTGAAGCACAGATTGGGGGGGGGAGTGAAGCACAGATTGGGGGGGGGAGTGAAGCACAGATTGGGGGGGGGAGTGAAGCACAGATTGGGGGGGGGAGTGAAGCACAGATTGGGGGGGGGAGTGAAGCACAGATTGGGGGGGGAGTGAAGCACAGATTGGGGGGGGAGTGAAGCACAGATTGGGGGGGGAGTGAAGCACAGATTGGGGGGGGAGTGAAGCACAGATTGGGGGGGGGAGTGAAGCACAGATTGGGGGGGGGAGTGAAGCACAGATTGGGGGGGGGAGTGAAGCACAGATTGGGGGGGGGAGTGAAGCACAGATTGGGGGGGGGAGTGAAGCACAGATTGGGGGGGGGAGTGAAGCACAGATTGGGGGGGGGAGTGAGTGAAGCACAGATTGGGGGAGTGAGTGAAGGACAGATTGGGGGGGGGGAGTGAAGCACAGATTGTGGGGGGGAGTGAGTGAAGCACAGATTGGAGGGGGGGCAGTGAGTGAAGCACAGACTGGGGGGGGAGTGAAGCACAGATTGGGGGGGGAGTGAAGCACAGATTGGGGGGGGAGTGAAGCACAGATTGGGGGGGGAGTGAAGCACAGATTGGGGGGGGAGTGAAGCACAGATTGGGGGGGGAGTGAAGCACAGATTGGGGGGGGAGTGAGTGAAGCACAGATTGGGGGGGGAGTGAGTGAAGCACAGATTGGGGGGGGGAGTGAGTGAAGCACAGATTGGGGGGGGGCAGTGAGTGAAGCACAGATTGGGGAGGGAGTGAAGCACAGATTGGGGGGGGGGGTGAATGAAGCACAGATTGGGGGGGTGAATGAAGCACAGATTGGCGGGGGAGTGAAGCACAGATTGGGGGGGGAGTGAAGCACAGATTGGGAGGGGGAGTGAAGCACAGATTGGGGGGGTGAATGAAGCACAGATTGGGGGGTTAGAGAAGCACAGATTGGGAGGGGGAGTGAAGCACAGATTGGGGGGGGAGTGAAGCACAGATTGGGGGGGGAGTGAAGCACAGATTGGGGGGGGAGTGAAGCACAGATTGGGGGGGGAGTGAAGCACAGATTCGGTGGGTGAGTGAGTGAAGCACAGATTGGGGGGGGAGTGAAGCACAGATTGGGGGGGAGTGAGTGAAGCACAGATTGGGGGGGGAGTGAGTGAAGCACAGATTGGGGGGGGAGTGAAGCACAGATTGGGGGGGGGAGTGAAGCACAGATTGGGTTGGGGGTGAGTGAAGCACAGATTCGGGGGGGGGGGGAATGAAGCACAGATTGTGGGGGGGAGTCCAGCACAGATTGGGGTGGGGAGTGAGTGAAGCACAGATTGGGGGGGGGAGTGAAGCACAGATTGGGGGGGGGAGTGAAGCACAGATTGGGGGGGAGTAAAGCACAGATTGGGGGGGGAGTGAAGCACAGATTGGGGGGGGAGTGAAGCACAGATTGGGGGGGGAGTGAAGCACAGATTGGGGGGGGAGTGAAGCACAGATTGGGGGGGGAGTGAAGCACAGATTGGGGGGGGAGTGAAGCACAGATTGGGGGGGGAGTGAAGCACAGATTGGGGGGGGAGTGAAGCACAGATTGGGGGGGGAGTGAAGCACAGATTGGGGGGGGAGTGAAGCACAGATTGGGGGGGGAGTGAAGCACAGATTGGGGGGGGAGTGAAGCACAGATTGGGGGGGGAGTGAAGCACAGATTGGGGGGGGAGTGAAGCACAGATTGGGGGGGGAGTGAAGCACAGATTGGGGGGGGAGTGAAGCACAGATTGGGGGGGGAGTGAAGCACAGATTGGGGGGGGAGTGAAGCACAGATTGGGGGGGGAGTGAAGCACAGATTGGGGGGGGAGTGAAGCACAGATTGGGGGGGGAGTGAAGCACAGATTGGGGGGGGAGTGAAGCACAGATTGGGGGGGGAGTGAAGCACAGATTGGGGGGGGAGTGAAGCACAGATTGGGGGGGGAGTGAAGCACAGATTGGGGGGGGAGTGAAGCACAGATTGGGGGGGGAGTGAAGCACAGATTGGGGGGGGAGTGAAGCACAGATTGGGGGGGGAGTGAAGCACAGATTGGGGGGGGAGTGAAGCACAGATTGGGGGGGGAGTGAAGCACAGATTGGGGGGGGAGTGAAGCACAGATTGGGGGGGGAGTGAAGCACAGATTGGGGGGGGGAGTGAGTGAAGCACAGATTGGGGGGGGAGTGAAGCATAGATTGGTGGGGGGAGTGAAGCACAGATTGGGGGGGGAGTGAGTGAAGCACAGATTGGGGGGGGAGTGAAGCACAGATTGGGGTGGGAGTGAGTGAAGCACAGATTGGGGGGGAGTGAAGCACAGATTGGGAGCGGGGGAGTGAGTGAAGCACAGATTGGGGGGGAGTGAAGCACAGATTACGGGGGGCAGTGAAGCACAGATTGGGGGGGAGTGAAGCACAGATTGTGGGGGGGAGTGAAGCACAGATTGGGGGGGGGTGAAGCACAGATTGCGGGGGGGGAGTGAAGCACAGATTGTGGGGGGGAGTGAAGCACAGATTGGGGGGGGGGGAGTTGGTGAAGCACAGGTTGGGGGGGGAGTGAAGCACAGATTGGGTGGGGGGAGTTGGTGAAGCACAGATTGGGGGGGGAGTGAATCGTGGAGTAGGGGGTGTGAGTGAAGCACAGAGTTAGGGGGTTGTACGTGAAGAGGGGAGGGGGCGGCGAGGTGTTCCGGTGAGCAGCAGAGCAGCAAGTGGGGTGTGCAAGTGAACGGTGAGTCTTCAATGGGCGCACAGTGATGACATCAGCTACACCTCGCAGGCGCCTGTGGGCGAATTGGGTACCAACTTCCTGCTCAAAGGGCACAATAATGACATCATAGAATCATAGAAAATAGGAACAGGAGGAGGCCATTCAGCCCTTCGAGCCTGCTCCACCATTCAATATGATTATAACTGATCCTCTATCTCAACACCGCACTCCCGCTCTCTCCCCATATCCTCGATGCCTTTAGAGTCTAGAAATCAATCTATTTCCTTCTTAAATACATTTAGTGACTTGGCCTCCACAGCCCCTGTGGTAGAGAATTCCACAGGCTCACCGCCCTCTGAGTGAAGAAGTTTCTCCTCATCTCAGTCCTAAATGGCCTACCCCATATCCTGAGACTGTGACCTCTTGTTCTAGACCCCACCCCCAGCCAGAGGAAACATCATCCCCGTATCTAGTCTGTCCAGCCTTGTCCGAATTTTATATGTTTCAATGAGGTCCCCTCTCATTCTCCTAAACTCCACTGAATACAGGCCTAGTAGGCCCGTGAGCCTCTCCTCATACAATAATCCTGCCATCCCAGGAATCAGTCTGGTGAACATTCACTGCACTCCCTCTATGGTAAGTATATCCTTTCTTAGGTGAGGAGACCAAAACCGCACACAATACTCCAGGTGTGGTCTCACCAAGGCCCTGTACAGCTGCAGCAAGACATCCTTGCTCCTGTACTCAAGACCTCTCGCAATGAAGGCCAACATACCATTTGTTTTCTTTACTGCTTGCTGCACCTGCCTACTTGCTTTCAGTGACTGGTGTACAGGGACACCCAGGTCCCTTTGTGCCCCAACGTTTCCCAATCTATCACCATTTAAATAATACTCTGCCATTCTGTTTTTCCTACCAAAGTGGATAATTTCACACTTAGCCACATTATACTGCATCTGCCATATATTTGCCCATTCACTCAACTTGTCTTAATCACTTTGAAGCCTCTTAACATCCTCCTCACCACTCACATTCCCACCTAGTTTTGTGTTGTCAGCAAACTTGGAAATATTTACATTTGGTTCCCTCATCCAAATCATTGATATATATTGTGAATAGCTGGGGGCCAAGCACTGATCCCTGTGGTACCTCACTAGTCACCGCCTGCCATTCCGAAAAAGACCCATTTATTCCTACTCTCTGTTTCCTGCCTGCTAACCAATTCTCAATCCATGCCAATATATTACCCCCAATCCCGTGTGCTATATTTTACTAACCTCTTATGTGGGACTTTAACAAAAGCTTCTTGAAAATCCAAATACACCACATCTACTGGTTCTCCCTTATCTATTCTGCTAGTTACTTCCTCAAAAAACTCCAGTAGGTTTGTCAACATGATTTCCCTTTCATAAATCCATGTTGACTTTGTCTAATCCTGTTGATATTTCCTAAGTGTCCTGTTATCACATCCATTATAATAGACTCCACCATTTTCCCTACCACTGATGTTAGGCTAACTGGTCTGTAATTTGCTGTTTTCTGCCTCCCTCCTTTTTTAAATAGTGGGGTTACATTTGCCACCCTCCAATCTGTTGGGACTGTTCCAGAACCCACAGAATTTTGGAAGATGACAACCAACACATCCACTATTTCCATAGCCAGCTCCTTTAGCACCCTGGGATGTAGATTATCAGGCCCTGGGGATTTATCGGCTTTCAGTCCCATTAATTTCTCCAGCACTGTTTTTTTAGTGATACTAATTTCCTTCAATTCCTCCTCCTCACTAGACCCTCGGTTCCCTAGTATTTCTGGGAAGTTATTTGTGACTCCCTCAGTGAAGACAGAACTAAAGTAGTTGTTTAATTGTTCTGCCATTATTCCCTATTATAAATTCTCCAGTTTCGGACTGTATACATTTGTCTTCACCAATCTTTTTCTTCTTACATACTTATAGAAGCTTTCACTGTCCTCTTTTATGTTCCTTGCAAGTTTATTCTCATACTCTATTTTTCCCCTCTGAATCAATCTCTTGGTCCTCCTTTGCTGAATTCTAAACTGCTCCCAATCTTCAGGCTTGTTACTTTTTCTAGCAACTTTATATGACTCCTCTTTGGATCTAATGCTATCCTTAAATTCTTTTGTCAGCCATAGTTGGGACACTTTTCCTGTTGTGTTTTTGCACCAGGAAGGACTGTATAACTGTTGCAATGCACACATTCGTTCCTTAAATATCAGCCATTGTCTATCCACTGTCATGCCTTTTAATGAAGTTCCCCCATCTATCTTTGCCAACTCACGCCTCATACCTTCGTAGTTTCCTTTGTTAAGATTTAGGACCCTAGTTTCAGATCGGACGACTTCACTTTCCATCCTAATGGAGAATTCTATCATGTCTGGGGGGTGTGTATTAATTAACCCCTTCTCATTGCACAAAACCAAATCTAGCATAGCCTGTTCCCTAGTTGGTTCCTTGATGTACTGGTCTAACAAACCATCTCGTTCATACACCAGGAATTCATCCTCCACAGTATTATAGCTAATTTGGTTTGCCCAGTCTACATGTAGATTAAAGTTACCCATGGTTACTGTAGCACCCTTGTTACATGCATCTCTAATTTCCTGTTTAATGCCGCACCCTATCTTATCACTACTGTTTGGAGGCCTATAGACAACTCCCACTAATGTCTTCCACCCCTTGTTGCTTCTTAGCTCCACCCAGACTGATTCTACATCTAGATTTTCTGAGCCCATATCCTCTGTCACTATTGCACCGATTTCATCCTTAACTAACAACGCCACACCACCTCCTTTTCCATTTTGCCTGTCCTTCCTAAATATCGAGTACCCTTGGATATCCAGTTCCCAGCCTTGGTCACCCTGTAGCCATGTCTCCGTAATCTCAATCACATCGTACCCGTTTACATCTATTTGCGTTGTTAATTCATCTACCTTATTGCGAATGCTCCATGCATTCAGGTACAGAGCCTTTGGACTTGTCTTTTTAATATTTTTACACTTTCTTTTGTACTATGGCCTTATTTGCTGCTAGCCCTTGTTTCTTCTGCCTTCCACTTTTGCTTTCTACTTTTCTGTCTTTCATTCTTATCTTTGTTTCCCTCTCTTGAGTCTCCCCACTCAGGCTCCCATCCCCCTGCCACTCTAGTTTAAACCCTCCCCCACAGTACTAGCAAATACCCCTGTGAGGATATTGGTCCTGGTCCTGCTGGGGTACAACCCGTCCAGCTTGTACAGGCCCCACCTTCCCCAGAATCGGTCCCAGTGCCTCAGGAATGTAAACCCCTCTTTCCTATACCACCTCTCCAGTCATGCAGTCATCCGGTCTATTCTCCTATTCCTGATCTTGCTAGCATGTGGCGCTGGGAGTAACACTGAGATGACTACCTTTGAGGTCCTGCTTTTTAATTTATTTCCTCGCTCCCTATATGCTGCTTGCAGGACCTCATCTCTCTTTTTACCTAGGCCGTTGGTACCGATATGTATCCTCTGGCTGTTCATTCTCCCCCTTCAGAATGTCCTGCAGCCACTCAGCAACATCCTTGATCCTGGCACCAAGGAGGCAACACAGACTCCACTTGCACTTTTGTCTCGAAATCTGCCCAGAAACTTCAAAGGATTATGGTCTATATAAACCATAGAACCATAGAACCATAGAAAAGTTACAGCACAGAAGGAGGCCATTCGGCCCATCTTGTCCATGCCAGCCCGAAGACACCCAGGTGCCCTTTCTAATCCCACCTTCCTGCACCTGGCCCATAGCCCCGCAGCTTACAGCACTTTAGGTGCAGATCCAAGTACTTTTTAAAAGAGTTTAAAGTTTCTGCCTCTACCACCAACTTGGGCAGCGAATTCCAGACACCCACTACCCTCTGCGCAAAAAGTTCTTCCTCATGTCCCCCCCTACATCTTCTGCCACTTATCTTGAATCTATGTCCCCTGGTTCTAGAATTCTCCATCAAGGGAAACAATTTTATCCTGTCCACTCTATCTATTCCCCTCATAATTTTGTACACCTCAATCAAGTCACCTCTCAGCCTTCTTTGTCCCAAGGAAAATAATCCCAACCTATCCAATCTCTCCTCGTGGCTACACTTTTCTAACCCTGGCAACATTCTTGTAAACCTCCTCTGCACTCTCTCCAGAGCTGTTACGTTCTTCCTGTAATGTGGTGACCAGAACTGCACACAATACTCCAGTTGTGGCCTCACCACAATTGTTTCTGATGAATTGTTTGCAAATTTCAAAATGTTGCAATGCTAACACCAAACTCAAAGTCTCTTTTTCGATCATTGAATATCCTCTCTGTTGTACATTCAGCTTCCGTGAAAAATACCCTATCGGTTTTTCAATTCCAGTTTCATCTTCTTGTAACAGTACAGCCCCAATGCCTATTTCACTTGCATCAATGGCCAACTTGAATTGCTTGGCATAACTGGGTACTGGGTGGTGTCATAGTTAATACAATTTTCAAACTATTGAATGACTTCTGACACTCCAATGTCCATTAAAACCTCTTGTTGTTTTTTAATAGCTCAGTCAGTGGAGCAACCACTTGGCTAAAATTTGGTACAAATTTCCAGTAAAACCCACTCATGCCCAGAAATCTCAAAACTTCTTGTTTTATTGTAGGCCCCAGGAAATCCACGATAGTCTTGACTTGCACATCTCTTGGAGTCACCTTAACACATCCAATGGTATGGCCCAGATACATAACTTGCGCTTTTGCAAATTCATTTTTAGCCAAGTTCATCACCAAATTAGCTTCTTGTAGTTGAGTAAGTAATTCTTCCAGATGCTGTAAATGCTCCTCCCACATCTGACTGAAAACGATTAAACCATCAATATAAACAGCACAATTGCTTAGACCTGCAATTACTTTGTTTGTCTTTGAAATGTCGCAGGTGCACTCTTCATATCAAATGGCATGGCTTTAAACTGATATAGGCCACTTGGTGCTACGAAAGCTGACATCTCCTTTGCTCTATCCGACAACGGTACCTGCCAATATCCTTTTAGCAAGTCAATCTTTGTGATTAATTTTGATTGTCCCACTTTCTCAATGCAATCCTCCAACCATGGTATGGGATATGAATCCCCTTTCATCACCGCATTCACCTTTCGATAGTCCACACATGGTCTTTGTGTTCCATCCCTGGTTTCAGTACCAGCACAATAGGCAAACTCCAGTTACTGCAACTAGACTCAATGATATCATTTTGAAGCAGGAAATCAATTTCTTTTTCTACTTGTGATAACTTTGCCGGATTTAATCTATAAGGTTGTTGCCTTATTGAAGATGATATTCCAATACATACATCATGTAAAGCTAAATGTGCTTTTCCCAACTTATTTCCACAAATAGGTTTGTGTGACTGCAATAGCTTTTCCAAATCACTTTGACACTTGCTTGGAAGGTAACTCAATATTACATTTAAATTTTCAAGCACCCTCTCATTATCCAATTTGATGAGAGGAAAATCAATTCAGAGTCCTGCCCTTCCACCTCTTTCTCATCATCCACCATCACTAACACCTATTTTCATTCCTCTTTTTAAGTACTTTTTAAGCATATCTACATGACACACTCTCTGCTTCTTTCTTCTCTCTGGAGTATTTATTAAACAATTTACTTCACTCAATTTCTTTTCAATCATGTAAGGCCCACTAAATCTTGCATTTAATGAATCACCTAGTACTGGTAACTAATACTAGGTGATTCACTAGTACAAAACTGGTACTTTTTCTCCAGAAACAAAACTGTGAATTTTAGCTTTCTCATCTGCTTTCACTTTCATCGTTTGCTGTGAGATCTTTAAATGTTCCCTAGCCAGCTCACGTGCTTTGTTCAATCTCTCCCTGAAATTTGATACATAATCCAGGAGAGTAGTTTCTGAATTTTGACCCAACCAATTTCTCATGGATTAGTTTCAGTGGTCCCCTTACCTCATGACCATAAACTAGTTCAAAAGGGTTAAAACCAGTCAATGCATTAGGAGTGTGTCTAATAGAAAATAACAAAAATGGAATTCCTGTATCCCAATCCTGTGCATAATCCTGACCGTATGCTCTTATCATAATTTTTAAAGTTTGATGCCATCTTTCCAAAGCTCCTTGTGACTCCGGATGACAAGCTGTTGACTTAAACTGTTTTATCCTCAAACAGTTCATTACTTCCTTAAACAGCGGTGGCATGAAATTTGACCCCTGATCTGATTATATTTCTTTAGGTAAACCATACCTTGTAAAAATTTTAATTAACTCCTCCACAATCTTCTTAGTTGTAAAATTTCTTAAAGGCATCGCTTCAGGAATCCTGGTAGACAAATCCATTATTGTCAATAAATACTGATTTCCACTTTTAGTCTTAGGGAGGGGGTCCTACCCAATCAATCATGATCCTGGTGAAAGGTTCTTCAAATGCTGGTATTGGGATTAAATGCTCCAGCTTAATCACTGCTTGTGGTATTCCTGTTATTTGACATGTATAGCAGGTTCTGCTGAATTTGAGTAGATCCTCATGCAATCCTGGCCAAAACAAATACTCTGTATCTTTTCCTGTGTTTCCCTAATTCCTAAATGTGCCCCCTCCACCCCCCACCATTGGAATTTCATGAGCAATCCTCAGAACCTCATTTCTATACCCTAATGGGATAACAATCTGATGCACCTCCCTCCAGCTTTCATTTGCTGAAACATGATCCAACCACCATTTTCCCATCAGAATATCTTCCCGAAGATAATAACATACCAGAATACATTTTGCCTCAGTTTCTGAATATGCTTTCTGATTTAACTGTTTTAATTGTAAATCATTGTTTCTGTAACTCCACTAACCTCTTTGAGTTAAACATTTCAACTGAACTGTCCTGCATTCCTTCCTCCTGAACAATGTTATCAAATACAGTGCCAGCTAATTGGATTTCGACACCTTGTTCTTGCCTTTGAACTGCCTGCTTATCTTATTTGTCTTGTTCTTCCCAATGAGCCTTTGATCTCATTATGACACAATCAGGAAACAATCCAGGATGTTCCTTCTGTAACACCTCTGTTAAAAACACTTCTACCGGCTGCTCAACTACCACAGGCATCACCCACATTTGTGATCCAGCTATATCATTACCCAGAATAAATTGAGCCCCTGCAATGGCCAACTTTTCCACCACTCCACCTATAACTTCACCTGCCTTCCATTTGCTCTTTAAATTTACCTTCCACAATGGAATAGATTTAGCACCTCCATGAACCCCACTTATAATTACCTTCTCCTGCAACACTCCCTTTGAACAACAAATATCACTATCCCACATCGTTAAGGATTGACTAGCCCCTGTGTCTCTTAAAATTTTAAAATCTTTACCTCCTCCACCCTGTACACATGGAAAGACTTTCCCTTCACATACAAAGCCTTTAAACATTTCTGCAACCTGCTCCCCAAAATTCTCTTGAGTAAACTGTGAACGCATTCCCATTTCTTTACCTTTCACTGATTATCCCTGTTTCACCTGCACACAAACCACTGGTTTCTCCTGTGCCTGAATCTCAGAACCCACAGTACTTTTTACTTCCAGAGCTTTACTGTACCCCAACAATTCCTACAAAATTTCCCTGCAATCTCCAACACACTGACTTCATGTGCCCCACTTTATTACAATGAAAACACCTCAGTTTTCAGTTGTCACTTCTACCTTCAACACCTTCCTTTTTATTCTGAGAAAAAACTTCCTGGGGAATTCCAGCTACTCTTTCTCTTCCCCGACTACCTGCCTTCCTTTCACCATCCCACTTTTTATCCTTTCCCAATTTGAAAGGGTGACAGAAAAAAGGTTTAGCTCTATGAACTAATTCATAATCATCAGCTATCTCTGCTGTTTGTTTCTACAGAATCAACCCTCTGTTCCTCCACATGAGTTCTTACTCCTGAAAGGATTGAATCTTTAAATTCTTCCAAAAGAATGACTTCCCTAAGAGCTGCATAGATTGTCTCTATTGTTATTGCCCATATCCATCGGTCAAAATTACTTTGTTTTTACTCTTTCAAACTCAATATAAGTTTGCCAAGGCTGTTTTCTCATATTCCTAAATTTTTGCCTGTGGGGGCTTCAGGAACCAACTCATATGCACTCAAAATAGCTTTTTTCACCATATCATCATTCACCAACATTTCTTCTGAAAGTGAAGCATATACCTCAAGTGCCCTACCTAACAACTTAGACTGTAGTAATAATGTCCAGTTTTCCTGAGGCCATTTAATCTGTTTGGCTAGCTTCTCAAATGAAATAAAGAATGCTTTAATATCTTTTCCCTCAAACTTTGGAAGAGCTTGTACAAACTTAAACATATCCCCACTGGGTTCTACTCTGGAGATAAATCCTTCTTCACCTACTGGCATCTCTTTCCTAGCTGTCAGCATTTGCAGTTGGAATCCTCTTTCTTTCTCTTTCCTCCTTCTCTATCTTCACAATTTCTAATTCCTTTTAAAAAGCCATTCCTCTCTCCTTTGCTTTGAATTCAAGCTTTTTCAGTTCCTTTGCTTGTTCAAATTCAAGTGTCTTCATTTGTAACTGAAGTCTACTACCTCCAGCTGTGACTCACTAGTATCAGGTTTCACTTCCAACTGTTGATGAACTATATCTGATTTCCTAGCCCCCACAGGTAACCCCAATTATAGCTTATCTGCCAATTCTGTTAACTTACTTTTGCTTATTTTCTCCAACCCAATCAGAGTTATCTCTTCTACTCCCAGACAAGTCTTAGCAATTACTAAAGCCATTTTGCAGTTTCACCACTTTTAAAATACCTCACCAACTCCTGAATTCAAAGTACCTCTTGTACTCATAAGCTTGAGATTCACCAATTCCAAACCAATCAAGGAATTAGAAATACTTTTATCCCGGACAAGCCCCCAATTGTTATGACTGATGCAGTTGATAAAGCTGAGCTATTTAAAAATCCCAGAGAGAAACTTTAAACAACTGTCATAACCTATAATTTTAAGTGTTACGTTTGAGATGCGACTCTAATTTCAGGAATCAGACCAACAGTTCTCGAGGTTTTACATTAAACTACATGAAACATTTTATTAATTTACACAGGCTAAAATAAAAATACACACGGCTTCAAATTACTACTATCATAACTTTAAACAAATTCCAAAACTAATCTCCATTAAGGCAACAGTAACCCATAGACTTAAGCAAACACCAAGCAAAGCATTTTCACCTTAGGAATTCAAAATGAAGTTCTTTTCACTTTGGTTCCTGTGGAGACAGTTGGAGGCTTACAGCTGCCTTTTGATCTCACATTGCCACTGCTCTGCACACATAAACCTGCTGAATTTATATCTACCACCGCCCTTTGAATGTAACTTCTCATTGTATCACCAGCCTCTTCTAACAAAAATACGCCTTTCATGATACCAATTTTATTAGTAATATAAACATATGGCTTGGTAGCTGCTAGATAGGTGTCAGTTTTCACCCCACTTCTTGAATGCTCTATTTAGAAGATGCAAATGCACGCTATCTCTCTTACATATCAAAACTAGTACACATCAAAGCACCCAGACCAGCTATCTTTCATCCAATTCAGACACACCCACAGACTAAACCTCTGTTTTTAAAGAAAAATATTTTCCAATAATATTATATACATTAATAGCTTCTTGACACAGCTCTTCTGTTCTTCCTGCCAAAGTGCATAACCTCACATTTTTCCACATTATGTTCCATTTGCCAAGTTTTTGTTCACACACTCAACCTGTCTATTGCCCTCTATAGACTCTTTGTATCATTCACACCACTTGCCTTCCCACCTATTTTTGTGTCATCTGCAAACTTGGTGATAGTACATTCACTTCCTTCATCATACTGCCATCACACATGCTTCTTGTTGACACCTAATTGAACTGAATCCTTGTACACCAATCACTGAAAACAAGTGCAGGTGCAGCAAACAGTTAAGAAGGCAACTGGTATGCTGGCCTTCATTGAGAGAGGACTTGAGTACAGGAGCAAGGATGTCTTACTGCAGCTGCACAGGGCATCAGTGAGACCACACCTGGAGTATTGTGTGCAGTTTTAGTCTCCTTACCTAAGAAAGGATATACTCGCCATAGAGGGAGTGCAGTGAAGGTTCACCAGACTGATTCCTGGGATGGCAAGATTGTCGTATGAGGAGAGATTGGGCTCACTAGGTCTGTATTCACTGGAGTTTAGAAGAATGAGAGGGGATCTCATTGAAACATATACAATTCTGACGGGGCTGGACAGACTGGATGCAGGGATGATGTTTCCTCTGGCTGGGGCAGGGGTCTAGAACAAGGGGTCACAGTTTCAGGATATGGGGTAGGCCATTTAGGACTGAGATGAGGAGAAACTTCTTCACTCAGAGAGTGGTGAACCTGTGGAATTCTCTACCACAGGGGGCTGTGGAGGCCAAATCACTGCATATAAGAAAATAGATAGATTTCTAGACTCTAAGGGCATCAAAGGTTATGGGGGAGAGCGGGAGTATTGAGATAGAGGATCAGCTATGATCATATTGAATGGTGGAGCAGGCTTGAAGGGCCAAATGACCCGTTGCTGCTCCTAGTTTTCATGTTTCTATGAATCCAATGATGTGCATCTTAACTGGACACCTCCGCTCAACACCCCTCCTCTGGCTTTCTGCCCTCGCAAACATTACTCTCCCGCACCTGCCAACCCACAGGCTGGTTGAACCCATCCATGCTGCGCCCCATTACCTGTTCAACCCGCCTACTGCCTGACGTCCATCTCAGCGGCCCCATAGGATGCACCCTTCCTGAGCACGTCATCCTTTGCAACACGGATTGGGAAGTACGGGAAGTTACCGGCAAGTTCCTTGGGACAAGCACCATTTGCCGAATGGCTATCTTTAAACTCCGACGTCAAGAGTGGTCCTTGCTGAACTGGTCCAGGACAGGTAACATTCCGCATGCAGCCAATCTCCTCTGTGGCATCTCAGTACAAACCCCTTATTTAAGGTTTTTGGATTTGGGACCACAGATATCTAAATAGACAGTTACCTAGTCATAAGTAATTTTAAGACAGTTTATTAAGTTTATTAATGAGCAACAGTTTAGATATTAGCTAATTAGACAGAAAAGGTGTGTGACCCGTGACAGTTGAGAACAGTTTACCGATCCCAGGCAGCAGAAAAATGGTTGGCACAGCATGTGTTGATCCCCTCTTCCTCCTCCTCCTCGTCCATTCTGAGGGAGGCTGCTGCCAACTGCAATGTCACCACAGCACCTCACCAGTACATGACCCCCACCAGGACATGGTCCCTGTGCCAGAGCACTTGTTGACATAACCTTATCCTTGGGGCTGGTAGCTTACCCAGTGTCGATCATCTACCCAACCCCTTCTGACCGATGGATTCGGGACCGGTACCCAAAATGTCAGGGTGATTGCCACCTCCCCTGTTCGTCACCCTGTCAGCTTTCCTTACTTTACATCATGCTTGGGGGGTGGGTCATATCCTGGCACTTTCTGAACAATTGCATAGATAAGGGAGCACACAAGAAGCCATCCTAACAATTTAGGAATGTCAACATTGCAGCCTGAACTAAGACTGTTTAGAGGTCAAAGTGTTTAGAAATCCTGTTTCCAGAGGGAGACTTAATGCTGTTTAGCAAATCCTATAAAGGTTCCATATTATGCAGGAAAGACCTGTTTATTCAAGACGCCAATTTCTTATGGCCATGCACTTGTGGAGAGACACAAGCAATGCTGCACATTAATGAGGAGTGCCCCTTCTATAGACCAAGCGGCAGAATAGTCACCTTAAACTCAACAAACAAGGGGGCTATCGTTAAGATTCAAGGATTTCCATTCGCTTAATAAATACATTTGAGTAAAGAGCAAAACTGCTCATAAAACTGTTCATTAAAATTCCAAGTTTCCTTCAGTTTGAGGTTACGATTTTTTTCCCCAACAGGTAAGCAAACCGATGACTGGTTAATGTTAAACAAAACCAATGAACCTGTCTCTGATCTGGATCTCAAACTGCAGCGCTGCTCCGTGTGCGTTCTTATTGAATAGGAAGCATTGTACAATGTGGTACAATGGCCCAAAACATCCCATCCGATTCAGAAATCCCCGGGCAGAATTTTACGGCCTGCGGGTGGGCAGGCGCCCGACCCAATCGGGCGTAAAAATGGACGAGACGTCGGGCGAGCGTCCCGATGTCATCTTGCGCCCGTGCGATATTTCAGTCAGCGGGCACACGCAAAAATCAGAAGCGTGCCCGCCAGCAATTAAGAGGGCAATTAAGCTCATTAACGGAGCAACTGACTCCGATTCTCCTCACGGTTAGCGGGTGGGTGAATCGGCCAGACGGACTTTGCATTTTTCATGGCGCCTCATCCAAGGGCAGGATGCAGTTTCCGTTATTCAATAAAATTAAAATAAAAATCTACGGGCAGCACTTTTATCACCTCTATGTTCAGGTGCCCGATTCTGATGCTCAGGTATTTTGTTTCTGCTTCTTAAAAACTTTCTTGGAACATTCTCGGGCCTGCAGCTCCCTGAGGCAGCTCTCTGCCTTCAGGGGGGGCTCTCTCTCAGCTGATTGGGCACGAAACATTTTGCATTTTGTTGAAGGGTCAGTCACGAGGGGACACAAGTTCAAGGTGAGGGGCAGGAGGCTTAGAGGGGATGTGAGGGAAAACCTTTTTACCCAGAGGGTGATGACGGCCTGGAAGACGCTGCCTGGGGAGGGTGGTGGAGGCGGGTTGCCTCACATCCTTTAAAAAGTACCTGGGTGAGCACTTGGCATGTCATAACATTCAAGGCTGTGGGCCAAGGGCTGGTGGTACATGGGATTAGGTAGGTGGGTCAGGTGTTTCTCACGTGTCGGTGCAGACTCGATGGGCCGAAGGGCCTCTTCTGCACTATGTGATTCTGTGATTCTGAGCCCCCCCACTTTTTTATTGATCCATTCTTGGGAACGTGAGTGTTATGGGCTAGAGCAGCATTTATTGCCCATCCCTAATTGCCCTTGTTTAGGAGTCAACCACATTGCTGGTGGGTCTGGAGTCACTTGTAGGCCAGACTGGGTAAGGACGGCAGATTTCCTTCCCTCAAAGGGACATTAGTGAACCAGATGGGGCTTTTACGACAATCGACACTGATTTCATGCTCATCGTCAGACTTTTCATTCCAGATCTTTATTGGATTCAAATCTCACCATCTTGTTGTGGTGGGATTCAAACCTGGGTCTCCAGAGTGTTACCCTGAATCTCCAGATGCTAGTCCAGTAATCATACCACTATGGCCAGCACCTCCCCCCCATGCAGAAGTGCCCCCTCAGCTCATGAAGCCTTGCAGAGAGCAGCGAGGAGCACCTGCACAGAAGTCATGCCCCGCTTTTTACAGCACGAGCTGCTGTAATCTGGTAAATGTTGAAAGTTCCCCAAACTTTACAGTGCATTAGCAAAGGAGTGTATGAGTGAATGGGTGAGTATGGAAGAGCTTAAGTGGGTAGGTGGGTGAGGCAAGTGGGTAGGGTTGCAGCTGATAGGGTGGTGGGTGGGTAGAGTAGTTGATCAGTAGGGTGGCAGCTGGGTAGGGTGGCAGATGGGTAGGGTGGCAGGTGGGTGGTGAGGCAGATGGATGGGGTGGCAGGTGGGTGGTGTGGCAGATGGGTGGTGTGGCAGGTGGGTGGTGTGGCAGATGGGTGGGGTGGCAGATGGGTGGCGTGACAGGTGGGTGGGGTGGCAGATGGGTGGGGGTGGCAGGTAGGTGGGGTGAGATGTGAGTTAGGTGGCTGAGGTTGGTAGGGTGGGCGATAGGGTTGGGGGGTATTTGTGTGGGGGCAGAAGGGGTTGCCTGGGTGGAAGGGATGATCAGGCCTGGTCAGGGGTGAGTCAGGGGCTTGGAGGGAGTGGTGGTTAGTCCGCTCGGTCGGAGTTAGGTGGGGTGGGTAGTTGGGGGTTCAGGGGTGAGCCGGGTTATGGGGCTAGTCATTGCTGGTGGCTATTTAGGTTGGGTTGCGAGGGAGTCTGTGCTCAGTGGGGAGTCGAGGGGTCAGAGGGAGTTGGGGAGTCAGGGGCTAGTCATTGCTGGGGCCTAGTTAGGTTGGGTTGTGAGGGGATCTGTGCTCAGGGGGGAGTCGAGGGGTCAGAGGGAGTCGGGGAGTCGGGGGTAGTCATTACTGGGGCCTAGTTAGGTTGGGTTGTGAGGGGGTCTGTGCTCAGGGGGGAGTCGAAGGGTCAGAGGGAGTCGGGGAGTCGGGGGTAGTCATTGCTGGGGCCTAGTTAGGTTGGGTTGTGAGGGGGTCTGTGCTCAGGGGGGAGTCGAAGGGTCAGAGGGAGTCGGGGAGTCGCGGGTAGTCATTGCTGGGGCCTAGTTAGGTTGGGTTGTGAGGGGGTCTGTGCTCAGGGGGGAGTCGAAGGGTCAGGGGAGAGGTGTCCATTGAATAGTTACCCAGGAGTAAGATTAGGATTTTTCTGTCCAATGTTTCCTGAATAACACTCCGGGTAAGCAAGTCAGAACTCTCCGAAGTCTCTGACTCTAACTCAGGGTTGGAGATTTTAGTGGGGGCGGGGGTGGTTCCCAGTGGCAGGGGAATTGGCCATCGGAAGTTTGCACTTCCAGATCAATTTCCATGGAGGTGTCTTTGTTTTAGGGCTTCCACAGGGACCCAAAGTGCATCTTTGGGGTGAGGGGGTACATCTGATCTCCGACAATCCGGAGACTGGACCTCATCTTGTTGCAGGAGATGAATGACCTGAAGAGCTCAGCTGAAACACAAGCAGAAGGGCTGCCCCCAAAATGGAGGGCTATCCAAACAAAATCCTCACTCTAAAAATAATCTTGTATTTATTACATTGGACAATTCGATCTAAAGACGAACAGCCCACCCTCAGTACTGTACCCACATGTTTTCATTTTTAACTATTTTATCAATCTTATTCTGCGTCACCCCATAAATAAATGTATTTGTGCAGGAACTTAAGCAGCATAAATCCAACACCGGCAAAAAGTATTTAATGGATCACTGTAGCCTAAAAGAGCTGTTTCCCCAATGTTATAATGTAAGACGTCTGCAACATATGTCAACCACAGAAGTATGAAACTGTCTGAAATGGTAAAGAGCAGAATAGCACCTTTCCTTCTGCTATCCATGTGCTGGTCTCTCGGTTCCCTCCCTTGTTCTGACCCCTCAGTCCCTTAGGGACGTGACTGACGACTAAAGTGTATCTGACCGACAGGGCATTCAGCAGTAAAATTAAAGCAAATGGGAGAAATGGGGTTAAAATTGTGATAAAGCAGTCGAAGGCTCAGAAAGCTAGCTTGGTTTTACATCACAGAACCAGGTAACATTGTCGATAATCTACTGGGGGGGTTCATATATAAAGTAACAAACAAGGCTTTGGAAACTCAGTAGATTGTCGCTATCATTATAGATGCCGTTTTCTTCCTGCGATATTTTTTTCCCCACATTTGGCACCAGAGAGCGATGCAGCGATCAAAGGAGAAGCCGATGGTTAACCAAACTGAGCTGGTTCTGGATGCATGAGTCGGAACAGCAATAGCACTGGGTATGGACAATAAAGATCCTGTGTAAACTTCGCAACAACATGAGCTCAGTGATGATGACCAGTTGATCTGTCACTGCCATGGCCGCCATGTAACTAAGGATACATTTGGAGAGACCGCACTTTGGTCGGAAGAGGATGACGATCGCAATCAAGTTAACTGCAAGAGGTTGGGAAACGAGACAGGAAATTGCTGAATGTACCACACAGATGAGTGTTTAAAGTACGTATTTGAGTGTGGTGGTATTCCAGTGTTCTAACCCAAGGCTATGAAGGTGGACTGTGTGGCGGGTCATTTCAGATGGAGCATCTGGGAGACCTGTCCCATTCCCAATCCCTGGATAATGTGATTGACAGGAACCAGTGTACCTATCAATGTATGCTGGCTTCCCTAAATCTTGTTGCACTGTTTTGAACTCAAAATGTAAATGTCTGTATATGCTTGGTAATGAAATGAACAATAAAACCAAATGGAGAGAGGCGTTTCAGCAGGAATAGAGAACGCAGCGGAATCAGGACGTAAATTAGAAGTTCAGTCGTTGCAAAAACAAAAATAGCTGGAAAAACTCAGCAGGTCTGACAGCGTCTGTGGAAGACAAGAGTTAACGTTTGGACTCCGAATGACCCTTCATCAGTCGTTGGTCTGAGTGAAGGGCGAGTGTGTAGAGAAAATAGCCGGATGGAAAATTCTTGGGTGTGATGAGGTTTCCAACAGGAGTTAAAAATTAAAAAGAAATGTTTAAATCTCATTTATAACAGGTCGCCGCTCATGGGACATGAGGGGGACAAGTTTTTAACACTTGTAGGTTTTTTTTAATTTTCGATTTAAAAATTCTGAGATCCGTGACCCCCAGGGAGCTCTCAGTGGGCTCCCGCCCCCATCCAGGCAGCACTCAGCGTTGTCAGCGCGAGTTTCCCGCTGGCTGCCCGCTAATTTGATGTGTGAAATTGATGGCGGGGCTTGATTGCGGGCGGTGGTCAGTTTCCCGCCCGCCCGCTCGCCCGCCGAGGGCAAAATTGGCGCCTGTTATATGAAGCCCTGTCTCAGGCGAGCACTAGGATTAGGTCAGAGACTGAAATGGGGAGGGAAACGCTAAAAGAGACAGAGGAGTCAGGTCACATCTGCGGGAGGGTGGAATGGATTTAACATTTCAGGATAACGACCTTTTATTCAGAACTGGGAAGGCAAAGTGGCTTCTTAAAGATTGGAGACTTAGTGGAGCCTAATCCCAATGGTCACTATACAACCTGTTCAATAATTTCAGATTCTGACCACGGCTCCTGTTTTTTTTATATCAAAGATCAGCCGCTGGTCAGAATTCTGCTGTTGGCATTTACAGTACATCTAGTTCCATCTTTTATTTGTTTTCATGTCTCATTTGCTGATATTTTTGCCTCCAGACGTCACACCTCTCCATTGCCCACCTACCCTTCCATTTCTTCCCCCCACCCCCTTCCCACTTTCTCTGTTTCCCAACCTCTCACTCACAATGGTGTAGTGGTATTGTTGCTAGACTAGTATTCCAGAGACCCAGGGTAATGCTCTGGGGTACCCGGGTTTGAATCCTGACCCATGGCAGATAGTGGAATTTGAGTTCAACAAAGATCTGTCAATTGTTGTAAAAACCCATCTGGTTCACTAATTCCCCTCTAGGGAAGGAAATCTGACATCCTTTCCCAGTTGGTTTGACCTACATGTGACTCCAAGCCCACAGCAACGTGGTTGACTCTTAAATGCCCTCTGAACAAGGGCAATTAGGGATGGGTAATAAATGCTGGCCTGGCCAGTGACACCCACATCCCATGAATGAATAATTTTTTTAAAAAAAATGTGCTTAAAACCTGGGACATGAGTAAAAGCTTCTGTGGTAAAAGCAGAAAATGCTGGAAAAACTCAGCAGGTCTGGCAGCATCTGTGGAGAGAGCAGAACTACTAATCCCTTGGTAAGCCATCTCTTCACTTCAAGACTCGTAAAACCTCATTAAAAATGTATGTATACAAACAGAGCCTCAGACTCACTGGCACCCAATTCACAAAAAAACACTCGAAATGAAACTGTACCCAAGTTCCACTTTATAACATACAAATACAAAATATAGATTAAACCTAAAGCTGTACATTGATCCTAATAGTTAGCAAGTCTTATATCTCATATTCAAAAGCTTTCTAAACTCAAACTAAATTCCATTCATTAATCGTTTTTGCTCATTCCACAAACAGCATAGCTACAACACTGGGATATCCCATCCACAAAAATCATGACAAATGTAACCCAGTCAATTACCATCCCATCAGTCTCCTCTTGACCATCAGTAAAGTGATGGAAGGGGTCGTTGACAGTGCCACCAAACAGCATTTACTCAGCAATAACCTGCTCACTGACGCTCATTTTGGGTTCTGCCAGGGCCACTCAGCTCCTGACCTCATTACAGCCTTGGTTCAAACATGGACTAAAGAGCTGAACTCCAGAGGTGAGGTGAGAGTGACTGCCCTTGACATCAAGGCCGCATTTGACTGAATGTGGCATTAAGGAACCCGAGCAAAACTGGAGTCAATGGGAATCAGCGGGAAAACTCTCCACTGGTTGGTGACATACCTAGCACAGAGGAAGATAGTTTTGTTTGTTGGAGGTCAAACATCTCAGTCCCAGGACATCAGTACAGGGATGAGTTGCACAGGGCAGTGTCTTAGGCCCAACCATCTTCAGCTGCTTCATCAATGACCTTCCTTCCATCATAAGGTCAGAAGTGGGGATGTTCACTGATGATTGCACAATGTTCAGCACCATTCGCGACTCCTCAGATACTGAAGCAGTCCATGTCCAAATGCAGCAAGACCTGGACAATATCCAGGCTTGGGCTGATTAATGACAAGTAACATTTGTGCCATACAAGTGCCAGGCAATGACCATTTCCATCAAGAGAGAATCCAACCATCTCCCCTTGACATTCAATGGTATTACCATCACTGAATTCCCCACTATCAACATCCTGGATGTTACCATTGACCAGAAAGTTAACTGGACTAGCCACATAAAAACTGTGGCTACAAGAGCAGGTCAGAGGCTGGGAATCCTGCGGTGAGTAACTCACCTCCTGACTCCCCAAAGTCTGTCCACAATCTACAAGGCACAAGTCAGGAGTGTGATGGAATACTCTCCACTTGCCTGGATGAGTGCAGCTCCAACGACACTCAAGAAGCTCGGCACCATCCAGGACAAAGCAGCCCACTTGATTGGCACCCCATCCACCATCTCCAATATCCACTCCCTCCACCACTGACGCACAGTGGCAGCAGTGTGTACCATCTACACTGATGCACTGTCGGAAATCACCAAGGCTCCTTCGACAGCACCTTCCAAACCCACACCCTCTACTAACTAGAAGGACAAGGGCAGCAGAGACATGGGAACACCACCACCTGTGAGTTCTCCTCCATGCCACATGCCATCCTGACTTGGAAATATATTGTCTGTTCCTTCACTGTCGCTGGGTCAAAATCCTGGAACTCCCTCCCTAACAGCACAGTGGGTGTACCTACACCACATGGACTGCAGCGGTTCAAGAAGGCAGCTCACCACCACCTTCTCAAGGGGCAATTAGGAATGGGCAATAAATTGCTGGCCTAGCCAGTGATGCCCACATCCATGAAAGCTTTTTTTTTCAAAATGCAATGCAATTTGTCAAACATGATCAGCCATTTACAGATCTGCGATGGCTCCCTTAATTAACCCAGTCTTTCCTAATGCCAATTACTTGCAAGGAGGGTGTATTCCATCACCCTCCAGGGCAATGAGCCAAGCGTTGGAAAATGGGATTAGTGTAGTCAGATCTTTGTTGGTCAGCACGGACATGATGGGCTGAATGGCTTCCTTCTGTGCTGTAAACATCTATGAGTCAGTTAGTATTTTCCCTCATATATTTTTTATTTGGAAACATTACCCACCACTAATGTTAAATTTACTGGTCTGAAGTTACTCTGACTTTTTTTACACCCTTTCTTGAATGACTGTGTGAGATTTGCCACTTTCCATCCTCGTTCACCTCCCTGTATCTAGGAAATATTGGAAGATTATGGAAAAACCCTTCTGCTGTCCCCAACCAACAGTCCCTTTAGTATAAAAACAACAGAAATGCTGGAAAAATCTCAGCAGGTCTGACTGCATCTGAGGAGAGAGAAACAGAGTCAACGTTTCGAGTCCGTGTGACTCTTCTTCAGCTCTGAGGTGTCCTGGGTGATAACTGGCCCGGGATAGTCCCGGCTGAGAGGTGTCCCGGGATAGTCCCAAGTGAGAGGTGTCCCGGGATAGTCCCGAGTGAGAGGTGTCCCGGGATAGTCCCGAGTGAGAGGTAGTCCCGGGATAGTCCCGAGTGAGAGGTGTCCCGGGATAGTCCCGGGTGAGAGGTGTCCCGGGATAGTCCCGAGTGAGAGGTGTCGCGGGATAGCCCCGGGTGAGAGGTGTCCCGGGATAGTCCCGAGTGAGAGGTGTCCCGGGATAGTCCCGAGTGAGAGGTGTCCCGGGATAATCCCGAGTGAGAGGTGTCCCAGGATAGTCCCGAGTGAGAGGTGTCCTGGGATAGTCCCGATTGAGAGGTGTCCCGGGATAGTCCCGATTGAGAGGCGTCCCGGGATAGTCCCGGGTGAGAGGTGTCCCGGGTGAGAGGTGTCCCGGGATAGTCCCGAGTGAGAGGTGTCCCGGGATAGTCCCGAGTGAGAGGTGTCGCGGGATAGCCCCGGGTGAGAGGTGTCTCGGGATAGTCCCGAGTGAGAGGTGTCCCGGGATAGTCCCGAGTGAGAGGTGTCCCGGGATAATCCCGAGTGAGAGGTGTCCCGGGATAGTCCCGAGTGAGAGGTGTCCTGGGATAGTCCCGATTGAGAGGTGTCCCGGGATAGTCCCGATTGAGAGGTGTCCCGGGATAGTCCCGGGTGAGAGGTGTCCCAGGATAGTCCCGAGTGAGAGGTGTCCCGGGATAATCCCGAGCGAGAGGTGTCCCGGGATAGTCCCGAGTGAGAGGTGTTGCGAGATAGTCCCGAGTGAGGGGGTGTCGGTCCTTATTGCCTACCTATCCAGGGCAATTGCTGTCATTGAGTAGATACTGCAACACAGCAGTGATGGGCAGGAGGTTTTGGAAGCGGCAGTAATGCCAACCAAAGTACCAGCCATTGTGAATGGCATAGACCCTACACTAACAAGGCTCACTGAGGAAAAGGAAACTTTGCCATCGCATTAAAGCAGTGGGTGAGTTGAACCTTTCTGCATTCTCTGTAGAAAAAAAATAATAAAGTTGGTTTTCATGTGTGTGTGGCCCGCGACTGATTTTGTCTATGTGTGACAGGCCCTTGATAAAACGAAGGTTCACCATTCCTGCTCCAAGAACGTTGATAAATTAGTCAAACATGATGTTCCTTTCACAAAACCATGTTGACTTTGCCAGATTCTATAAATGTCCTGTTGTTTCCTCATTAATAATGGATTCTAGCCTTTCCTCGATGACAGATGTTTGGCTAGCCGGCCGACGTTTTCCTGATTTCTGTTCCCCCTCATTTCGGGAACATTTGCGATTTTGCAACCAGCCGGATTTCCAGAACCTCGGGAATTTTAGGAAGACCACAACCAATTTATCTCTGCTCTTCAGCCACTTCTTTTAAGACCTTGGGATGAAGGCCATCAGGGCCCAGGGGAGCTGTCAGCCTTTAGTTCCAATTGCTTTCCCACGACCTTGTCGCTGGCGATTGTGATTGTTTTCAATGCCTCCCTTCATTTCACCTCTTGATTTTCAGTCACTCTGGGTATGTTTCTTGTGTCTTCCATGGTGAAGACAGATACAAAATGCCTATTCAATGCTTCCACCATTTCGGAAGCTGAATGCACAAGGAGGAAGCAATGGCTTGATGTACCGGACGGGTTTCAATTGGAAACAGATAACTTTATTACAGAGAGATTTCCAGATGCTACATGCTTGAGCCAGATGGCCAGATGCTCGACAAGCAGCCCCTGCCCTGCAACCAGCTCCCCCCACCCCACCCCCCCCCCAAGATTACCTGCACTTAGGACTCATTGGTCGGAGCCTCCAAGAACAATCCTGATAGGCGGTAGGAAAGGCTATACCTTCAATTAGTACAGAGGAGGAGGAAGATGAGATCGACATGATCTGTGCCAACGATTTATCCTCCATAGAAACGTAGAAACTGGGAGCAGGAGTAGGCCATTCGGCCCTTCGAGCCTGCTCCGCCATTCATTATGATCATGGCTAATCATCCAACTCAATAGCCTGCTCCCACTTTCTCCCCATACCCTTTGATCCCTTTCGCCCCAAAAGCTATATCTAACTCCTTCTTGAAAACGTACAATGTTATAGAAAACCCATCTAGGATGAGTAAACTGCTCTCAACTGTCACGGGTCATAAACATTTTTTGTCCAATTAATTAAGGTATCATATCTAGCCTGTTATTTCTTAATGTACTTAATGAAACCATGGGGAGGGGTTTCCCCTAGTCGGGTGGGCACAGCGGGCGGGTCCAGGAGCACCCGTGCAATGGTCCGCCACCCCCGACTGTGATTTCACATGATGGGCAGTCAGTGTGAATTGCGCGCTGAAACACTCAGCGCTGCCTGGGTTAGCGGGAGGGGGGGAGGGTGGGGGGGTGGGGGGTGGTGCAAGAGGAGGGTGAGTGCAGAAGTCAGTGCATGTGTGCGGGTGCGCACAGAGCTGCCTCAGGGAGCTGAAGATTTCTAACATTAAAAATAAAGATTCTAAAGTTAAGGTGCACATGTCCCCTCATGTGGCTCTGTCACATGAGCAGGGACATGTTAAAAATGAGACTTAAACATTTTTACTTAATTTCTAATGAACATCGGAAAACCTCATCCCACCCGTGGATGAGGTTTCCTCAAAAATCCAAAGGCCACTTGGCCTTTTCACCCACCTACCAACCATAAGACTAGTGGGTGGTGTCATGAAGCTATTAACGCATATAATATTATTGGAAAATATTTTTCTTTTAAAAATAGAGGTTTAGTCTGTGGGTGTGTCTGAATTGGATTAAAGCCAGCTAGTCTGGGTGCTTTGATATGTAAGAGAGATAGCGTGCATTTGCATTTTTTGAATAAAGCATTTAAGAAGTGGGGTGAAAACTGACACCTATCTAGCAGCTACCAAGCCATATGTTTATATTACTAATAAAGTTGGTACCATGAAAGGGGTTTTATTGTCAGAAGAGGCTGGGGACACAATGAGAATTTACATTCAGTGGGCAGTGGTAGGTATAACTTCAGCAGTTTTCGGGTGTGTGGAGCAGAGGCAATGTGAGATCAAAAGGCAGCTGTAAGCCTCCAACTGGCGCCACAGGAACCAAAGTGAAAAGAACCTCATTTTGAATTCATAAGGTGAAAATGCTTTGCCTGGTGTTTGGTTAAGTCTTTGGGCTGCTGTTGCCTCAATGGAGATTAGTTTGGGAATTCGTTAAAAGTTATGACAGTAATAATTTGAAGCCATGCGTATATATATTTTAACCTGTGTAAATTAATAAAATGCTTCATTTAATTTAATGTTAAACATTGAGAACTGGTGGTCTGATTCCTGAATTTAGAGTTGCATCTCAAACATAACACTCAAAATTATAGGTTATGACAGTTGTTTAAAGTTTCCCTCTGGGATTTTTAAATAACTCAGCTTTACCAACTGCATCGGTCACAACAGACGGCAGCGAAAAATTCAATTTAATTAATTGATTAAGGGCCTGAATAGGCTACGTAATTGTCAGTGGGCGCACTGCTACCATGGGATAGAAAATTCAACCCCGTCTTAAAATTGCTTCTGACTAGTCGACGGCTTATTTAGGTATCTGTGACCCCCCGAATCCCAAATCTGACAACTAGAGAAATCTAGCTGTGAGGAAAGATGGAATAGGTTGATGTTTACTTCTAAGCAGAGGGAATTGAAAAAATTTTAATTAAGGAATACCCATTTATTAGGATCCTACGCAGCATCTGTACAAATCACTTATATTCTGTACAAGAGAGACCAATAACCGGGGGTGTGTGGTTTCAGATTTAAAGCAAATGTTAGAAGGATTTGACGGGAGTGGAGAGGAACTATTTCACCTCGAGGGTGCTGGAGGATGAAGACACCCTGCCTAAATGGGTGGGAGGGGCAGAAATCCTCATCGCATTTAAAAAAAAGCACTTGAAGTGCCATAAACTGTAGGACTAAGGACCAAAAGCTGAACATATAATTAGGCTGGATGGGCATTTTTCTAGCTGCTACTAAAATGCTCTGCTCAATGTAGCTTATTGAGCTGCATATTACAAATGTTGTGTAATTCTGTGCTGTATTAGTTTTGCCTGCTCCTTTCGACTGGGATTATCCTGAGGTGTTTTTTTAAAATTTATTCATTCACGGGATGGCTCTCACTGGCTAGGCCAGCAATTATTACCCATTCCTAATTGCCCTTGTTCTTGTTCAGAGTCGACCACGTTGCTGGTGGGTCTGGAGTCATATGTAGACCAGACCGGGTAAGGACGGTAGATTTCCCTCCCTAACCAGGTGGGTTTTTACAACAATCGAAACAGACACTTTGATTCCAGATTTTTAAAAAAAAACTGAACTCATGTTTCCTTCTCTGCCGTGGTGAGATTTGAACCTGGTCCCCAGGGCTTTATCCTGGAGTCCTCTAGATTACCAGTAACAATACCATTATACCACCAGTTTCCCATTCACCTGCAATGCAGCAGTACCTGGAACTGATGCGTTGGCTTGCCGTGTTCCATTCATTGGAATCATAAAATCGTAGAATGATACTGCGCAGAAGGCCTGTCCTATGTCATGTCATGTCCGGCCTCTGCAAGTGCAGCCCAGCTAAACACACCTCTCAGTCCCTCCTCTGTAGCCCTGTGATTTATTTCTTTTTCAGGGGCATGCCCAATCCTCCTTTTGAAAGCGCTGAATACACATGTGCCCTCCACACTGTTAGGCAGCGCATCCAAGATCCTAACCACTCGCTGCACGCACGACACTTGGTTTCATCTCGCCATTGATTTTGTTTTTTGACATTCAACTTAAATCGGTGTCCTGTCGACCCCTTTAATCACATTTTGATTTAATGTTGGTAAGTTTTCTTTCAATTTTTGTCTTTTGTTTTTTGCAGTTTCCCTTTAAGGGGCCTGCTTTTTAATTTGTCCCTGACTTTGTTAATTCAGCTTAATTAGTTTGGCTCAAAAGAGTTTAAGTCGGTGTCCTCTGGTACTCCATCCATCCGCCAACGGGAACAGTTTCTCTCTGTCTAACCTGTCCAACACTCAAGATGTTGAGCAGCCACATTAAATCTCCTGTCCACCTTCTCTTCCCTAAAGATGAGAATTATAGGGTTCCCCCTCCCCCCATCTGTCCGTGTATCTGAAGTCCCTCATCACTGCAAACATCCGTTTTGTTTTTAACAGGGTTCTTGTAGTTCCATTGGTTATATTCTTACCCCTGGTCCAGCAGACTGTGGGTTGAAGTCTTAGCCCTTGATATCCATGGGGGTAAGGCTCATGGCGTGGTTTGAAGTTTCACTATTCAGCAGGAAAACTCTCCCAACATGCCACGTCATTCTCAAGGGAGAAAAAAATGTGAATATATGTGAAGCAAACATCTTTCTATAAAGCTTCAAATCCTTCCTACAGTCTGGGTCCCAGAATTATACACACTAATCCCATTGAGAATGAACCAGAGCTTTTTAACTGACTGTCATGACCTCCAGTCACTGAGTCCATGGTCACGTATGCTTTAATATTTTGAATTCTCACCTGCCCTTTCTCGCTCAATGATTTGTGCAAATATACCCCACGTCTCACTTGCTCACTCACTTTTCCAGAAGCGCGTCATCCAATTCAGGGCCACGGGGGGATCAGAGCCTACCCGGACAGGTCATGGGTGCCAGGTGGGGGTACACCCAGGATGGGACACCAGTCCATCACAGGGTGCGCCCACTCACTGGGGGATAATTTACCATAGCCAATCCACCTAACCATTGTTCACGGTGGGTGGGAACCCATGCAGACACGGGGAGAATGTGCAAACTCCGCGCGGGCAGTGCTAACCACTGCGCCACCCAGGCCTACTTTGTAACAATTACTTCATGGGGCGTGGGTGTCATTGGCAAGGCCGGCATTTGCTGCCCACCCCTAATTGCCCTTGAACCAGGTGTCTTGCCCTCCCCCCTTCAGAGTCAGCCACATGGCAGTTGGCCAAGATGTCTCATATGTAGGCCAGACTGGATAAGGATGGCAGATTCCATTCCCGATAAGGCACCAGATGGGATTTTAGACAACACAATTACTGAGACTGGGGGCAGGATTTTCCAAACCCACCCACCCCACCGCAAATTAATGGACTTCCGTCTGGGGCTCCAACTCACCCGGTCCCACATCTCAATTGCTGATTTTCATTAACTAATTGAATTCCACAAGTGGCTAGGAGTGGGATTTCGAACCCATGTTATTAGTCCCTGAGTTTGCTAATCCAACATTACCACTATGCCACCCTCCATCTCACATGTTGCATTGCTATTGCCTCTCCTATTTCTTCCTTCCAGATGTACTGAACCACTGGCTGCGTGATAACATTTACTATTCTCATATTGCTTTTGCTTCTTTTGCTAATTACTTTCAACCTTGCTCTTGATCCTTCCGTGAGTGGGAAAGGTTTCTCCCTCTCTACTCTGTCCAGACCCCTCGTGGTTTTGAGTTGCCCTATCAAAACTCCTCTCAGCCTCCCCTTCTCCAAGGAAAACAGCCCCAACTTCTCCAATCTATCCTCATGACTGAAGCTCCTCATCCTGGAACCATTCTCATGAATCTTTCCATCACTCTCTCCAATTCCTTCACATCCTTCCGAAAGTGTGGCACCCAGGACTGGACACAATACTCCACCTGAGGCTGAACTTATACAAGTTCAACATACCCTCCTTACTCTCGTACTCTATGCCCCTATTAATAAAGCCTAGGATACTGTATGCTTTATTAATTGCTCTCTCCACCTGTCCTACCACCTTCCATGATTTATGCGCATATACACCCAGGTCCCTCTGCTTTACCCCTGCTTTAGAGTTGCACTCTTTGGCCTCTTCTGGGCTCCAAGCTGTCATAACCAGGGGATAAGAGGCAGTGGGGAACAGCTCCCCCTACCCCACTGACCATCACCCCCGGACTCCCCCGGGTAAGGATTGCCCAAGAATGTCCAAGTTCCATTGGGCCATTGCCCTGCGATAGGAACCATCCAAAAATATGATTTTAAATCGCAAGCTTCGGATGGTTCTGATGATCTTACAGTAAAAGTTACCCAGGAAATGTTAGAAGAATTAAAACCACTTCTAACTCCTGCATAATTATACTCTTCACAAGCTGCCCCCTATCCCTCACTGGACTCTCCCCACATCCAACCGATCTCTTCACTGGACCCTCCCTCACCACCTGAACCCCCTCCCAGTGACTTCCCCCCAACCACCCACCCACTCCTCAACTAACCACCACCCAGACCGAGCCCCCTGACTGACCACCCAACCCCCTCCACCCCCACTGACCATCCAACCCCCTGACAGCCACCCCTGCTCACCACCAAAACCCCCCACCTTTGACCTCCTGACCCCCCCAACCAACTACCCCCCCGACCAACCCCCGTCGACTGCCTCCCCCTACTAACACCCCTAGACTGGCTGCCCAAACCCCCACCAACCTCACTGACCACCCAATCCACCCCGAACACCACCTCTCCCCACTGACCACCCGACCCCTCCTCAACCACTCGACGCCCATCCTCCCACTGCCCACCTGACCCACCCCCCATCAACCACCCGGTGCCCATCCTCCCACTGACCACTCAAACCCCTCCCCACCAACTCCTCCCAAGACCAGTCCCCCCCAAACCAATCCCCCCTACTGACCCCCCTCACCCTGGCTGACCACCCAACCCCCACCAACCCCACTGACCACCCAACCCACCCCGACCACCAACCCCCAACTGACCAACTGAGCCCCCCTGTCCAGCTGACCACCACCACCCATTGACCACCGAGCCACCCCAACCAGTTGACCACTAACCCTATTGACCACCCAACCCACCCCGACCACCAACCCCCACTGATCACCCGACACCCCCCAGATCACCTGACCACCAACCCCCAGTGACTGTCTGACCCCCCCCAACCAGCTGACCATTAACCCCACTGACCACCCAACCCACCCCAACCACCAATCCCCACTGACCACCCGACACCTCCCCAAACAGCAGACCACCACCACCCACTGACCACCAAGCCTGCCCAACCAGCTGACCACCACCCCCTACTGACCACCCATCCTCCCACTGACCACCCAACCCCCTGACCAGCTGACCACTGACCACCCGACCCCTCTCCAGCCACCTGACGCCCACCCTCCCACTGACCACCCGACCCACCCCCACAACCAACTCCGCCCCAGAGCAGCCCCTCCAACCAATTCCTCCTACCGACTGACCACCCAACCCCCACTGACTGCCCACCCCCCGCCCCCGGACCACCCCACCCTCCACTGACCACCAAACCCCAATCCTACCCACTTGCCTTATAAACGTACTTTCTCCACGGACGTTTACGCGTACCTGCTTTGGGGCAGCCAGTGCCGTAAGTAAGGTGACATGGCTTCCTTACGTCCGGCTCTTGACTGAAGGCTTCAGGAGCGCGCTGCCCCACACAGTTCTTGCGTGGCACGAGTCCGCAGGCCGGGTGAAAAAGGGCCACTTGGGTCTTGAGGTCGGAACTAGGAGCAGAGTGGCAAACCGACTCTGATTGCCAGTCTGTGGAAGTTCAGACCACACCCGTCCCCCATGCCCTCTCAACCTGTCCTGCCCCCTTCAATGACATATGCACATATACACCCAAGCCCCTCTGCTCCTGCACCCCCTTTATTTTACGTTGTCTCTCCATGTTGTTCCTGCCAAAATGAATGGCTTGACAGCTCTCCACGTTGAATTTCACCTGCCACCTGTCTGCCCATTCTGCCAACTTGTCTATGTCTTTTTGGAGTGCTACAATAGGCTGTAATTTCCATGAAATGGCATCTGTAGTTGGATTGCCATCCCACTCCTACTTGTTGACATAAAAATGCAAACGCATGTTTCTCTCCTGACCTTCGGACTCGGGCTGTGACAGAATAGCCCAGGGCAGCTGTCCAGGATACCTCTCGGTCAAGAGCAGGAGAATGGCGCGAAAGGAAGCCATGTTCACGGCACTAGCTGCCGCAAAGGAAGTAAGTTTAAAGGTCCAGCCACATTGAGAAGCTCGGAAGAAGGTAAGTGTGTAAGTTAAGCGGGCAGGATGGGTGGGTAAGGGGGTGGGGGCAGGGTAGGTTGGCTCGGGCAATTAGGATGGTCGGCGGGGCGGTGGTGCGTGGGTAAGATGGTCAGGGGGTGTCCAGTGGTCAGTGGAGATGGGCTGGTGGTCATTGTGGAGGGTCCGACAGTCAGTGGGGGCATCAGGTGGTTGGGGTGGGGGCGTTCGGGTGATCAGTGGTGGTGGAGGGGTCAGTAGTCAGTGGGTGGCGGGGGGGTGTGGTTGGATCGGGTGTCAATGGAGGGTCGGGTGGTCAGTAGAGGGGGTTGGGTTGTCAGTGAGGCGGGGTTCAGGTGGTCAGTAGGGGTGGTCGGGTGGTCAGTGGGCAGCGTCGGATGGTCGGTGGGGGGTGTCAGTGGGGGGTCGGGTAGTCAGTGGGCGGTGTCAGATGGTCAGTGGGTGGGGGTCAGTAGGGGGTCGGGTGTCAGTGGGGGGTGTCGGATGGTCAGTGGGGGGTGTCAGTGGGGGGTCAGGTAGTCAGTAGGGGGTGTCAGATGGTCATTGGGTGGGGGTCAGTAGGGGGTTGGGTGGTCAGTAAGGGGGTGATCGGGTGGTCAGTATGAGGGGTCGGGCAGTTGATGAGGGGGTTCAGCTGGTCAGTGGGGGGATGGGTCAGGTCGGCAATGGGTCAGTAGAGGGGTTCGGACGATCAGTGGGAGGGCATTGGGTGGTCAGTGGGGTGGGTCCAGTGGCTATTGGACGATCGGGAGGTTGGGTGATCACGGTGGAGTTGGTGGTCAGAAGGGGGTGGCCCAGGATGTGTTTGGGTGGTTGGGGAGGGGGGTGGGGGGTTGGTGTGGGGGAGTTGGGGGGAGTGGTCAGGTGGTCGGAAGGGGTTCAGGTGGTCAGAGGTTGGTCAGTGAGGGTGGGTATGAGGGTGGCGGGGAAGGTAGTCGGGGTGTGGAGGCTGGTGGGAGGTCTTGTAGGGGTCGGGGGTTATCAATACGACAGTTACCCAGGACTTTGAAGTGATTTTAATTCTCCTAACCTTTCCTGGGTAACTGTTACAGTCGGTCAGCTGGAACTATTTGAACTTTCTGGGCAATTGTTGTGCAGTCCTTATGTGGGGACTTGCAGTAGTAGTGGGGTGTCTCGCCCCGACTCCCCCCAAGGGCATATTTGGGATGCACCTTCCCACAACACCCCCGCCCCAGGTATGTCACCCTGAAAATAAGAAGTTATGAGCCAGGGTTTCCAAGTTTTGATTCATCCGCAAATTTTGAAATTGTGTCCTGTACACCGCGTTCTAGGTCATGTACATAGTCCGAACACAGGGAAATTCCATTACAAACCTTACTCCAGCCAAAAAACCACCCATTAATCACTACTAGCTCTTCCCCGTCATTTAAGCCAATTTCTGATCCATGGTCCTCACTTTCCCTTTTATTCCCTGAACTCCCTTTGCTCACAAATCTGCTGAGTGGCACTCTTGTCAAATGCCTTTTGGAAGATTACATCAACAGCATTGCCCTCATCAACCCTCTCCATTACCTCTTCAAAAGACTTCAGCAAGTTAGTTAAACATGATTTTCCCTTAAGAAATCCATGTCGGCGTTCCTTAATTAGCTCGCATTTGTCCTTGTGACTATTGATTTTGTCCCTTATTATTGGTTCTATACGTTTCCCCACCACCAAAGTTAAACTGACTGGGCTGTAGCTCCTGGGCTTATCTTTACACCCCTTTTTGAACAAGGGTGCAACATTTGCAACTCTCCCGTCCTCTGGTGCCATCCCTGAGTAGAAGGAAGACTGAAAAATCATGGCCATTGCCTCCGCCCTCACTTTCCTCAGTATCCCCGGATGCATCTCATCCGGTCCCGGCGCCTTACCAACTTTTAAGTGCAGAGAGTCTATCCGTCACCTCCTCTTTGTCAATTTTAATCGCTTGTGGTGCCTGAAATACCTCTCCTTTCACTACACTCTGTGTGGAATCTTCTTCCTTGGTGAAGAGAGGTGGAAAGTATGAATTTATTACCTCAGCTATGTCACCTGCCTCCAAATCCACTTAATGGTCCCTAATCGGACCTATTCCTCCTTTTACCAGCCTTTTACTATTCATATCTCAAAAGACTTTGGGACAAAACCAAAAATAGCTGGAAAAACACAGCAGGTCTGACAGCATCGGCGGAGAGGGATACAGTTGATGTTTCGAGTCCGTATGACTCTTCACCAGAACCAAGGGAAAATAAAAAAGAGGTGAAATATAAGCTGGTTTAAGGTGGGGAGGTGGGCTGGTTAGAGCTGGATAGGGCCAGTGATAGGAGATTGCCAAAAGATGTCATAGACAAAAGAACAAAGAGGTGTTGACGGTGGTGATATTATCTAAGAAATGTTCTAATGAAACCTTGGGATGTCATTTCATATAAGCCAGCCTCTTTTCATACTATTAGTATCTTTCTCACCTCCCCTCTGCACCCTCTATATTCAGTCTGGTTCTCAGTTGCATTATCCATGTGACATATCTAATAAGCATGTTTTTCCTTATTTATCTTCATTCCTACCTCTTCTGTCATCCAGGGAGTTCTGGGCCAGGATTTTACATTCGGCGTGTGGGGGCGGGCCTGACACACTGACGCGTAAAATGACGCGCGATGACATCGGGCGTGCGCCCTGACCTCATTGCGCTGTTTGGCGGCGTTTCATTCGGCGAGCGTGCGGCGGAGTTGGCTGCGCGCCCGCCGTTAATTAATGGGCCTATTCAGGCCATCAACCAGGTAATAAACCTGAATTTCAGGCTGTCTGTCCAACGTTAAGGTTGCCGGGCAGGCGAAAAGGCCAAGCGGCCTTTACGTTTTTTTTAGGAAACCTCATCCACGGGCGGGATGAGGCTTCCTAAAACTTTTATGAATTAAATAACAACTTTTTCTGAAAAATACAAATATGCCTCACCTTGTGGGATGCAGTCACCTGAGGGGACATGCTTCAGTAAATTCTTATTGCATTTATTTAATTTTTAAAAAAATGCTTCAATCTCCCTGAGGCAGGTCCGTAAATTTGAATTCGATAAGTATCTGGAATTAAAAGTCTATTGATAACCATGAAACCATTGTCGATTGTCATAAAAAAAACTCATCTGGATCAACTAATGTCCTTTAGGGAAGGAAATCTTCTCCTTTCGCCTGGTTTGGCCTACATGTGACTCCAGACCCACTGGAATGGGGCTGCCGCATAAAAATGCCCTCTGAACAAGGGCAATTAGGGATGGGCAATAAATGCCGGCCTAACCAGTGACGCCCGCATCCCACGAACCATTAAAAACAAATGCTAGGAGGTGACTTGATTGAAATCTTTAATGATCCTGAGGGGTGAATGTGGAGAGGATGTTACTGTTAAGGGGATCATTGTTTAAAAATAAGGGGTCGCCCATTTATAACAGAGAAGAGGCGAAACCCTCTCACTCAGAGGGTTGTGAGCCTTTGGGACTCTTCCTGAAAAGATGGTGGAAGCAGAGTCTTTGAATATTTTTAAGGCAGAGGTGGATAGATTCTTGGTAAACAAGGGGGTGATAGGTTATCGGCGGTAGGTGGGATGCAGATTTCAGGTTACTATCAGATCAGCCATGACTTTATGAAATGGCAGAGCTGGTTCGAGGGGCTGAATGGCCTACTCCTGCTCCTTGTTCATATGTTCGTATTCCTACCACTATCCCAGTCTATATTCGAGAATTTTTTTTTTATTCATTAATGGGATGTGGGCTTCGCTGGCTGGGCCAGCATTTACTGCCCATCTCTAGTTGCCCTTGAGGAGGTGGTGGTGAGCTGCCTCCTTGAATCGCTGCAGTCCATGTGGTGTAGGTACACCCACAGTGCTGTTAGGGAGGGAGTTCCAGGATTTTGACTCAGCGACAGTGAAGGATCAGGCAATATATTTCCAAGTTTGGATGGTGAGTGACTTGGAGGGGAACTTCCAGTTGGCGGTGTTCCCATCTATCTGCTGCCCTTGTCCTTCTAGATGGTAGAGGTTGTGGGTTTGGAAGGTGCTGTCGAAGGAGCCTTGTTGAGTTGCTGCAGTGCACCTTGTAGATGGTACACACACTGCTGCCACTGTGCGTTGGTGGTGGAGGGAGTGAATGTTTGTGGATGTGATGCCAATCACGACAGCTGCTTTGTCCTGGATGGTGTCGAGCTTCTTGAGTGTTGTGGGAGCTGCACTCATCCAGGCAAGTGGGGAGTATTCCATCACACTCCTGACTTGTGCCTTGTAGATGGTGGGCAAGCTTTGGGGAGTCAGGAGATGTGTTACTTGTCACAGGATTCCCAGCCTCTGACCTGCCCTTGTAGCCACAGTATTTATATTGCTGGCCCAGTTCAGTTTCTGGTCAATGGCAACCCCCAGGATGTTGATAGTGGGGGATTCAGTGATGGTAATGCCATTGAACATCAAGGGGCAATGGTTGGGTTTTCGCTTGTTGGAGATGGTCATTGCCTGACACTTGAATGTTACTTGCCACTTGTCAGCCCAAGCCTGGATATTGTCCAGGTCTTGCTGCATTTGGACTTGGACTGCTTCAGTATCTGAGGATGCTGCAGATTGGATGATTGCTTGGCTGAACCTCCGCTGTTCAGTCTGCCAGTGTGAAGCTGATCTTTGTCACTTGAATTCTACATCTCACTCCAACCCTTCTTTCCTGTAACTTCTACAGCCCCCCACTTCAGCTGAATGAGGAGCAGTCCTGTATTTTGTATTTTTGCAAATACGAATTTGTAACTAAAAGAAAATTTAAAGGGACCTTTCATGACTAAGTGAGAATGTCATTTTGGGGGCTGTTAATGCACTTCAGCCCCGGTCACGGGAGGCGTGAAGCCACCAAATGCTCCCTCTCCAAGGATTCAACACTGAGACAAAAAAGAAACACTACAGATAAAACCACATCCCCAATTTTCTCGGGCAGCCTTTTATTAATGGAGCATAACTGCACCAGAGTCACTGGAAGTGAAGGAAGAAGGCCTGATCTTCTGGGATGCAATTGCATAGGGTACAACCCCAGGTGCCCGATCCTGGGGGTCCAGCTCTGGGTTGATTCCCACCTGGAAGAGTTTGTGGGGCTCAGTTCCAGGGGTCTGATCCTTGGGCTCACATTCTGGGAGTTTGATCCCCGGGGGCCAAATCCTGGAAGGTGTGATCACGGGCCTCTTATCCCAAGTGTCCTGTCCCGGGCTTCCAAGCCTTGTGAAGTTGGATCCCAGCTTTCCAATCCTGACTGAGGTGATCTGATGCTGGGAGGGCCTGATCCTGAGGTCTTGGGATCCTGGGTGATCGGACAGTGATGGGCATTGCAGTGGAAGGAGCGTCCCAATGGGAAGATGTCTGAGCTAGTGTTGGGACTCACTGGGGAGTCCAGTACCTAAGGTTCCAATCCTGGGGAATTCTGATACTGGTTGTGTTTAGACAGGGGGAATCTGATCCTGGAGATTCCAATTGGGTGGGGTTTCCAGTCCTGTGAGGGTCTGGGGTGCTGCAATGCCAGTGGGGTGTGATCGTGGGGCCTCTGGTTCTGGGGGGTTCTGAGCACACCGGGGTATCCGATTCCGAGAATGTGGGGCTGAGGATGGGAATTTGGCAGGATCCTGAAATCCTGATCCCAGGCAGTTGTCCAATTCCAGAATGGGGAAAATCGCAGAGGGTCCATGCATGGTCCAATCCCATTGGACCTGACCCTGTGGGGATCTGATCCCACTTGGGTCTGACACCTTGGGTTCCAATCCCAAAGCTGGTCCAATCCTGGGGCTGGTGCAATCCCAGGGCTGGTCCGATCCTGGGTCCATTCCTAGGCGGGGGTACATCCCACAGTGGTCAGATCCCACAAAGCCAATCCTGTGAAGACCAATCCCATGTTGGTTGGTCCAATCAGATTGATTCCAAGGAGGGTTGCAACCCAGGGTCCAGTTCAGTTTTGAAGTTTGATCCTGGGTGGGCTTGGATCCCAGTGGGTCTGATCCTTAGTGGTCCTGGTCCTGGGAGCATGCTGATCCCAAGGATCCCAGGGATCTAATCCAGGGTGCTTTATCATCAATCCCAGATGCTTTTTTGTATGAAATAGGAACGAATGGGGAAACTAATGGGCGGGACACAGTTAAACATGTAGAATAGATTAGATTTGAGACTTGCTGTCTCATTGACATATTTAAATTGCCAACCCGCCTCCTCAGAGCAGTTGCCCGACTGCCCCTATCCCAACTCCATTAAACACAGGTTGGAGGCAGGGTTTAATCGAGTGTGCATTTTTTTTAGATTTTAACCTCTCATCCGACCCCAGCCCGCCCATTTTTCGTGATGAAATTGCTGTCTGGTGCAGAGGCGAGAATGTTTCATCAGTAACTTCCAGTCTATTTTAATGTTCTCTCTCTTATAGTTACTTTAGTGGCAATTGTGATCCTGTCCCAGGGAAAGTGCGGCCTCTCCACATGTAACACTGGTTACTTGGTGGCAATGGCAATGGCAGATCTACTGGTCATTATCACTGAGGTCATTCTGTTACAGATCAATTTTTATTATTTCCCAAGATCTTTCCTCAACATTACCCCTGTGTGTAGTGTAATATATGTGCTGACTGGTGGAGCCACAGCCTGCTCTGTCTGGTTCATCGTCACTTTCTCCTTTGATCGATTTGTGGTCATTTGTTGCCAGAAGCTGAGGACAAAATATTGCATGGAGAAAACTGCAGCTGTGGTGCTGGAAACAGCTGGAATTTTGCTCTGTTTAAAAAACATCCCCTTCTACTTTACATTTGAACCTGGGGAGGTCATCAATCATGCACTTTGGTACTGCAATTTTAAACCAAGCTATTATATTCAGCCTGGATTGTGATCCTGTCCCGGGGAAAGTGCGGCCTCTCCACATGTAACGCTGGTTACTTGGTGGCCATGGCAATGGTGGATCTACTGGTCATTATCACTGAGGTCATTCTGTTATGGATCAATTTTTATTATTTCCCAAGATATTTCCTTAACATTACAATTTTTGGGGGAATTTGACTGGTTTGATACGGTTTAACCCCATTGTTCCCATTCACTTTAATTCTGTTGCTCAACATGCTGACAGTCAGACACATTATAGTTGTCAGTAAAGTCCGCAAGGGACTAAGATGTCAGGGCAAAAGGGAGAATCACAGTGACCTAGAAATGGAGAGCAGAAAGAAGGCTGCGATTTTACTCTTCACCATCTCCGGCAGCTTCATACTTCTCTGGCTGGTAAATGTTATAGAATTCTTATATTATAATATTACAGGAACAGATCCCATGGATTACAATGATTCTGAATATACATTTGGATAAGCCGGATTGATCCTGTGGAGTTTAGGTTGCTACACAAATACGTTTATTTATGGATTTACTCAGTCCAGGTTCAGAGAGCAGTTCAGGAGCCTGGTGAAATATCCAGAAACCTCCAATATTCAATTAAGTAATAAACTAAAGAGCTGAGGGCAGCTCAGAGACGGGTTTCAGTGTTTCCATCTCATGAATGTCAGATTTATCCCCAGAATCCTGCCAACTGGAGGACATCAGGAATAGGTGGGGAGGATCTGTCTCTCCCCCTCACCTCCCCACCCACACACCTGTGACAGACTGGAAAAGCGGGGTTTTCACATCTGGGCTTACCTAGAAAAGGGACTCGGGCAACCAGGCATTACCTGGAAGGAGGGGGAGCATAGGAGCCCACAGCTCTGGAGACTGGGCTTGGCAGCTGCTCAAATGGGCAAAGATGAGTCTCTTCTTGCCCCCCCATGTTACCTGATCTTGCTTACTGTTCCTGCTCCTCGGGTTCTGTCCCCCTAACTTATATAGCTGCAGTCTTCCACCCTGTCCTCATACAACCCATGCTTAACCCCACAGATCTTTCAAAGTACCATTCCATCTCCAACCTCTCTTTCCTCTTCCAATTCTCTAACGTGTTGTGTCAAAGATTTGGCGAGACAGTGTAGAGGGAGCATGACTCTGTATCTAACGCGTGCTACGCCTGCCCTGAGATAGTTTGATGGGACTGTGTCAAGTGAGCTTTACCCTGCATCAATCACACAGAGACACCAAGAGGCGCACACACACTCAGACATACTACCACAGCGACACACAGTCACAAAGTCAAACACAGGCACTTTCACACAAAGAGGCACATACAGACAGAGTGACAAAGAGACACACTCTCACAACCACATGCATGGACCCACACAGAGACACATAGATAGACACATGGATAGACAGATAGGCTAACTCACACACGGAATGTGGAGTCAAGATACATCTGGGAACAGCATCAGTGACTATCCGCGCTGACATACACAAAATAGAAGACAGAATCTCACTAAGAGAAAGAACATTCTCTATCTAGTGCTGTGTTGGGGTTAGTGTGAATGTTTTGGATAGAGTGTGGGATCTGTGTTCGACATCACAGTATCACAGGATCATTACGGCACAGAAGGAAGCCATTCAGCCCACCGTGCCTGTGCTGGCTCTCCAAATGACCAATGCGCCTTTGCCCCATAACTCTGCACATTCTTCCTTTTCAGAAAAGAATCCAATCCCGCTCCCCTCCCCCCCACCAAATGCCTTGATTGAATCTGCCTCCCCCCATACACTCAGGCAGAATATTGAGAGCTTAACAATTGGCTGTGTGGAAAAGACCTCCTCCTGTCTCCACCACTTCTATCAGCCAATTGCCTTAAATCTGTGCCATCTCAGTCTCGATCCTTCCACCAATAGGGCCTGTTTTTTTTCCCTATCTGCTCTCTTCAGACCCCTCATGATTTTGAATACTTCTACCCAATCTCTTCTCAGTCTTCTCTTCCCCAAGGAAAACAGTCCCAACTTCTCTGATCTATTTATGTATTTGAAGTTCCTCACCCCTGGAACCATTCTTGTGAATCTTTTCTGCACTGTCTGTAATACCTTCACCTCTGTCCTAATGTGCAGTGCCCAGAACTTGATGCAGCACTGTAGTTGATGCTGAACCAGTGTTTCATATGAACATAACCTCCTTGCTCTTGTACTCTATGTCCCTATTAATAAACCCAGGGTACATTATTAACTGTGATCTCAACTTGATATGTTCCCAGAACAGTTCATGGATCAGTGAACAACTCTTCTTCCGTGAGTCAGTTTTGAGGGAGTCTGCAGCCAAGAGGTGCCACAGAGACAGAGGGACAAAACAGGGCCCAATTAAGTTAAATTAAACAAACAATTAGCAGACTGACTCTGTACTGTGGTCCATTGGGGTAATCTTTGGGGCAGTGGTGTTCCGCTTGGCACAGCCAGAGATCTGAAAGTGTGCTTGTAAGCTGTGTGAGTGCATTCGAGAATTCAGGGATAAACTTTTGGAGAGAATCCCAAGGCAGGATCTTCAAAGGTGCAGATTGGAAACCCTCATGAGAAAGACAAAGTTTCAGTGATATTGGTTGATTAAGGTCTGGGTAGGTTCTTGAGAAATCCATGGACTCAGTCTTGGTTGCATCTGTCATTTGCTCTGCAGTATGGTGTGTTCAACCACAGTTTGTCTGTTAATTCACATGTACCTCATACTACCCTGAATGTTAGAGTATAAGATACATACTGTAAATTGCTTTATCTTTCTGAACTTGTGTAATAAATTTTGTTTCTGTTTGTTCAAAAACCCGTGGAATCTTGTGGCTTTATTCCAAAAGCAGGTGTTTTGAATCTTAACCCTTATCTACTTTATACAAAATGTTATTGGTCCCTAATCAGGTCTCCACCCATGTCCTAGGGCCTGCACAAGGACCGTAATGCTCTTCTCAAAATAATGTTGAAGCTTTAAATGTGGCAATGACAGACTCATTGGCACACATTCATCTTGTTTGCATATCTTTGTGCTCTTTTCTTCCCTGGTGAATGGTGTTGGGTGTTTGAAGGATTTGCAGGGTCAATAACAGTCTATCTAATAGTGCCCTGAACACCCTTTCAGTGGCCAGCAAGTCTTTTTTTTATTCATTCATGGGATGTGGGCGTCGCTGGCTAGACCATCATTTATTGCCCATCCCTAATTGGCCTTGAGAAGGTGGTGGTGAGCTGCCTTCTTGAACCTCTGCAGTCCATGTGGGGTAGGTACACCCACAGCGCTGTTAGGGAGGGAGTTCCAGGATTTTGGCCCAGCGACAGTGAAGGAACGGCGATATATTTCCAAGTCAGGGTGGTGAGTGACTTGGAGGGGAACTTGCAGTTGGTGGTGTTCCCATGTGTCTGCTGCCCTTGTCCTTCTAGATGGTAGCGATCGTGGGTTTGGAAGGTGCTGTCTAAGGAGGCTTGGTGAGTGGGGTTTAAAAGCTTGCCTTTCAGTACAGCGGGAGATGTTCCACCAACTGAACCACAAGATCAGCGGCAGGGTGACACTGACTGTCAGAATAAATCTCCCTCGATCTTATCCCATCAAACACTCCCACTTCTCGCATATTGGTGAGTCAGTGGAGAATGGGGTCACCGGAAAATGCTGACAAGCGAGGTATAATTTTTAAATAACGTAAGATCCCGATGTTTTTTGAGGGGGAGGTGGGAGATGGAAAGAAATGTCAAGCTGTTCTAACAGCTTAGTTCAGGAAGTATTCTGACCTCTGGCTTGGAAGTTTAGAGAAACATTTTCGTCTGCTCAACTCTATAATAAGACAATGTCAAAGATAAAGAATATGTTAACTATGTTTAATGGACAAAAATGTCATGCATAAGGGACAGGTAAGTTTACAGTACAGTAATAGACAATAATGAACTAATAGTAAACTAATCAGGCCAATGATAAAATGATAGTAAACTGATCGGACTGGCTAGGATGAGGTTTCACCCTACTCGAAGGTAAATTAACCAGTCACCTAATGCGGCACAAGACTGGTCTCAGAAAGGGGATAAGAAGAGACTTATGACCCTTAACACACAACCAAGAGAAGAGGAGATAAACTATGGTGCACAAGAACGCAGCAGCAATAAGGACAGAGGAGGCAGCACCCCGATCAACTGGAGAGTCCGGAGTGCAGAGTGTGACTACTGCCTCGTGAAGCGCCATTTTGTTACACTACTTGTGCTTCTATTTAATTAACTTATGACCACCTGTACCAAATGCCTCGTACCCAGGGTGGTCAGTGACTAGTCGGAACTAAAGGTCCCAGAAGTTGACTTGAACCCATAAGAGAGAAGATAGACAGACAGCAGGTAACAAATGAATGTAATGTAAGGAATGCAAAGACAGTTTTGGAATTCATGCATATAACCGGATAAAGTGCGGTGAAAAAGACTGGGGAGGTATGAGTACAAATAGCCACGTCCGGTGTAGTGACATTTACAGAAACAGAAGTGAAAATGGTAAGGAATGGGGTGCTTAATGTTCGAGGACATAAAATGTTCAGAATGTAAGGAAGAAAATGAAAGGACTTGTGATGGCAACACCTCAACAACTCATAGGGAGTCTTTGCAGTAGCGAAAAGAGAGGGTGTTCAGGAGGGGTGTTACAACCAGGATGGGAGAAATGCGCAGGTTATTTAGCCACACTACTCCGCAGGTCATAACATTAGTTTAAAAGTTTAATTTACTCACCGAAGTAACACACGCGCCACACAAGTGCCAGACAATGATCATCTCCAACAAGAGAGAATCCAACCATCGCCCCTTGATGTTCAATGGGCATTACCATCGCTGAATCCCCCACTATCAACATTCTCGGGGGTTGCCATTGACCAGAAACTGAACTGGACCAGCCATATAAATACTGTGGCTACAAGAGCAGGTCAGAGGCTGGGAATCCTGCGGTGAGTAACTCATCTCCTGACTCCCCAAAGCCTGTTCACCATCTACAAGCTACAAGTCAGGAATGTGATGGAATATTCCCCACTTGCCTGGGTGAGTGCAGCTCCCACAACACTCAAAAAGCTTGACACTGTCCAGGACAAAGAAGCACGCTTGATTTGCACCACATCTATAAACATTCACTCCCTCCACCACCGACGCACAGTAGCAGCAGTGTGTACCATCCACAAGATGCACTGCAGGAATTCACCAAGGCTCCTTCAGCAGCACCTTCCAAACCCAAGGCCACTACCACCTGGAAGGACAAGGATCAGCAGTCATGTACACATACCATTACTCAATTCTAATCTGGTCAGTTTACATGCTAAACAGATGTCCCTGGTTGTAGTTACTTATTTTCCATGTGTACATATACCAGGCATTGTTCTCATCCATGCAAGGCCTCCCATATCTTTCTGATTGCGCAGCCTAGGCTGTCTCCTAGTGTCAATCACTCATTCCCCGGCCTTGCCCTTTCCCCTAGTAACTGGTTTGTCTCATTCCTTATCCTGTCCAGAATACATCTGCTAATCTTCAGTTCTGCTCTCTTCTGCTTGCATTTTATTTGCACTAAAAGTTACTTCTAACTAAAATCGTTTAACCCTTTCAGTATATATGCATAAATTGCTGAGGTAGCAGGATGGGTTGAAAAAGCGGCAAGTAAGACAAGGGATAACAGGCTTTAGAAAGTTGGCAGTGAATAGAATAGAAAGGAAGCTATGAAAAGAGAGTAGAGCTACCTTTTCCTTTTTTTATAAATGTCTTTAAGTAGTATCAAGTCCAGGGGAACAGAGTGTTTAAATTGGGCAAGTTGGCAATGACTGAATTTTAATGGCTATTCGTTTTCTGAAAACTAGTCAATTTTACGCTTGGCTTTAACATTAGTTTTTGTTGCTGTTGTTCACTTTCGGCCAAAGCCAGTGATAAACAGTCTCCCTTCTTGGGGATGCTGCACTTCTGTTTGATGAGGTAGCTAATTCGCGCTGGTTTCCTTGCCAGCAGGGCCTGAATCAAGTCTCTTGGATTCCAGCTAGTATAAATACAGAAGATTTTGCTACCACGCGAAGAAAGAAGCAAGATGGTCCAGCTGGACTGAGTACTGAGAGACAGAGTGCTTAATGCGGGGAAGTTGGTAAGTGAGGCAATTTGGTGCAATGAGGGAGGAGGTCCTGTCTGGTCTTTTAGAAAATGTGGAGGGATCCGACAGAGTGAGCAAAGAGAGAGAGAGACATAAGCGGTGAAGCACAAATTTCCTGAGTAGGCAGAGGATGGGCTTCAAGGTTTGTTTTCATGATTTAAGTTTTGTTTCCTCTGACTGGATAAGTAATTTAAACGGGTCCTTGAGAGACCTAAGTATTGTATTAAATGTATAGTTTTATTAATTAGACCACTTAATTTAATATAAATACTTGTTCAGCAACATTTCTAGACTTGAAACATAATTAGTTAAATAAAGCCCCCCAAAATGTTAGGAGCCCTAACAAAACTGGAGTCAATGGGAATCAGGGGGAAAACGCTCTGCTGTTTGGAGTCATACCTAGCACAAAGGAAGATGGTTGTGGTTGTGGAAGGTCAATCATCCCAGGACATCATTGCCGGTGCTCCTAAGGGTAGTTTCTGAGGCCCAACCACCTTCAGCTGCTTCATCAATAACCATCCTTCTATCAAGAGGTCCGAAATGTGGATGTTTGTTGATGATTGCACAATGTTCAGCACTATTCATGACTCCTCAGTTACTGAAGCAGTCCGTGTGCATATGCAGCAAGACATGGGCAACATTCAGGTTTGGGCTGAGAAATGGCAAGTAACATTCACGCCACACATGTGCCAGGCAATGTTCATCTTCAACAAAAGAGAATCCAATCAACTTCCCTTGACCAACAACAGCATTACCATCACCGAATTCCCCACTATCAACATCCTGGGGGTTACTGTTGACCAGAAACTGAACTGGACCAACCACATAAATATCGTGGCTACAAGAGCAGGCCAGAGGCTGGGAATCCTGTGTTGATTAACTCACCTCCTGACTCCCCAAAGCCTGCCCACCATCTACAAGGCACAAGTCAGGAGTGTGATGGAATACTCTCCACTTGCCCGGATGAGTGTGGATCCAACAACACTCAAGAAGCCAACACCATCCAGGAAAAAGCAGCCCACTTGATTGACACCACATCCACCATCATAAGCATTCACTCCCTGCATAATGGCAGCAGTGTGTGTACCATCTACAAGGTAGGCTGCAGCAACTCACCAAGGCTCCTTTGACAGTACCTTCCAAACCCACGACCCCTGCCATCTAGAAAGATAAGGGCAGCAAATTCATGTGAACAACCACAAACTTCAAGTTACCCATCAAGCCACACACTATCCTGACTTCCAAATATATTGTCGTTCCTTCACTGTCATTGGGTCAAGATCCTGGAGATCCCTCCCTAACAGCACTGTGGGCGTACCTACACCACACAGATGGCAGCGGTTCAAGAAGGTGGCCCACGATCACCTTCTCAAGGGGCAATTAGGGATGGTCAATCAATGCTGGCCTAGCCAGCGACGCTCACATCCCATGAAAGAATAAAAAATATGGGATCAGAGAGTTGAATGGGTGGTTCAATGGGTTTCATGGGTATCCAACTATGGGGAACTGGAACCAGTACTGAAGAAAGACGGCTGTGCATCTGGGATGGTCTTCACCTAAACTGCGCTAGGGCCAGCATCCTGGCCAATCACATATCCAGGGCTGTAGAGAGGGTTTTAAGCTAAATGGTGTGAGAGAAAATGATTATGTGGGTTGAGATTAGGAAAGCTAAACAGAAAGGGCATGGCATTCAGGCAGAATAGCGATACAGGTAATAATAACAAGAGTGTGGTGGGAAGGTATGTGATGGGAAATGCAGCTGCAAAAACGTTCAGAGAAAGTAAAAAAATGTAAGAGGACAGAATTAAAAGCTCTTTCCGAATGCACAGAAGTCATAATAAGGTGGCTGAAAAGATGGCACAAATATAAATAAATGTGTATGATATGATAGCCAGAGACAAGATTGCCACTTGTGAACTTACGAACATGGATCAGGAGTAGGCCATTCGGCCCCTCAAGCCTGCCCCGCCATTCAATAAGATCATGGCTGATCTGAGTGTAACCTCAACTCCACATCCTCACCAACCCCGATAACCTTTCACCCCCCTGTTAACCAAGAATCTATCTAACTCTGCCTGAAAAACACTCAAAGACTCTACTTCCACCAGCTTTTGAGGGAGAGAGTTCCAAAAACTCACAACCCTCAGAGAAAAAAATTTTAATCTCTGTCCTAAATGTGCGACCTCATAGTTTTAAGCCCTGACCCCTAGTTCTTGATTCTCCCACAAGAGGAAACATCCTCTCCACATCCACCCTGTCAAATACCCTCAGGACCTTAAAGGTTTTGATCAAGTCATCTCTTACTCTTCTAATATTGTAATATTCCAAAATTCCAGAAATGTCCTAGCAGATTGGAAAACCACAAATGTGACACCTCCAATCAAGAAAGGAGTGAGGCAGAAAGTGTGAAGCTTTGGGCTTTGTTAGTCTGAAATCTGTCATTGGGAAAATGCTAGATTCCACTAATAAGGAAGTAATTGCAGGACGTTTAGAAAATCATAATACAATACAATCAGGCAGAGTCAACATGATTGGGTGAATGAAAAACCACGTTTGACTAATTCATTAAGAGTTCTTTGCAGAGCTAATTAGCAAGGTGAATAAAGGAGAACCTGTAGATGTGATGTACATGGGTTTCCAAATGGGATTGGATAAGCTGCCATGTCATAAATTACTTCACAAAATATGAGCTCATGGTGTAGATGGCAACATATTAGCATGGATAGAGGATTAGGGTTAGCGTACAGGAAGCAGAAAGTAGGAATAAATGGGTCATTTTTGGGTTGGCAAGCTGCAACTAGTGCAGTGCTACAGGGATCAGTCCTGGGGTCTCAGCCGTTTATGATCTGTATCAATGACTTGGATGAAGAGACTGAAAATAAGGGGAGTGGTGACGTAGTGGTATTGTCACTGGACTAATAATCCAGAGACCCAGGGTAATGTTCTGGGGACCTGGGTTCGAATCGAATTTGAATTCAATAAAAATCTGCAATTAAAAGTCTAATGATGACCACTGTCGATTGTCGTAAAAACCCATCTGGTTCCTTAATGCCCTTTAGGGAAGGAAATCTGCCCTCCTTACCCAGTCTGGCCTACACGTGACTCCAGACCCACAGCAATGTGGTTGACTCTTAAATGCCCTCTGAACGAAGGCATTTAGGAATGGGCAATAAATGCTGGCCCAGCCAGTGACGCCCACATCCCATGAATGAAATTTTTTTTTAAAAAAAGCAAAGTTTGCAGAGGACACAAAGATCGGAAGGAAAGTAGGTTGTCAAGAGCGCATGAGGAGTCTGCAGAGGGATTTAAGTAGGTTAAGTGAATGGGCAGCAAGTGATTATGAAGGCAAATAGATTTTGGCTATGGAAGTGTTGCTATAGCTGTACAGGGCCTCAGTGAGACTACTTTGTACAGTTTTGGTCTCCTTACTTCAGAAAGGATATAATTGCATTTGAAGATTCACTCGACAGATTCCTGGGGTGAAGGGATTATCTTATGAGGATATGTTGAGTAGGGGTACAGTTTAGAAGAATGAAAAGTTATCTTATTGAAACATGTGAGATCCTGGTGGGATTTGACAGGGTTGGCGCTGAGAGGATGTCCCCACCTTGTTGGGGAGTGCAGAACTTGGGGACACCATTTAAAATATAGGGGCCTCCCATTTAAGGCTGAGATGAGGAGAAACTTGTCTCTCTCAGTGGGATGTTAGTCTGTGGAATTCTCTCTCCCAGGGAGCAGTGGAGGCTGGGTCATTGAATATATTCACGGCTGAGTTAGATTTTTGATCAACAAGGGAGTCAAGTGTTATGGAGGCGCAGGCGGGGAAGTGGAGTTGAGGCCATCATCAGATCAGCCATGATCTTATTCAATAGCAGAGCAGACTTGAGGGGCCAAATAAATGGCCTATTCCTGCTCCTAATTCTTGTGTTCGTTTGCTTCATCAGGCCCAAGTTATACTGTCTTTCCTACACTGCGTAACTTTAAAATGCCAGTGTCTCTGGCCTGACTGCATTACCTCTTCTGTGATTCTTTTTTAAGAATTTGTTCCAATTTTGCAGTTCAGCAGGTTTATTTAAAATAAAACTGAAAAAAACCAGGGATTTTGTTTTCAGCCCAGTGTGGTTCTTTGCCAAGTTTTTCAGGCAATATTGTCAAGCTTTTTTTTCAGGAATTTGTTTAGTTTTCAGTTTTTAACAAGAAGTCAATGCCTAGCAGCTGAACGGTAACATTTTTAAAGCTATAATATTAAAGATAGCTTTTCAATTTTGAATGTTTATTGTCTTAATGCAGCTCTGATGGAACTTGGCAAGGCTGATAGAATATTTTGAGATCTCCTATTAAATGTCAGTAAACCTTCTGTGCCTCAATCTAGCTTGACTAGATTAAAATTTGTAGCATGTATTGCTGCCAGTGTATATTCATTTGCTGGGTGATGGTGATGCAGTATATCGTTTTTTATTTATGGATATTCAAGCTTCAAGATTCTTTGTTATCACAATTTCTGCACCAGTCAGGCATAAGTACTTTGGAATTTAATATGTTCTCATAAAGGACAAAGTTGTTGCTTTCCCCTGACATTGGTATTCTTGTGATTGATCTGATGAGTGCAAGATGAAAAGCTTCAACAAAATGCCTTTTTTCAGCCATACTCAAGTACTGCACCACCAAACGACTATTTATATAAATATGAAAAGGTGAAACAGCCAGGATTCTTTACCAGGTATAAGGGGTGAAGGGACTTTCTTATGAGGATATGTTGAGTAGGGGTACAGTTTAGAAGAATGAAAGGTTATCTTATTGAAACATGTGAGATCCTGGTGGGACTTGACAGGGTTGGCGCTGAGAGGATGTTCCCCCCTTGTTGGGGAGTGCAGAACTTGGGGACACAGTTTAAATTATAGGGGCCTCCCATTTAAGGCTGAGATGGGGAGAAACTTGTCTCTCTCAGTTGGATGTTAGTCTGTGGAATTCTCTCTCCCAGGGAGCAGTGGAGGCTGGGTCATTGAATATGGCTGAGTTAGGCAGATTTTTGATCGACAAGGGAGTCAAGTGTTATGGAGGCGCAGGCGGGGAAGTGGAGTTGAGGCCATAATCAGATCAGCCATGATCTTATTCAATAGCCCATTCCTAAATGCCCTCGTTGAGAGGGCATTTAAGAGTCAACCACATTGCTGTGGGTCTGGAATCACATGTAGGCCAGACCAGGTAAGGACGTCAGGTTTCCTTCCCTAAAGGACATTAAGGAACCAGATGGGTTTTTACGACAATCGACAGTGGTCATCATTAGACTTTTAATTGCAGATTTTTATTGAATTCAAATTCGATTCGAACCCAGGTCCCCAGAACATCAGTAGCTTTGAATTATAACTTGGAATTCATCACAGGCAAAGGAATCAGTATTTTAGGTTTGCAAATATTTTGAAACAGCAGCGCATGGCCAGACAATGCTCTACATGGGGGGAGTGCAGGAGATAAAAATGACAAGTGAACTGATTGGGGTGGATTCAGATATTACAGATGTAATAGCCGTTTGCAAGTTTTACGACAATGGTTGGGACACCTTGGGGGGGGGGTGGGAATCGATACGTTTAGCAACGCGGTTTCACGAGGATTGCAAAGGAAAGGAAGATGCCGCGTGAGAAAATGTTGCTGGAGCAATTCGGGAAATGTCTCAAAACGCTGGTTTAAAACGACCAGACATTTCCCTGTGACACGAGCTCCAATTGGACCTGCTCAATGATAATACCAGGTGTTTGCCCATTGTGTGTTTGAACGTCCGACATGAATCATAGGGCAGAATTTTCCCTATGTCAGGTGGGCCGGGCGGGAGCGGGAGCGGAGACGATCGCCACCCACGATCAGCTCCGCGCTGCCATTTTATGTGGGCGGGCCAATTAAGGCCTGTTTACCAAGTAAACCTAAAGCACGGAGCTGCCTCAGGGAGATTAAGTACATGTTGAAACTTTTGAATAAAGATACGATAAAAATTATTTACACATGTCCCCTCACGTGACAGTGACACATGAGGTGGGACATGTTTATGAATTGTGAAAAAATGATTTATTTATTTAATAAAGCCTTCAGGGAACCTCTTCCCGCCCGTGGATGAGGTTTCCTGAAAAATGCAAAGGTCGCTTGGGCGTTAATCAGTATTTTAATTGTTTTTTTAATGGCCTTAACAGTGCGGCCACCGAGCGAAAGATCTAATTGACGCGCGATGACGTTGGGACGCACGCCCAACATTACCGCGTGTCATCTTACGCGTCGGCTTGTCGGACCCGCCCCTGCACGCCGATGTCAAAATTCTGGCTATAAAGATCATCCACGCCACCATTGCTTAGTGTCACTCCCAAAGTTCAAGTTTCTAGTATTTAAGACACCATGTAATATGAATGCAAAACGGTTAATTGAAAGAGTTTTTTTTTTGCTTTTAAGTTCTTTGTCTAGTCAGCATGCGTGGGGAATGGATGATGCTGGTCAATCAAAACATACCGGTTCTGCATTTTCAACCAATTAGGAAGCTCCCGGGTGATCTCGCGGCGATGTGGGTGCTGAGGTCTCAGGAATCGAGGGAGCGGCGCTGAGGGAACACGGTGCAGGGCAGTGGGAGGCTGGGATTGGAGACAGGGCAGGCTGCGGGTAACAACTACCCGTGAGTAATTGATTTTCGAAAGTAGATTGTGTGCGCGGTGCGTGCGTGTGTGTTGGTGGGGGGAGGGGGCACTGGCAGGATGAAGGCTTACCTAGGGCAACGAATACCCTTGCGCCAACCCTGGCCCTTTGACCTGACCGGACTTCACTACCGTACCCACCCTGCCACCTATCTTTCTATCCGCCCTGCTCCCTGTCACCAGTGGGGTCTGAAATCCAGGCCAGAAATAAGGAGTTCTGGCGCTGGGCAAATAAAACAGAAGCGGAGTGACAATCGGATCGCGATTGGCATTCCACTGATTATTCGGCCCATTATAAGGACACGACAGACTGTGAGTTAACACAAAGCTGATTCATTTGACAATCGTGCAGAATGTTAACCCCTGTAACTCGGCTGGGGATCAACCGCAGGCAGAAACAGACCTCAACTGCCAGATCGAACATGGTTCGGTCCTCCGTGTGATTAACAACAGAGTCCAGTCTCCGCAGTTAGTTATGAACTCGCTGGTGTCGCCACAGATTGGACGAACGTGTGAATCCCTTCCCACACGCGGGGCAGGTGAACGGCCTCACCCCGGTGTGCGTGTGCTGGTGCACGGTGAGCTGAGAGGATCGCCTGAACCCAGCCCCACACTGGGAGCACCTGAACGGCCTCTCGTCGGTGTGAACGCGTTGATGGGACATCAGATCCCCGGAGCTTTTGTAGCGCTTCCCACAGCCCGGGCACGGAAAGGGCCTTTCCTGGCTGTGAACCCGCTGATGCTTCAGCAGGTTGGATGAGTTCGCGAAGCCCTTCCCGCACGTGGGGCAGGTGAACGGCCTCTCCCCATTGTGAACGCGCTGGTGTTGCAACAGGCTGGACGACCCCCGAAACCTCTTCCCGCATTGAGGGCAGCCAAACGGTGAATACCCGGCGTGAATACGCTGGTGCTCCCTCAGTGCTGAAGGGCTTTTGTAGCTCTTCTCACAGTCTGGGCATTCGAAGCCTCTATCGTCGGTGTGAATGCGCCGGTGCCTCAGCAGGGTAGAGAAATGAATGAATTCCTTCTCACACACGGGGCACGTGAACAGGCTCTCCTTAGCGTGAACGCCCCGGCGAATTTCCGGCTCAAGCGAGTCGCTGGATTCCTTCCCACGTTTGCCGGGTTTCTCCCTCGTGTGGCTGCGCTCATGATTCGTCAGGCCAGATAACCGGCTGTAGCCTCGCCCGCACAGGGAGCACGCGTACGGTTTCTCTGCAATGCCAATGGTGCTTTTTGCTTCCATGCTCAAAGGGCGGTGGTGCTGCGTTCAAAAATCCTCCCCTTCTAATACCCTGTAAACCAGACAAAGGCAGTGAGAGAGAGAGAGAAGCCACAAAAGGTCATAGGCGATTGTGGGGCCAGCACTTGGAAAATGTGACCATGAAATGTATGGTTAAAAACCTAACTGATTCATTAATGTCCTTCAGGAGAAGGAACCTGTAAACTAGTCTGAGCACGCACAAGACTCTGGTATCTATGGAAAGGGAAAGTTTAGACGATTGCAACTCAACCAGGCTTCTTAGATACAGCCTTCCGTACTCTGGCCTCCACCACCTAGAGCGGAAGGTGGGCAAGAGCGTTACCATCGGGTTCTGAAGAAGTCATATTGGACTCGAAACGTTGACTCTGTTTCTCTCTCCACAGATGCTGCCGAATTCCTCCAGCGCTTTCTGTTTTTATTTCAGGTCCCCAGCATCTGCAGTATTTTGCCGGTATCAAATGATCACCTCCATGTCCCTCTGTGAGCATGACTTAGGCAGGAAGAATAGAAAAATCGAGGTGTTATTTAAATGCAGAGAGGCTGCAGAATGCTGCGGTATAGGGCGACCTGGCTGTCTCTGTACACAAAATGTCAGCATGCAGCTACAAGAAGCAATTAAGAACATAAGAAATAGGAACCGGAGTAGACCATCTGGCCCCTCGAGCCTGCTCCGCTATTTAATAAGATTTTGATTTCCACATTCCCATCTAACCCCGATAACCTTTGATTCCCTTACCTAACGAGAATCTATCTACTTCCGCCTTAAAAATATTCAGTGACCCCGCCTCCACCACCTTCTGAGGCAGAGAGTTCCAAAGTCGCACAACCCTCTGGGAGAAAAAAATTCTCCTCATCTCTGTCCTAAAAGGGCGACCCCTAATTTTAAAACAGTGGCCCCCGAGCTCTGGACTCACCCACAAGAGGAAACATCCTTTCCATGTCCACCTTGTCAAGGCCGTTCAGGATCTTGTAAACTTCAATCAAATCACCCCCTCACTCTTCTAAACTCCAGTGGAAACAAGCCCAGTCTACCCAACCTTTCCTCACAAGACAATTAGGAAAGCAAGTGGAATGTTGGCCTTTATTGCAAGGGGGGGTGGAGTATGAAAGTCGGGAAGTCTTGCTACAACTGTACAGGACTCTGGTGAGACCACACCTAGAGCACTGTGTGCAGTTTTGATTCTGTTATTTAAGTGGGGGGACATACCTGCATTGGAAGCAGTTCAGAGAAGGTTTGCTCGGCTGATTCCTGGGATGAAGGGGGTTTGTCTTATGAAGAAAGGTTGAGCAGGTTGGGCCAGTACTCATTGGGGTTTAGAAGAATGAGAGGCGATCTCATTGAAACATATAAGATGCTGAGGGGATAAAAGCAAAATACTGCGGCTGCTGGAAACCTGAAATAAAAACGGAAAAACGCTGGAGAAACTCAGCAGGTCTGGCAGCATCTGTGGAGAGAGAAACAGAGTTAACGTTTCTAGTCGGCTTTGAAGGGGAGTCATATGCTCGGAACGCAAACCCTGTTTTTCTTTTTCCATTGATACTGCCAGACCTGCTAAGATTCTGAGGGGGCTTGACAGGATGGGTGCTGAGAGGATGTTTCCCCTCGTGGGGGAATCTAGAACGAGGGGGGAAAACAGTTTCAGAATAAGGGGCCTACTGTTTAAGTCGGAGATGAGGAGGAACTTCTGCCCTCAGAGGGTCGCTTGTCTGTGCAATTCTCTTCCCCAGAGAGCAGTGGGGGCCGGGTCACTGAATATATTCAAGGCTGAGTTGGACAGATTTTTGATTGAGAAGGGAGTGAAGGTTATGGGGGGCAGGCAGGAAAGTGGAACTAATGCTGCTTCAGATCAGCCACGATCTTATTGTCCGGTGGAGCAGGCTCCTGTTTCGTATGTTTTATATATCACTGTTTCTTCAAAGTTGTTGGATGAAAACACTGGACATCCTTGCGTTGTGGGAGTACCTTCACTGTACTGGCCAATAAAGAAGGCCGAACATTACCTTATCCATGGGAGAGCTGGGGATTGCTCATGACAACCATACCCCAAAATATGAACAGAAAATGAATCTACAGGTAAAATGCATTGAAAGCCTCTACAAAAATGCATGTGTCTGAGACAGAGCTCTTTTCCCATTGAACGGGCAGGCTGTGCCTGACTGTCGCTGCCAATGTCCATGCTGATCCAAACCAGCTCGTGATTGGTCTGCCAGACTCGGGTCTGTGAGCAACGTCTGCAAAAGCAACATAACTGCGGACGCCGCCAATCTGAAATAAACAGAGAAAATTCTGGCAAGACTCGACAGGTCAGGCAGCATCTGTGGAACATGAAACGGAGTCAACATTTCAGGTCAACGACCTGCTGTTGAACAGGGCCTGTTGCTCATGGAATTCTGGCCTCCTGAGCGTTTGTGTTTTGAACTGCTCCGCCATTGGCGGCCGTGCCTTCAGCTGCCAAGGCCCTAAGCTCTGGAACTCCCTCCCTAAACCTGTCCACCTCTCGAGCTCTCTTTCCTCCTTAAAGACACTCCTTAAAACCTACCCCTTTTGACCACGCTTGGTGTCATTGTTGCTTTATAGCTACAGGTTATCGGGGGTAGGCGAAATGTGGTGTTGAGGCCACGATCAAATCAGCCATGGTCTTATTGAATGCTGGAGCAGGCTTGAGGGGCCGAGTGGCCTTTTCCTGCTCCTAATTCGTATACGGTATAACACTCCCGACAAATCCCTTGGAACGTTTTATCACATAAAGAACACTATATAAATTCAAGTTGATATTCCTGACTTGAACCTATACCACTGTTGCTTCATCATAGAATCACAGAATTGTTACAGTGCAGAAGGAGGCCATTCGGCCCATCGTGTCTGCACCGGCTCTTTGAGCATTTTAACTTAGTGCCAATCTCCTGCCTTTTCCCCGTATTCCTGCACGTTGTTTCCATTTAAATAACCATCCAATGCTCTCTTGAATGCCTCAATTGAACCTGCCTCCACCACTCTCCCAGGCAGCGAATTCCAAACCCTAACTACTCGCTGTGTGAAAAAGTTTTTTCTCACCTCGCGTTTGCTTCTTTTGCAAAACGCTTTAAAACTCTGCCCTCTGGGTTCTCGATCTGTTTCCAAGAGGGAACAGTTTCTCCCTATCTTCTCTGCCCAGGCCCCTCATGATTTTGAAAACTTCTATCAAGTCTCCTCTCAGCCTTCTCCTCTCCAAGGAAAACAGTCCCAACGTCTCCAATCTTTCCTCATAACTGAAGTGGCTCATCCCCGGAACCATTCTCACAAACCTCTTCTGCACTCTCTCCAATGCGTTCACATCCTTCCTATAGTGAGGCGCCCGGAACTGTACACAATACTCCAGTTGAGGTCTAACCAGTGTCTTATATAAGTTCATCATAACCTCCCTGCTCTTGTACTCTATGCCCCTATTAATGAAGCCTATAATACTGTATGCTTTAGAAAGAGCTCTATATATTTGTATTATATATATCTATATATATATATTTATATATATATATATATATATATATGACTGGGTTTAAATCCTGTAATTCTTTACTTATCACCATTGTGTGAGTAATTTCATCATACAGACTGCAGTGGTTCAAGAAAGCCTACTGTCACTTTCACAACCAGCAACTGGGGATTAGCACAATATGCTAGTTTTGCTAGTACTGTCCACAATCCCAAACTAATAAATTAAAAGTATTTGCAAATGTGAAATGGATTAAAAGCTTTGACAGAAATACTTGCTCCTGAAACAATACCCTTTTAGACTGTACCAGGATCACAGCTTTATTACAGCACAGAAGGTGGCCATTCGGCCCATCATGTGTGTACATCGTCCTCTGACTTCTCCTGGTAGCCCTGCGCATTCTTCATTTTCAGATAGCAAACCAATTCCTTCTTGAAAGCCTCGATTGAACCTGTCTCCGCCACATGCTCAGGCAGCACATCCTGGGTGTTAACCACTCGCTGTGTGAAAAAGTTCCTCCCCATTGCTTCTTACGCCAATTACATTAAATCCGTGCCTCTCGTTCTCGATCCTCCCGCCAGTGGGAACAGTACTCTGTCCAGACCCCGCATGATTTTGAACACCTCCATCAGGGGAGGTGGTGGCGGCATAGTGGTATTGTTATTGGACTAGTAATCCAGAGACCCAGGGTAATGCTCTGGGGACCTGGGTTCGAATCCCACCACAGCAGATGGTGGAATTGGAATTCAATAAAAATCTGGAATTTAAAAAAAGCCTGATTATGACTATGAAACCATTGTCCTTTAGTGAAGGAAATTACCTGGTCTGGCCTACATGTGACTCCAGACCAAAAGCAATATGGTTGACTCTTAAATGTCCTCTAAACAAGAGCAATTAGGGATGGGCAATAAATGCTGGTGTAGCAAGTGATGCTCACATGAATAAAAAAAAAAATCTCTCAGCCTTCCCTCCTCCAAGGAGAACAGTCCCATATTTCTCCAATCTAAGCAACCGAAGTTCCTCATCCTGGGTGAATCTTTTCTGCACTCTCTCCTAAAGTGTGGTGGCCAGAACTGGACACAAAACTCTAGTTGAGGACAAAACAGTATTTTATACAGGTTTAACATAGCTTCCATACTCTTGTATCCTATGATACTCTTTGCTTTATTAACCGCACTGTCAGTCTGTCCTGCCACCTTCAGTGACTTACTTACATATACACCCAGGTCCTGCACCCTCTTTAGAATTGTATCCTTTCTTTTAAATTGGCTCTCCATGTTCTTCCTACCAAAATGAATCACTTCACATTTCTCTGCATTGAACTTCCCCTGCCATCTGTCCACCCATTCCACCAACTTGTCTATGTCTCTTTGAAGTTCTACACTATCCTCCTCACAGTTCACAATGCTTCCAAGTTCCGTGTCATCCGCAAATTTTGAACTTGTGCCCTGCACACCAAGGTGTAGATCATTAATATAAATGAGGAAGAGCAAGGGTCCCAACACTGACTCCTGGGGAACTCCACTACAAACCTTCCTCCAGCCCAAAGCACATCTATTTACTACTACTCTCTGTTTCCTGTCACTCAGCCAATTTTGTGCCCATGCCGCTACTGCCCCATGAGCTACAACCTTCCTCACAAGTCCGTTATGCAGCACTATCTCAAATGCCTTTTGGAAGTCCATGTACACCACATCAACAGCATTGCTCTCATCAACCCTCTCTGTTACCTCGTCAAAAAACTCACGCAAATTATTTAAACACAATATGTCCTTAACTAATCTGTGCTGGCATTCCTTAATTAACCTGCATTTGCCCAAATGGCTATTATTGTTTTATTATCATGGGCATCGCTGCCTAGGCCAGCATTTATTACCCATCCCTAACTGCCCTTGTCCAGAGGGCATTTTTAAGAGTCAACCACATTTCTGTAGGTCTGGAGTCACATCTAGGCCACACCAGGTGCCGACAGCAGATTTCCTTCCCTAAAGGACATTAGTGAACCAGATGGGTTTTTATGACAATCAACAATGGTTTCATAATCATTAGACATTTTTTTTTAAATCCTAGATATTTATTGAATTCAAATTCCACCATCTGCTGTGGTGGGATTTGAGCATTACCCTGGGTCTCTGGATTACCAGTCCAGTGACAATACCACTACACCACCACCTCCCCATAATTCTGTCCCGAATTATTGTTTCTAGAATCTTTCCCAGCACCGAAGTTAAACTGACTAGCTTGTAGTTGCTGGGCTTATCTTTAAACCCTTTTTTGAACAAGGGTGTAAAATTTGCAATTCTCCAATCCTCTGACACCAACCCTGAGTCTAAGGAAGACTAAAATTATGGCCGGTGGCTTCGGAATTTTCACTCTTACTTCCTGCGGTACATCGGTGCCTTATCAATAATAGATGCCATCTGCAATACCTCCTCCTTATCAATTTTAAATCATTCTAGTGTGTTAATTACATCCTCTTTCACCACGACCTAGGAAGTATTCTCTTCACTGGTAAAGACAGATGCAAAATAATCATTTCACACCTCAGCTATGCTCTCTGCCTCCATGCATATATCCCCATTTTAATACAGAACATATGAAATAGGAGCAGAAGTAGGCCATTCGGTCCCTCGAACCTGCTTTGCCATTCAATAAGATCATGGCTGACCTGTTTGTATTTATAATTCCACATTTCCATCTACCCCCAATAACCTTTGATTCCCTTGCCTAACAAGAATCTATCCATATAATCTACCCACGATGCTGTCAGACCTGCTGAGTTTTTCCAGGTATTTTTATTTTGTTTTTGTTAAGAATCTATCTACCTCTGCCTTAAAGATATTCAATGACCCCGTCTCCACTGCCTTCTGAGGCAGAGTTCCAAAGTCGCACAACCCTCTGAGGGAAAAAATATTCTTCTCATCTCTGTCCTAAAGCGCGACCCTAATTTTAAAACAGTGGCCCATAGTTCTGGACTCACCCACAAGAGGAAATATCAGTTCCACGTCCACCTGGTCAGGGGCGTTCAGGACCTTATATTTTTGGTCCCTAATCGACCCTACTCTTCCTTTTACCACCCTTTTCCTATTTATATGCCTATAGAAGATTTTTGGATTCCCTTTTATGTTATCTGCCAATCTCTTTCCCTGCTCTGTTGTTGCTTCTCTTATTTGCTTTTTCACATCCCCTCTGAAACTTCTGTTGTATTATCCTCCTGACATCTATCATAAGCACACTTTTCTTCTTCATCTTCATCTCTAAAAATGGAATAATTAATGAATTTAGAATCTGTCACCGGCATGGTTGGATTTCAATCTGTGTCCCCAGGGCCTCTACATTAACATTACCACTATGCCACAGGCTCTCCTATATGACAATGTCTGTTCAACATCATACTCTCCCTTTAGAATCTCCTTCTTTTGACAATCCCACGTTGGAAATTGTTAGGCCCGACTTGAGGTTAAATCCTGCAACTTCTCTTTCTGAGCTCCAGCTCAAACTGATGCAACAACAAAAAAGACTCACATGCCAGGGATCAACTTCCTCAACTGACCTCCACTCTAGTGCAAACCAGTTCTTAACTGGTCCGTCTATGTGTCTCTTATTCGTTTTTGCACTTTCTCTCTGAAGCTTCTATGTTGCCAAGCCTGCAGTGAAACAAAAGCAAAATACTTGAATACATGCTTGAAACCTGCCATAAAAAAGACAAAATACTGGAAATGGGCAGCATCTGTGGAGAAGGAGACAGAGGTAAACGTTTCAGCTCGCTGATCTTCCGTTAGCTTGCAATAAAACACATACCGAGAGCCAGTGACTAATGGCGGCGACGGTTCCCACAGTTCTCTGCGCCTCGGAAACCGCTCTATCCACTGCGCTCATTTCCCAGGCGCTGGGAGTGCGCATGCTCCCCAAGGACAGCCGCGGGGCATTCTGGGTGGTTCCTTTCTTGTGAGACTGTGCAAACGGGAGACGCAATCGTGAAGGGGCGACGGGGATCAGGGAGCCGCTGCACCATCGGCTTCATGGTGCCGCTCGCCGCACGTGTCTCTCCGCCACCAGGGCCGGTGGCTCTGACTCGACCTCTGAGCGCCGCTCAGACTCCGCGTTACCGAAGCTGAGAGCGCCCCCGTCCCTGCGCATGCTCCGTGCAACCAAGTGGTCTCCAGGGGCGGTACCTTTCTGCGCCTGCGCAGTGCGGCCCTAATGGTGGAGATAGGCTGCATTCACCCGTGCGGTGCATTAGGGGACGGATGGACAGCCATTCTCTTAGAAATCCTTTCCCACACCTGCAGCAAGTGAATGGTCTTTCCCCACTGTGAGTGCAGTGATGAATTTCTAGGCGGGGTGGAATGTTCTGAAATGTTCAAATGTCCCCCAGCCTCAACAGAAACCTTAGAAATCTACAGAGGAAGGCCTGTTCCAGCGCTTTGGAAGAGTTATCACATTCGTTCTTAAATGGTCGGGGAAATAAAGACTCTATTCTATTAACACTGTTGAGGCTGGGAGACATTTGAAAATTTCAAAACTGTGTGGGAAAGGATACAATGACCCATCCCATCTGGAAATTCGTCACTGCACTCAAACTGGGGAGAGACCATTCACTTGCTGCAGGCGTGGGAAAGGAATCACCTGTTCCTCCAATATGCTAGCACACCAGTGCATTCACACTGGGGAGAGGCTGTTCAACTGCTCCAGGCATTGGGAAGGATTCACTGATTCATTTGGCCTTCTGACACACCAGCGGGTTCACATGTGAGAAAGGCCGTTTACCTGCTCTGTGTGTGGGAAAGGATTCAGTATTTCAGCCAGACTTCTGAGACACCAACGCACATTGGGGAAAGACCATTCACCTGCCCTGTGCGTGGGAAGGGATTCAGTTGCTTCACCTACCTCACTTCACACCGACTTGTATGCACTGATGAGAGACCATTTAAATGCTTTGGCTATGATGAGTTTGAAAAGGCAAAGGATCTGCTGATGCATTAAAGCTGGGGAGACGCCATTCACTGCTTTATGTGAGGGAAGAGATTCAGTCAGTCATCCCACCTGCTGAAACAACAGCAAATTTACAAGCTACTGCAAGGGTTAGATTCTGCTGTTATTGCTGCTGTTCATTACAACCAGGACTGAGACATGCATTCTATCAGTTGGGGTTTGTTTCTGCTGATGTTAATAACTCTATAACTGAACTGCAGCTTAATATTCTAGGTGTATAGCTAACTGACTTGCCAGAGCTGCAGCATTACTATCTAATATCTCCCTATACTTCAGGGACTCTCATCAGAAATTACTTCACAATAAAATTCAAAACTTCTACTACAATTGTAAATTGTTGTTGGTTGCAAATCCAGAATTCAGTACTTGAAGGGTTCCAGTGATTACCCTCTTCAATCAGAAAGTGCTGACAATTCTTACAGACTTGCACAATATACAGAATGGCATCTGCATTATCCAACAGAAAGAAGGGGAATAGCAATTGGAGGAGGATCAAGAGTTCCAAACGTTACGTCTTCAATCTGTTATGGAAGCCCCCTCAGGCCAGGAATGGAGACAAGTCCAATTCAATTAATGGACCAAGTTTAATCTTTCTGAATCAGTAGAATCGCCTTATATCAGACAGGAGAAGATTGGTGTCAGTGACTGTAGGTTTGGTTTCTATCAGACAGGAGGAGATTGGTGTTAGTGACTGTGGGATAGCTTTATATCAGATAGGTGCAGATTGATATCAGTGACTGCAGGATTGGTTTATATCAGACAGGAGGAGATTGGTGTCAGTGACTGTGGGCATGGCTTATATCACACAGGAGGAGAATGAGTGTGAGGCTGGTTTACATCAGACAGGAGGAGATTGGTGTCAGTGTTATGGGATTGGTTTATGTCACACAGGGAGAAATGGTGTCAGTGAATTTTGGTTTGGTTTATATCAAGCATTAGATTTGACCAGAATGTGGCAACAAGGAGCCCGAGCAAAGCTGGCATCAATGGGAATCAAGGGCAAAAATCTCCATTATTTGGAGTCATACCTAGCACAAAGGAAGATGGTTGTGGTTGTTGGAGGTCAATCATCTCAGTCACAGGACATCACAGGACTGCAGGAGTTCCTCAAGGTAGTGTCCTAGGCCCAACCAACTTCAGCTGCTTCACCAATGACCTTCACTTCATCATAAGGTCAGAGGCAGTGATGTTTGCTGATGATTGCACAATGTTCAGCACCATCCATGACTCCGCAGATACAGAAGAACTCCATGTCCATGTGTAGCAAGACCTGGACAACATTCAGGCTTCGGCTGATAAGTGGCAGGCAACACTTGTGCCAGGCAATGACCATCTCCAACAAGAGAGAATCTAACCATCTCCTCTTGACATTCAAATGGCATTACCATCATTGAATTCCCTATTATCAACATCCAGGGGGTTACCATTGACCAGAAACGGAACTGGACTAGCCATATAAACACTGTAGCTACTAGAGCAGGTCAGAGGATGGGAATTCTGTGCCAAATAACTAACCTGACTCCCCAAAGCCTGTCCACCATCTAAAACGCGTGTGATGGGATACTCACTACATGCCTGGTTGAGTGCAGCTCTGACAACACTCAAAGGCTCGATACCACCCAGGACAAAGCAGCCTGCTTGATTGGCGCCCCATCCACCACCTCCAACATGCACCCTCTCCACCACCGACACACAGTAGCAGCAGTGTGTACCATATACAAGGTGCACTGCAGCAACTCACCAAGGCTCTTTTGAAAGCACCTTCCAAACCCATGACCACTACCACCTGGAAGGACAAGGGCAGCATTCATGGGAACACCATCACCTGCAAATTCCCTTCTAAGCCACTCACCATCCTGACTTGGAAATATATCGGCCGTTCCTTCACTGTTGCTGGGCCAAAATCCTGGAACTCCCTCCCTAACAGCACTGTGGGTGTACCTACACCACAGGGACTGTGGCGGTTCAAGAAGGCAGCTCACCTCCATATTCTCAAGGGCAATTAGGGATGGGCAATAAAATGCTGGCCTAGCCAGTGATGCCCACATCCTGTGAATGAATTTAAAAAAAAGATAGGAGGATTTTTGTGTCAGTAACTGTAGTTTTGGTTTATTCAGATGGAATGCGATTTGTGTCTGTGATTGTAGGGTTGGTTTCTTTCAGACAGGAAGAGATTGGTGTGAATGAATGTTGGGTTGTCTTTTTAAGAAAGGAGGATAATGGCGTCAGTGACTGTGGGGCTTGTTTACATCAGACAAGTGGAGATTGGAGGAAGTGGCTGTGGAGTTGGTTTATATCAGAAAGAAGGAGGTTGGTGTCAGTTCTAAGTAAACTTAGATGGTGATTTTTAATCAAAATCAACCATTCTCAGATTAAATCACTAGAAATGAACTAGCAGGGCCAAAAGAAGCCATCTTAGAAGTAACACATGATGCCTTGACAGTTATCACTTTTATTTTGTTATACTGACAATGAATTAGATGAGCCAGCAACAGATGATTTTAAGATACAGAGCCTCAATTAATTTTCATTGAAGTCTTGAGATGAACCAATAGTTTATTTAAAAGGCTTGGCGAGATTAGTACCCCTTTGAAAAGAAGTCTATTAACAAAATACATGACACTGCAATTTTGAAAAGCTTCTATTAAGTATTGCTGAAAAAAGAGACAAGTTGAAGCTTTTCGTCTTGCACTCATCAGGACACTCACAAGAATACCAATATAAGGGGGAAACAACAACTTATACTTTTTTTTATTCATGGGATGTGGGCATCACTGGCTCAGTCAGCATTTATTGCCCATCCATAATTGCCCTTGTTCAGAGGGTCAACTGCACTACTGTTGGTCTGGAGTCACATGTAGGCCAGACCAGGTAAGGACAGCAGATTTCCTTTCCTAATGGACATTAGTGAACCAGATGGGTTTTTATGACAATCGGCAATGGTTTCACGGTTATCATTAGACTTTTTAATTCCAGATTTTTATTAGATTCAAATTCCACCATCTGACATGGCGGGATTCAAAGCAAGGTCCCCAGAGGATTACCCCTCGGTTTCTGGATTACCGGTGACAATACCACTATGCCATCACCTCCCACTTCACTGTATGTGAAGAGAGTGTTTGGCAAGTGCCATTGCCATGAAGAGTGTACCAGTGATAGTGATTGTCACAAAAGTATAATAATTGTCACAAAAGTATAGTAACTCTCACAAGATTATTGTGATTTATCATAAAAGTAGGTGAATAGTGGGATTTGGATAGTTTTTTGTGTGTGGGGGGTGGGGGGAGGTGGGGGCGAGGGGGGATTTAATTGAATTGGAGACAGCTAGTCTGGAGGCTTTGACCCATCAAAAGGAGCTAGGTTTGAAATGCTAAATATGTAAACATGGCTGAAGTCTTAGAATGTGAGGTGAGGAGAATTTGCATTTTTAGATAAATGAGGGTAGTTTGAATTTCAGAGAGATGGTAGGATGTTACACCTAGCAAGAGAAGCTAGGTCAAGCAGTGTGTTTATTTTTCCCAAAGGTTACTGATAATATTAGCACCATGAAATGATATATATTATGAGAAAGGTAAGGACATATTGGAACAATGAGAATTACATTAAAAGGGGGAAACATGTATAAAGGAGAATGAGGCTATGTGTCAGAGAAGGCACTGTAAGATCTATCAGAAGTCTCCAGTATTGAAAAGCCTCCAGTATTTGTGCATTAAGCTGCTGTCTACAGAAACTGAAGCTGAAAAAAGCCACTTTGAACTCTACTATCCAGGATATTGTGTTGGCTTGCCTGGATCTGTTTAAATCTATTTTTTTTACTGCTGCCTTAATGAGGGTATAACTAGAAGCCAGAATAATTAGGGGAGTTAGGAGATATTGTAGTAGTAATTTGTAGACCTGTGTATGTGCTTGAAATCTTTTCTTTTGTTAATTAATGTTTAATTTAGTTTTCTAAAAGATCTTTAAAGTGTTGGAGGACTTATTACTACTGAATTCAGGGCACGCATCTTGAAATAAATACAAATTGCAAAATTGTTGTGATAGCGGGATTGAGTTTTCCCTCATGGATCCCATCCGCCTGGCAACACATCATCTGCCACATCATAACAATGACTGACAGTTAACTGCCAAGCAATGTTTGACATTTAAGCCAGGCAGCTTGATTTAAACAAGGCATTGCCCTGAGGAATGAGTCAGCGAATGGCTGTCACTTACAAGGTCAAGTTGCATGTACCTTACAATGATACAATGTATAAGTATGTATGGAAATCTATGCCAGTAACATCAAAATTGCAAGCAGTATGCCTTTTAATGACAGTCAAAGATCTAATCCTTGATCATTCAGAGAACTGGCATTGTTAGTTCACTTTTTAATAAGCATATAACCTTAACTGTATTATGCTACCTTTTTAACTCTTTACATTTAAATTATGATTAACTCACTAGAATTACTCTTGTTGATTAAAACAAACAAGACAAAGCTCTACCATTAGCAAGTACGTAACTATGAATCAAAAGATAAGGATTATGACAGCTGAGGCCTTGATCCATCAACTCATACGAATAGTTGGAACCCCAGCCCAGAAATTACGATTGAGCCTCAGTTATAATTAAATAGCTATTAATTAATTAGTAATTTTATCACAAGATTGGGCTTTAAACTTATACATGTTAATACTAGGTACATTCCTAAAGAGATTCGATGTTTGATATAAAGCCTTGTTACAAATCTGAAGTCAAAATGTCGACACAAAATGGCTACAAAAGAATTTATCTAAATCAGATTAGGAGAAATCTTAGAAGCCAAAGATGTAAAAAATATGAAGTCGTAAATCTGAATTAAGATTAAAAGGGCACATTGAATGTCTTCATTGTTCTATTGTCAAATTTAATTGTGCACAAAGTCCAAAACCAGTTCAGCTTTTTTAAAGAATACATCAGACAATCATTGGGTGATAAGAACCCACCAACATGTGGAGAGGGAGGGTCTTGAACCTTCTCTAGGGGTTAAAAATCCCATCTCCAGATATGATGTTAGCTAGCCATAATCTGGGGATACTTATCCAGAAAAAGAAGATACAAGTTTTTGTGGAATTGAGCACCCATTAAAAGTCGTAGCGGTCTTATGGATGAGGTAAGTGTACTCCATGTGGGTTATGTACTTGAAATTAGTTTAGTGCAGAAAGAATGCAGAGAATAATACCTATGAGAAGGTTTAATTGTATGGGTGTATGATTGTTCTATATTTGTATACTGTTGCTGAGTCAAAATCCTGGAACTCCCTCCCCAACAGCACTGTGGGTGTCCGAGTGCATGAATTGCGAAATGTTAGTATGCAGGTACAACAGGTAATTAGGAAAACTAATAGAATGTTATTGTTTCTTGAGAGGGGAATTGAATATAAAAGTAGGGAGGTTATGCTTCAGTTATACAGGGGATTGGTGAGACCACATCTGGAGTCCTGTGTACAGTACTGGTCTCCTTACTTAAGGAAGAATATAAATTACTATGCAGTAGCAACACGAGTGGTATTTTCCACTAGCAGGATGCTGTCATCAAGCCAAAAAAGACGTTCTGCCTATCACACAGATGAGTAATGTGGTGTATGGATTTCAGTGCCAGTGTGATGCTAGGTGTGTAGGCCGTACGTCCCAAAGACTGGCGGATCGTATCAAACAGCACGTCCCACCCACTGTTCGCAATGGGCAAGGTATGGACTGTACCCAGTCAGCCCGTGCTGCAAAACTCAAAGCACAGTGTCCAACATTAGATGAGATTCCGCGATTGGACAACCTTGTTAAATAATCTTCAGTGTGCTAAGAATTACGCTGACAACCAATTTAAGATTGTGAGTTGGGCTCACAATGTGGCACATTTGCGTGTACTGGAAGCTACATATATTAATACACAAGGTCCTGTTGTCAGCTTGCCAACCAATCAACACACTCTTCTCATAAAGTATAAATATGTTGCTTCCCCTCACATTGGTATTCTTGCGAATTGTCCTGATGAGTGCAAGATGAAAAGCTTTGACAAAAAATGTTTCTTTTCTTCAGCAATACTCGACTCCTGTACTACCAAATGACTATAAGGATGTAAATGCGGTGGAAGCAGTTCTGAGAAGTTTACTGGACTAATACCTGGAATGGGCGGGTTGTCTTATGAGGAAAGGTTGGACAGGCTGGGCTTGTATCCACTGGAGTTTAGAAGAGTAAGAGGCGACTTGATTGAAACATATAAGATCCTGAGGGGTCTTGACAGGGTGGATGTGGATAGGATGTTTCCTCTTCTGGGAGTATCCAGAAATAGGTGCCACTGTTTAAAAATAATGGGTCGCCCATTTAAGACAGAGATGAGGAGGAATTTTTTCTCTCAGAGGGCAGTGAGTCTTTGGGACTCTCTTCCTCAAAAGGCGGTAGAAACAGAGTCTTTGAATATTTTTAAGGCAGAGGTAGATAGAATCTTGATAAGCAAGAGGGTGAAATGTTTTTGGGGTAAGCAGGAATGTGGAGCAGAAGTTACAGTCAGATCAGCCATGATCTTATTGATGGCAGAGCAGGCTCGAGGTGCCAAGGGCCTACTCCTGCTCCTAATTCGTATGTTCGTGTGTACATATGTTCGTCTAACATTGCACATTGAGTGGTCAACTATGGTGTGGAATCAGGGGATGGAGTTTAGTTGATGGACAGTGTAACCCAATTGATGGTAGATAGGACGCACCATTGAAGAGATGTGTAAATAGCCCAAATACTGTGGAGCCTTGCAAGCCCTGCCATGCCGGTACAAAGAATTTGATAAGGATTCATGGCTGTCAGACTCTTGTTTTGAGAAAGTCTGGGTGGAGACCTCTGAAGGCTGGAATGGAGCCAGAAATTGGACTTAAGGGGGCACAGCATCGAGCATTCGGGGCTGCAGCACGGAGTGGTCTAGTCATCCACTGAAGATTATGGAGGAAAGGAAGTTGACAGAGTGACTGACTGGAAAGTCCACCCACCCAGTGCAAGGATATTCGGAGACTTGGTGATGTATGAACCAAGGGAAACTACCAATTTAGGGAGCTGTCTCGAACAGACTGATTTGGGGTTGTTTTACCATTTTGGGGAATTGCCTTGAACAGACCAATTTGGGGCTAACATTTGTGCTACAATAAAGTTGTCTCTCTTCCTTTGTATATATATTAAACTAAAGTGTTTTTTTCTTTCTTTTTAATAAAGCTATCTTTCTTTCCTTTTATAATCACCAGTAATTGCTTGATAAAACTGCTGTTTTCACACATTATTTGGTATTGAGTCACTCATCCCTGTTTGTCCAGAGTATGGCTCCAAGCCTAAGTAAGGGTCTGCAGGGGATCACATGGCCCTACAGCACCAAGGTAGAGCTCATGTTGAGCCACAGGATCTGCTCTTTTACAACCATAGGGGTGTACAGGTGTTATATGACACCTGGAGCATGGAGAAACCGTGGAAATGTGGAGACTGTGGGAAGGGATTCAGATCCCCACCTGATCTGGAAATTCATTGGCGCAGTCACACTGGGGAGCATGGGACTGAAGTATTAACAATAGTTGTGGAATTACCTCTTCGATACAGGGGGTGCATCTGCTCTGGGTCATATTTAGATGATTAAATATATGACTTTCCATTTTTACTGAAAATCTTGCAGTGAATTGGGGACTAAACTGGAGACTTGGCAAGCATGTGCCATGTTACCCAGCATGCCTCGCGGTGGAGCATGTCCCCTCTCCAGAGACGGGATCAGTGCGCAGGCGCAGGGGGCCACCCACAAGTAGGGAGCATGCGCAGTAGCAGGAATGGCGATGGCGAGCCCCTTGTTTGTCGGATACTTGGGCGGTAAGCTCGTCGGAAAAGAGGGAGCAGCGGAGCCGTCGCTGGAGAGGGAGAGTTTGTAACCACCCGGCGTGGGCCGCAAGGACCTGCCTGTCCCGCTTTGCAGCTTCGGGGCTTCGCACCCCACAACCCCCCGCCCCGGAAGAGTCCCAGCTTAACGGGCGCCATCTTGTTTCAGCAGGGAAGCAGAGCGCATGTGCGGCCATTTTGGTGACGCAATGGGGAGCGGGTGGGGCTTCAGGGTCTCTGTTTCCCAACCGGGTCCTAGTGCCCCATAAAGCATTATTTTGGCAAAAACTTCACCTACTCCCAGGCTGCACTTGATGATTGCAGCCTGGAGGAGTCCATGGGCCATGGAGATATTCAGTGTGAGAGCTTGCAGTCCATGCTGAGTTTTTCCAGCAATTTTTGTTTTTGTTTCAGATTTCCAGCATCTGCAATATTTTGCTTTTAGCTTTCCCTTTGCTTTGTTGGGACTTTGTTGCTTATTTTGGCTTCTTACCATCTGATTGGACCACATACTTGGGAGAGTAAGAGAGAAAAGAAAGTTCCTTTAAAAATAGGATTGTCATTTCTGAATATCTATCCCGTACTTACAGTGATAACTTTTCTAAAGTTCTTTTGCAGGATCTTAGGAGAGGGTTTACAGACGGGAAACTCAAACCAAACATCATGTCAAGATCTGACAGAATCTCTCGATTCATCAGGACCTGAATATCATCGGCCTTTGAATGTAGAAGGAGAAATGTTTGCCTGTTCAGTCAGTGGAAATAGATTTCGGACATCAGTGTGCCTGGAAAAGCACCGACAGACGCACACACCCGAGTGAGAGTGTTCCAGTGCACTGACTGTGGAAGGAGCTTTAAGCAGTTACACAGCCTGAAAAAAACATTGCACCATTCACAGCGGGGAGAAACCACACAGCTGTTCTGTGTGAGGGCGAGGCTTCAACAGATCATCCACCTGGAGAGACACCTGAACCATGGAGAAACCGTGGAAATGTGGAGACTGTGGGAAGGGATTCAGATCCCCATCTGATTTGGAAATCCACTGGCGCAGTCACACTGGGGAGAGGCCGTTCATCTGCTCCGAGTGTGGGAAGGGATTCACTCAATCATCCGGCTTACATAAACACCGGAGAATTCACTCCGGGGAGAAACCGTTCACCTGCTCCAAGTGTGGGAAGGGATTCACTCAGCTAACCCACCTCACTTCACACCAACTTGTTCACTCTGACAAGAAACCTTTTCATTGTTCCGACTGTGGGAAGAGCTTTAAAAGCAAAAAGATTCTGCTGACACACCAGCGCATTCACACCGGGGAGAAACCATTCACCTGCCCCGAGTGTGGGGCGAGATTCACCCAGCTAACCAGCCTCACCTCACACCAACGTGTTCACTCTGACAAGAAACCTTTTAAATGTTCCGACTGTGCGAAGAGCTTTAAAGGCAAAATGGATCTGCTGACTCACCAGCGCACTCACACTGGAGAGAGACCATTCACTTGCTCCGAGTGTGGGAAGGGATTCACTCACCCGTTCCTTCGACTGAAACACCAGCGAGTTCACACTGGAGAGAGGCCTTTCATCTGCTCCGAGTGTGGGAAGGGATTCACTCAGTCATCCCACCTGCTGACACACCAGCGAGTTCACACTGGGGAAAGGCCATTCGCTTGTTCCACATGTAGGAAGAGCTTCACTCGTTCATCCAACCTGCTGAGACACCAGCAAGTTCACAAATGACACTGCAGGGGTTGGATTCTGCTGTTATTGCTGCTGTTAATCAAATGGAGGACCGAAACATTTTCATTCTGACAGTTGGGAGTTTATTCTGTTGATGCTAATAAATCCTGTAACTGAGCTGGGATTTAATATTCTGGATACAGGTTAAATAAATCAGCTTTGCATCAAACACTGTTCGAGTCCCTGATTTCTTTCAGATAAGAGACTGATTAATGTCCTGTAAGACTGTTCCATTTTTGGGCCTTTGTTAATGGAGGACTTGTATTTATATAGCGCCTTTCACAACTTCAGGATGTTCCAAGTGCTTCACAGCCAATCAAGTTCTTTTGAAGTGTAGTCACTATTGTAATGTGGGACAAGTTGTCACAAATAGAAATGTGACCAGATAATCTGTTCGTTGGTATATGTTGAGGGGCAAATATTGTGCAGTACACCAGGCAGACATCTCCTGCTCTTTGGAATAGCTGCATGGGATCTCTTATACCCAACTGAGAGGGCAAATGGGACCATAGTTGAAGGCCTCATCTAAAAGACAGGATCTCTGACAGTGCCGTGCTCTCTCAGTACCGCATCAGATTATCAACCTGGTGTTACGGACAGGAGGGGGTCTAATTTAAACAGCCCTGATTTCTTCTCGCACCATCTGACGGTAAACAGAAAGGTATTTTGATTTTGATTTCCCCCTTTTTAAAGGTGTGCCGTATTTTCCAACCCCTCAGTTTTGGTGTGATCCAATTTCTATTCATAACCCCACAGCAAACTCAAGATAGGATAAACTCAGAGGGTTAGTTTATTTGTGCGCACTCAAACACGTGAGTAGGGGAGCAACGTGGCCTTTTTCACTCGTACAATTAAAGAGGGGGAATAAAGAAAGAATGGTTTTCAGGGCAAAGACCACAGAATAAAGAATTAGTGTTTCACATATGTGCAGAGTCTAGAACAAAGTCCAATGGTGTATTCTTTCACAGAGGTCAGCAGGATGAAGACTGATGTTGGATAATTTACTTTTCCAGTAGTGATGACTTCCACGATGTGTTAAGTACGTAGAAATGAATTAGTCTTGTAGGCACTGGTACGGAAGTACCAGTAGAAACGGTGTAGATGGGGAGCTAGGTATTCAAACCTGGACTGAGCCCTTTTTCTGAGCTGCTGCTTGCTACATGGAGAATAGCGGACTGACTGGCAGCACAGCAAGACAGTGTTACAGGTTCCTGCAGCTAGGGGGTAAGATCACATGACTCCCACCTGTCTACTTTGGCTTTGACAAAGGACTTATATCCCTCTGCCTGGATTCTTGGGATTATTAATGTTTCAACCGTTAAGAATTTGAAAGGAAAGGTGCAGGGTCCTTTGTCCTAGCAGACTGGCAATCTCTGTTGGCCAGGCCTGGCTCAGGAAATGTAGATGGCCTTTGTATAATTCCCTTTGTATTTGACCTCTGCAGTCCACAGAGTTGTTAGTGTCGCTTCAGATGCTGCTAGATGAGCTCTTATTGTTCAGGGTTATAGGCAGACTTGGCTTCAGCCTTTTTAAAGTCTTTGTCCAGTTTTTAAAATTTTCGGAAGTAGCCATCTTGATGTACATATATATATAGTAATTGTGTATATATAATATATATATATATATATATATGTCATAAAAATATAGGGTGAGGGACTAGATTTTATGTGCTCATGTTTCTGGACATGAATTTGAACCCACAGCCTCCTGATTCAGAGATAAAGCAACCAGTGAGCCACAATTAACACCTTATCATTACTCTGCGTTATATTTCAGTTCTCGTACCTTCAGTTACTCTCATGGACACGCGCTTACACTTCTTAGTCTGGGGGTCACAGATTACGCAAAAGGGGGTTGAAGTCATAGTGATTTTAAAGTGTTTTATTATGAAGCAACAGTTGATATATGATACATAAGCATAATACAGAAAGACATACATAATGTTATGGACCATGATGGGAGAGTGCACAGTCAATTCTAGCCCTGTTCTCCACAGGTCATAACAATAGTTTAAATGTCTAACTCTCCCACAAAACTGGCCAATTATTTACCTTTGATACTGTTATTCTAGGCACTCTAATGAGTGGTGTGCCACAGGGATCAGTGCTGGGGCCTCAGATTTTTACAGTTTATATAAATGACTTGGAAGAAGGAACCAATGGTCGAGTTGCTAATTTGCTGATGACACAAGGGTAGATAGGAGAGTAAATTGTGAAGAGGACATAAGGAGGCTACAAATGTGGGCAAGTGTGAAATTATCCATTTTGGCAGGAAGAATAAAACAAGGAACATATTATCTAAATGGTGAGAGATTGCAGAGCTCTGAGATGCAGAGGGATCTGGGTGTCCTAGTGCATGAATCACATATGCAGGTACAGCAAGTAATTAGGAAATCTAATGGAATGTTACTGCTTATTGCGGAATTGAATATAAAAACATGGAGGTTATGCTTCAGTTGGACAAGGCACTGGTGAGACCACTTCTGGAGTACTGTGTATAGTATTCTTATTTAAGGAAGGATGTAAATGGATTAGAAGCAGTTTAGAGAAGGTTTACCAAACTAATATCTGGATTGGGAGGGTTGGTTTATAAGGAAAGGTTGGACAGGCTAGGCTTGTATCTGCTGGAGTATAGAAAAGTAGGAGGTGACTTGATTGAAACCTTTAAGGTCCTGAGGGGTCTTGACAGGGTGGACATGGAGAGGATGTTTCCTCTCGTGGGAGAATCTAGAACTAGGGGTCACTGTTTAAAAATAAGGGCTTGCCCATGTAAGATAGAGATGAGGAGAATATTTTTCTTTCAGAGGGTACTGAGTCTTTGGAACTCCCATCCTCAAAAGGCATTGGGAGCAGTCTTTGAATATATTTAAGGCAGAAGGTAGTGAAAGGTTATTGGGGTAGGCAGGAGGTTACAATCAGATCAGCCATGATCTTATTGAATGGCGGAGCAGGATCAAGGGGCTGAGTAGCCTATGCTTGCTCCATGTTTGTATGAATTTAAAATCTTTCCTAGTCTTCTGACCTACCAATAATATTTGCAGCATTGTATGACTTCTCTTTCGATTTGATACCACCCTTAACTTCCTCAGTCAGCCACGGATTATACATCTTTCTGCTGGAGTCTTTCTTCCTCAATGGAATATATCTTTGTTCAGAGTTATGAAATATCTCCTTAAACGTCTATCCCTGCAGCCAACTCTGTCTCCATAACCCTTGTAATTGCCTTTATTTAAGGTTATGAAACTAGTTATGGATCCACATTTCTCACTCTCAAACTGAATGTGACATTCTATCGTGTTATGATCACTTTTGCCTAGAGGATCCTTTACTATGAGATCCTTAATTAATTTCAGTTTCATTACACATTACCAGATTTAAAATGGCCTGGTAGGTTCCAGAATGTATTGTTCTGAGAAACTTTCCAAAATACACTGTATGAACTCATCCTCCAGACTACCGTTGCCAATTTGATATGTCCAACTGATGTGGAAATTGAAGTCACCCATGATTATTGCAGTACCTTTCTTGCAAGCACCAATTATATATTGATGTATTCTCTGTCTTACCGTGTAGCTATTGTAAGGGGGCCTATAAACTACTGCCAGAAGTGACTTATTTACTTTACTATTTCTTACCTCCATCCAGATTGATTCTACATCTTGATCTTCTGAACTAAGATCATTTCTCACTACTGTATTTTTTTCCTTTATTAACAGAACTACCCCACCTCCCTTTTTCTTTCCTCCTGTCCTTCAGAATAGTCATATTCAGGTCCCAGCTTTGGCCACATCTCGATAATGGTTATTATATCATACTCATTTACTTCTATTCACGCTATCAATTTATTCATCTTGTTATGAATTCAGATAAAGGGCCTTTAATTCTGCCTCTTTTGTTTTTGTTTATTTGCTGGGGCGCATTTATGTTTGTATGATCTGTCCCTTCCTGTTGCACACTGATTATCATTACCTGTATCATTACCCTGAACTATTGCCTTGTCCTTTCTCTTTAATCTCCCCTAAGTGACTCGTAACAAGCCCCCCCCCTCTCCCCCCAACACTCCACTATTTAGTTTAAAGTCCTCACTACAGTCCTGGTATTATGATTTGCAAGGATACTGGTCCCATATAGTTTGGGCAAAGGCCTTCCCACCAGTACAGCTCCCTCTTTCCCCAGTGCTGTTGCCAGTGCCTTATGCATTAAAATCCATTTCTCCCACATGAGACTTTGAGCCACACATTCAGCACTCTGGTCTTATTTTCCCTATTCCAATTTTATTCATTTAGTAATTCAGAGATTATTACCTTTGAGGTTCTGCTTTTTTAAAATTAACACCTAGATGCTCATATTCCCTCAGCAGAACCTTTTTCTTACTCCTACCCACATAATTGGTATCCATGTGGCCCACGGCAACTGGATCCTTCCCTTCCCACCCCAAGTTCCTCCCCAGTCCCAAGGAGATACCCTTAACCCTGGCACCAACAGGCAACAGGGGAGGTACTGCTCTGACCATGCACAGTACATATGGTTGTGGAACATACTGATCAGGAGCTGGTAGGAGATTACTTTGAACTACAGAGACTATGGAGTCCAGTAACCGAACATTCAGTTCAACTAGCCTCTGCTGGTATTTATATACAACATGAGTCACTTTCCTTGCCATCTACCTCATCTCAGCTTATCTTTCAAATCCATTTTCTCTCGTGTGCTCAACTAGTTTCCTTTTGAAAGGATCTTAAGCTATTCAGCTCAACCATTTCTTATGCTAGCAAATTTCATATTCTAGCCACCCTCATTGAGAAAAAAAATCCTTATTTCCCTGTTGGATTTATTAGTGACTATCATGTACTTGTGGCTATAGTTTTTGATTCTCCCACATTGGCTCCATATCTACCCTCTCCATCCCATTTTTAAATTTAAGGGCCTCTATCACCCCTATGTCTTCCCTTTTCTAAAGAGAAAAAAACTCAACCTTTTACCCCCAATAACTGTAATCTCTCAGTTCTGGCATCATCCTTTCAAGTCAATTTCCAGTGCTTCTTTGTCCTTTCTATAGTACAAAGACCAGAACTGTGCATAGGATCTTATACAAATTGAACATAATTTCACTGTTTCCGAATTCTGTATCCCTATAAAAAATATCAGTCCATTTGTGAGCATTTTAATTGATTTGTTGACCTGTGATGATGTTTTTCATTGTTTCTTCACCTGTATTCCGAGGTTTTTTTGCTGTTCTACCCCATTAACTGTCTTATTCTCTAAAATGTATGTGTTGCTTGTACTTTTCTCACCAAATTACATCATCACATGTCATCTATGTTAAAGCTCATTTGCCAGTCTGCAAGCTTTCTAATCCCGACTTGCATTATGCGGCATTCTTCCTCAGTGTTACATATGCACAGCAGTTTGTTATCAGCTACAAATTTTGACATTAAGTTACTTGTTCCCACGTCCAAATCATTAATGTAAATTGTGAATAACAGTGATGCTAGCACTGATCCTTGTGAATCACCATTTGCAGCCTTTTTCCAATTTGAAATTGGTGAGGGGTGGGGGTGGATTGCGTAGACTTCATCAGAGCAGCCGATCCAGGCATTTGGGTTTATACATAATTTATGTACTTATTTTCCGTATGGCGCCCCTGGCCCCAATCTCTATTCGGATACCGAAACATTAATTTTTTTTGTCACTAAATCAAGCTGTCAATGGCAGATTATTTACCCAGAATACCAAGCGGCCTGCAGAACGTCCCCTATGAATGTAGGAGCCCAGTGCGCAGGTGCAGGATCGGTGTGTGCTCTGAGCATGCTCAATGTGAGTGATGGCGAGAGAGCGAGGAAGAGCTTGTGAACAAAGAGGAGCAGGGGGGCCTAGAAACCGCGCGTGAACAACGAAAGAGGGGTGAGAGGGGCGACAAACCGCGGGTGGCCTGGGGAGTTTATATATCTCTTGAGTGGAATAAGAGTCCATGGACTCCGGGTTGACCGCATAGGGACAGAGCCGGGCCAGCGGCCCTCATTGGTCGCCATCTTGGTGAAGGAAGCGGGGGCTTCCTTCTCCGTGACAGGCCTGGGTTACCCGGGCAACCGCCCGGACGTTGCCATCTTGGTGAGGGAGGCGGGTCTTCCTCCCCGGCAGCCGCCATCTTGGACAGTTCTCTTTCCAATGGAGACAGATGGAGGGTTTTTATTACAGCTTTGGGGTGGGCTGAAACATGTACCATAGAAACTAGAATTGACTGTTTTGAATTTCTATCCTGTACTTACAGTGAAGATTTTTTTGACTCTTTTTACAGTGAATTAGATGGGCAGGATTTACAGAGAGGAAAATCAAATCAAACATCACACCAAGATCTGACAGAGGCATTGAATTCATCAGGACCAGGATATTATTGAATGTGGAAGGGGAAATGTTTGTCCATGGGAAAAGTTTTCAACGATCAGTGTGATTACAAGAACACCGAGGCGCGCGCACAGAGCTGGAAACTGGTGAGAGGCCATTCACCTGCTCCTCCTATTGGAAGGCATTCCACACAAAGCAGAAATGCTGACTCGCCAGCAAACCCACAATAGTGAGACGCCGTTCACCTGCTCCGCGTGCGGGAAGAGATTCATCTGTTTATCCAACCTCATGGCACACCAGCTTGATCACATTGACGAGGAGCCTTTCCGATGCGTTGACTGTGGGGACAGCTTTGAACTCTCCGAGGAGCTGGCCCAGCACCAGCGAGTTCACACCGACGAGAAACCGCTCAGTTGCTCCCGCTGCGGAAGGGAGTTGGGTCAGCCCTTCCATCTCGCAGAGCGCCAGCTCCTCCACACTCACCAGAGACCATTCGGCTGCTCTCACTGTGGGGAGAGGTTCAGCCAGTCAGTGCACCTCACGGAGCACCAGCGCGTTCACACCAAGGACAGGCCTTTCAGCTGCACCCAGTGCGAGAAGAGATTCTCGCAATTCTCCCACTACGCTGACCACCAACTGGTTCACTCGGGTAAGAGGCCTTTTAAGTGCTTAGAATGTGAGAAGACCTTTAAGAGAAGTAGTGATCTCCTGAGACACCAGTACACACACACTGGGGAGAGGCCGTTCATCTGCTCTGTCTGTGGGAAAGGATTCACCCGTTCGATCCACCTTCTGACGCACAAGCAAGTTCACACCGGGGAGCAGCTGTTCACCTGCTCCGTGTGTGGGAAAGGATTCACGCGTTCAGTCCATCTCCTGATGCACAAACGCGCTCACACAGGGGAGAGACCGTTCATCTGCTCGGTGTGCGGGAAGGGTTTCACTCGCCCATCTGACCTTCTGACACACAAACGCGTTCACACAGGGGAGAGGCCGTTCACCTGCTCTGTGTGCGGGAAGAGATTCACTCAGTCGTCCCACCTGCTGACACACCAGCGGGTTCACACCGGGGAGAGGCCGTTCACCTGCACCGTGTGCGGGAAGAGTTTCCCTCGTTTGTCCCATCTTTTGATACACGAGCGTGTTCACACCGGGGAGAGGCCGTACATTTGCCCCGACTGTGGGAAGGGATTTTCTTGTCTACAACACCTGCTGAAACACCGGCCTGTCCACACCGGGGAGAGGGCGTTCAGCTGCTCCGTGTGTGGGAAACGTTTCACTCAGTCATCCAGCCTCCAGAGACACCGGCGCACTCACACCGGGGAGAAGCCGTTCACCTGCTCTGTGTGTGGGAAGAGATTCGCTCAGTCCTCCCAATACACAGAACACCAACGCGTTCATTCCGATAAGAGGCCTTTCAAATGCTCGGAATGTGAGAAGACCTTCAAGAGAAGCAATGACCTGCTGAAGCACCAGCGCATTCACACGGGGGAGAGACCGTTCCCCTGCCCCGTGTGCGGGAAGAGATTCACTCATTCGTCCGACATGGTGAGACACCAGCGCACTCACACTGGGGAGAGGTCGTTCACCTGCTCCGTGTGTGGGAAGCGATTCAATGATTCATCCCACCTCCTGAGACACCATCGTGTCCACAGCGGGGAGAGGCCGTTCAGCTGCTCCGTGTGTGAGAAGAGATTCTCTCAGTCGTCCAGCCTGCAGAGACACCAGCAACTTCACATGTTATCGGCAAAGTTGGACTCTGGCGTTGCTGCTGAGAATCACATCCAGGATTGAACCTCTTCTCTTTTCTAATGCTAGATTCTTTCATGATGTCGAACAAGGGAACAGTATGTGCATGTGATAGTGACACACCCCTGTGCTCACAGTCAGATGAAGGCACAGATATCCCAGTAGCTGCGGTATGAACGGGGCCAGTGCACAAATGTAGTGAACAAGTTAAATATACGCATTCCAGTACGGCCACAGCTTGTTAGATCAGACCTGGGGAGAATTGGCAAATGAAGTTCAACACAGATAAATGTGAGGTCGTACATTTTGACAGGAAGAATAGAGAAGGTATGAGTCGAGGTGGGGTAGAGGAATGGAGGGAATCTCTAAATGCACCCGTCACTAACAGTTGCACCACAGGTTAGTAAGGCCATAAAAAAAAATGCAAATCAAGCACTAGGCTTTATTTTCTAGAGGGATAGAATTGAAAAGTATGGAGATGATGCTAAACCTGTATCGAATCTTGGTTAGTCCAGACTTAGAGCAGCGCATGCGGTTCTGGTCGCCATTTTATAATGGGGTACACAGACACGGGACGGTGCAGAGATTTGCAAGGATGATACCAGAAATGAGTGAGTAGACATATCTGGAAAGGATTGACAGGCTGGGGCTCTGTTCTTCGATAAAGAAGGCCGAGGGGGGAAGGGGTGACCCGACTGACATCTTTAAAACGATGAACGGTTTCAATAGGGTGGATGCAGAGGGAATGTTTCGTCTTGTGGGGAGGAGCAGAACTAGAGGCCGTCATAATAGGAGAAATCGAAAATTCAGGAGACCTCTTTGCCCCAGAGAGTGGTGAGAATGTGAAACTCGCTCCCACAGTTAAAGTGAATAGTATAGATGTATTTAAGGGGAAGCTAGACAAGTGTTTGAGGGAGAAAGGTTCTGATGGTAGATTTAGATGAGAAAAGATGGGAGGAGGCTTAAATGGAGCATAAACACTGGTGTGGAGTGGCTGGGATGAATGTCTTGCTTCTGTTGTATATCTTGTGTAATCGAGTTCTGAAACCACTGTATTATTTCTGGTTGTGTCTGGAAGCAGCATGACATCAAGCTGAAGACTAAAATCAAACTCTTACCAGGCTGCTGTCCGTACCACCCTGCTGTATGGCACAGAACCCTAGGTCAGTGATAGGCACCACATCAAAGCACCGGAGGCACTTCCACCACGTGAGGCCCATCACGAGAATGCAACGGCAGGTTAAAATCACAATGAACAAGTTTCCCCATCATGCCGCACTCAACAGCATGGAGACCATCCTCCAGGGAATTCAGCTTAGGGGGCCAGGCCATGTCTGCTGCATGGACGACTATGGAATCTCCAAGCAGGTCTTCCATGGGGAACTGCCTCAAGGCAAACAACATCAAGGCGGTCAGCACAACTGATACAAGGACAGCCTAAAAAAGACCCTGACAAATTCCTGCATGGCCGACCACCTCGCTTGGGAAAGGCACCGTAGCTCGAAGCAAGCTCCGAAATTTGGCCCAGTGTGTTTCAAGGACCATCTCTGCCAAACTCACAATATCTGATGTACCTAGAGGAAGGCCACAGCTTTCTTTTTATTCATTGGTGGGATGTGGGCTTCAATGGCTGGGCCAGCATTTATTGCCCATCCCTGGTTGCCCTTGAGAAGGTGGTGGGTGAGCTGTCTTCTTGAGCCGCTGCAGTCCCTGTGGTGTAGGTACACCCACAGTGCTGTTAGGGAGCGAGTTCCAGGATTTTGACACAGTGACAGTGAAGGAACGGCCGATATATTTCCAGGTCAGGATGGTGAGTGACTTGGAGAGGAACTTCCAGATGATGGTGTTCCCATGTGTCTGCTGCCCTTGTCCTTCTAGATGCAGTGGTCATGGGTTTGGAAGGTGCTGCCCAATGAGCCTTGGTAAATTCCTGCAGTGCAACTTGTAGATGGCACTGCTGCCACTGTGCGTCGGTGGTGGAGGTAAAGAACATTTATGGATGGGGTGCCAATCAAGTGGGGCTGCTTTGTTCTGGATGGTGTCGAGCTTCTTGAGTGTTGATGGAGCTGCACTCATCCAGGCAAGTGGGGAGTGTTCCATCACACTCTTGACTTGTGCCTTGTAGATGGTGGACAGGCTTTGGGGAGTCAGGAGGTGAGCTACTCACCGCAGGGTTCCTAGCCTCTGAACTGCTGTTATAGCCACAGTATTTATGTAGCTAGTCCAGTTCAGTTTCTGGTCATTGGCATCCCCCAGGATCTTGATAGTGTCTGTATTGTTATAGTGTTGTTAATAAAATCAAGAAAATAGAATCTGTTGTTTTGACCTTGATTTTCTGATGTCTGAAACCAGAAGATTCAATATTTTGAGCAAGGTTTCCCAAACTGTGGCTTGCGACCCCCCTGGGATGTGCAATTAGGGTCGTGAGCTCCGAGGCAGTAATGGTGGCTGTGGAGCAGAGGCTCAGATTTGACAGTCCTGGGATTGGCTGTGAGGCCACGGTTTTTTCTTTGGACCTGTGGGCGTGGTCTCATCCAATGAGCTCTGACCCCCAACAAGAGCCTGCAAAGTGGTCGGCGTCTTGTGTGCGTTTTGTGTCTCTACTCCCTGCTGTTTGAACACCCACCCAACTCAATAATTCCCCAGCACCCCAGTTTTCACTCTGGGGTCAGTCGCACCAAGGGTGAAGTATTAAAATGGGGCCACAGCAGAATAAAGTTAGGGAAGCACTGACTTAGAATCAACAAGCTGAACGAGGAAATACTTCACAGCCCAATACTCCAGATCGATATTCACAGGGCAACGTCTTTTGTCCAGGAATTCAAATGGACAGAATAGAGAAAGGAACTCTCCAATCCTTTGTAAATATTTTGCAAGTGCTGACAGGTTTCATTGATTCGAAGCCAGTAGAAGGCGAGAGCGCGATTAGGCTGGAAATATAAAATTAACACTATCTGGACCACAGATAGAGTACTGAGTATAGTTCTAGTCACCATGTTAGAGAAAGATGTGATTGCACCAGAGAAGGTACAGGGGGATTTACTTGGATGTTGCCAGGAATGGGGAATTTTAGCTTTGAGGAATGGTTGGATAAGCTGGGATATTTTCCTTTGGAATAGAGGAGGCTGAGGGGAGATTTAATTAGATGTATAAAGTTATGAAGGACCTAGATGGATATCTGCGCAGGTTGCCAAAATTATCAGTTTTCATCCACCACGGAAACCAATGAAGAGGCCATGACAGTGCTGGTGGAGGTCGTTATGTTCACCTTTCAACAGTCAGTCTGTTATTACCTCACCAAGGTCAGCGTCTTCCCTTCTAACAGTCCAACCCTGCTCCGAGCTGATGCCTCAGGAGCCCACCCCTGTCCAACACAACCGGTGTGCTGGCCGGGGAGAGGGGGGCACCTATTGTGACAGCATTTGCATACGTGAGAGAAAGTAGACCTCTTCATTGCAACAGAGAAACTATCTGGTAGAGGCGTTGACAATCGCGACAGATTTTGATAAGTTAAGCCATGGGTAACACGCTCTCGAGTCAGAAGGTTGTGGGTACAAGTCCCACACCAGAGACTTGAGCACAAAAATCCAGGCTGACGCTGCTTTTTGATGTTAAACTGAGGCCCTGTTTGCCCTCTCAGGTGAAAATAAAAGATCCCATAGCCGCTATTAAGAGCCAAGGAATTCTCCCCGATGTCCTGGCCGTAATATTTATCCCACAACTAACATGATCAAAACAGGTCATCATCTTTGTGGGGGGAATCGAGAACAAGGAGACATAACTTTAGAATTAGAGCTATGTGCATGCGAGTGAGTGAGTGCAACTGAGAGTAATTGCGTGCGTATGCACGAATTTGAATCTGTGTGCATGAATGTGACTAATAAAGCATATAGTACCCCACACTTTATTCATGGGGCATAGAATACAAGAGCAAAGAAGTTATGCTGAACTTGTATAAAACACTCATTTGGCCTCAGCTGGAGTATTGCATCCAGTTCTGGGCACCATACTTTAGGAAGGATGTGAAGGCATTAGAAAGAGTGCAGAAAAGTTTCAGGAGAATGGTTCCAGAGGTGTGGAACTTCAGTTATGAAAATAGACTGTTTTCCTTGGAGAAAAGGCTGAGCGGAGATTTGAAAGAGGTATTCAAAATCTTGAGGAGTCTGGACAAAGTAGATAGGGAGAAACTGCTCCTACTTGTGGAAGGGTCAAGAACAGATTGAAAGTAATTGGCAAAGAAGCAAAAGCATCCTGGGAAGAAAAAAAAAGCATCACTCAGTGAGTGGTTAAGGTCTAGAATGCATTGCCTGAGCGTGGTGGAGGCAGCTTCAATCGAAACATTCAAAATGGAATCAGACTGTTATCTGAAAAGGAAGAATATGTAGGGCTAGTGGGAGAAGGTGGGGAATGGCAAGGGTGAATTGCTGACAAGAGAAACATTTCTAAGCTTTTCGTCTTGCACTCCTCAGGACACTTGCAAGAATATCAATATAAGGGGGAAACAACAATTTATACTGCATGTGAAGAGAGTGTTGATTGGTTGGCAAGTGGCGTTGCTGTGGAGAATGCACCACTGATGGTGACTGACATAACTGCCAAGCATTGTTTGCCAGGCAGCTTGACCCTGATTGGCTAACTCCCTGAGGAATTAGTCAGCGAATGGCTGTCACTTATTTTGTTCTGTACATACACTGCACCTGGTTCAGCTAAAAATAAGTGGTCCTTGTGTTTTTATCTAAGTCAGGCCTCAGTCTAGTCATTTACTCCAAGTGTTGCTGTGGTAGTTCAAGCTAAGAGGTGCCAAGTATCAGGAACAATAAAGTTGAAATATTGATAGTTTATCTGTATCCAATTCTAGTTCAATAATTTCTGCTGAATATGTGCAAGGATGTCAGATCAGACCCACCATGGAAAATTAGTTTGACACCCCTGAGGTACACAATATCAACCGGATCCTCAGTATTTCTGTGACCTCCTCCAGCCCCACAAACCTGCTGTGTAAATACAAGTTGTTGTTGTTGGATTACATCCCTAAGATCGACAATGTCAACTGCAATTTCCTCTCATCCACCAACACAGCGGCTTTTTCAAAAAGCAGAGATATGATTTTTAAGCAGGACAGAACCTGAATATTGTCAATTGTTGTGGAGTAAGGCCCATGTACCTGACATTGTACCCGCACTGAAATTCATACACGCTGTTGCTTAATTGTTTAGTAGGCAAAACATCATCTTCTTGGGACTCCTGGCAGCAACCCGTTAGAGGAAAATACCACTCATGGAGCCACTGCATAGTAGCAGCGTGAAACGGCTTGCTTAACTTGTTGTTCGAATATTGAGATTCTTTGCCTTTTCAGGGTAATTTGAGGTAGACTGGGCACTTTCCAGGTCCGAAAATGGCGGTCTTTGGCCCATTTGCGAGCTTTTCAGCAAGTTTGTAAGTTGCAATCTTCTTTTCCACAAGCTGTATTGAGGATCTCCAATGACTCCTCTTCCTGAGTGATCAGAAAAAGCATCTCTTAGGATCCCTTCACGCGTCTTCCCTCAAACTCCTCAACTCCCTTCTAAACCTTCCACCAATTACTTTAAATCTATGCCCTCTATTGACCTCTTTGTTAACAAAAATCGATCACAGAATTGTTACAGTGCAGAAGGAGGCCATTTGGCCTATCGTGGGGGAAGACGGTGACGTAGTGGTAATGTCACAGGACAAGTAATGCAGCGGCCCAGGCTAATGATCTAGAGGGGGGACATGGTTTCAAATCCCAACACGGCAGCTGGTGGAATTTAAATTCAATGAATAAATCTCTAGTCACAGTAATGGTGATCATGAAACTATCATTGATTGTTGTTAAAAACCCATCTGGTTCACTAAATGCCCTTTAGGGAAGGGAATCTGCCGCCCTTACCTGGTCTGGCCTACACGTGACTCCAGAACCACAGCAATGTGGCTGACTCTTCAATGCTCTCAGAAATGACCGAGGAAGCCACTCAGTTCAAGGGCAATTAGGGGTGGGCAACAAATGCTGACCCTGCCAGCAATGCCCACAAATCCATGAAAGAATAAAGAAATAAAAAAACACCGGCTCTCTGAATGAGCAGTTCATTTAGTGCCATTCCCCCGCCTTCTCCCCTTAACCCTGCACATTCTTCCTTTTCAGATCCAGGTCACACTGACGGACCTGGTTGGTGCCTGATTTGGAAAGTGGGAGCTACTTTCCAATTTCAGGGAACAGTCTCTAACTCTATTGAGCTGTTGAACGTAGGGGCAAAAGGGGCTCATAGAGCACCAATCCCATCTCTTTAAACACCCTTGGACCTGGAGCACCATCTAGTTTGAGATTTCCTATTTTATCCAGGGTGACGATTTAATATTTAAATTCTTATTTTGATATTGATGGTGTCGTTGTCCGCAGCACAACCCACTGCTGGAATCTGAGCATCGTCCACAGGAGTGCAGGCTGCTGTGAAATGCTCATTTGACAGCTCTGTCCGAGCATGGCAATCTGTTTCTGAGCTGCCTTTCAGAACCGCCTTCTTGTTCCTGACGAAGCTGGAAAAGGTTTTGTTATTATTCCCGCCATTCTGCACCCTCTTCTTTCCCAAAGATCTCTTCGCTCCTCTAATGGCCGCTTCTGTCTCCCTTAATTGTGGGCGCGATTTGTTCCTATTCCTTGACACTGAATTCAGTTTGTTCCAAACTGCTGAGCGAATTCAGGCATCAACAAAAATTAGCTGGAAAAACTCAGCAGGTCTGACAGCATCTGCGGAGAGGAATACAGTTAACGTTTCGAGTCCGTATGACTCTTCAAGAGTCATACAGACTCGAAAAATTAACTGTATTCCTCTCCAAGAGTCATACAGACTCGAAACGTTAACTGTATTCCTCTCCAAGAGTCATACAGACTCGAAACGTTAACTGTATTCCTCTCCAAGGGTCATACAGACTCGAAACATTAACTGTATTCCTCTCCAAGAGTCATACAGACTCGAAACGTTAACTGTATTCCTCTCCAAGAGTCATACAGACTCGAAACATTAACTGTATTCCTCTCCGCAGATGCTGTCAGACCTGCTGAGTTTTTCCAGCTATTTTTGTTTTTGTTTCAGATTTCCAGCATCCGCAGTATTTTGCTTTTATCTGAAGAGTTTTCAGGCATCATTCACCCATAGACTCACACGTGCAGGTAAAACTCCAGAGGGTTCCTCGGTGAGGTTTCCTCTGGTTCCTGACCAGGATATTGCAAACCCAGCTTTCTTACAGTAACCTCTTGGAGCCCCCACTCTGAGCCTACAATCTTCAGCAGGGTCAGTGGTGGAGTTCCGCAGCGGGAGTGATTCTAGAGTAACTTTCGGGATCGCGTTACCATGGATGCTTCTTTTTAATTAATTAATTTATTTATTCACGGGACATGGGTGGCGCCGGCCAGGCCAGCGTTTGTTGCCCATCCCTAATTGCCCCTTGAACTGAGTGGCCATTTCAGAGGGCGGTTAAGAGTCCTGTGGACCAGCACACATCAGCCTGTACTCCTGTGGATGATGCTCAGATTCCAGGTGCAGGATGTCGACAACAATATCAATGTTAAAATTAAAACATTGAATTGTCACCCTGGCTAAAATAGGAAACCTCAAAGTAGATGATGCTCCAGGTCCAAGGGTGTTTAAGGACAGCAGATTTCCTTCCCTAAGGGGCATTAGTGTACCAGATGGGTTTTTATGACAATTTACCATGGTCACCATTACTGAGACTAGCTTTCAATTCCAGATATATTAATTGAGTTTAAATTCCACCAGCTTCCATGGTGGGATTTGAATCCAGAGCGTTAGCTTGGGCCTTTGGATTACCGGTCGATTGAAGTTACCATTATGCCACCACTTTCACCCATGCTTTGGATTGTGTATTTGGAGCTCTGTCAAACAAGCACAAATCAATCAAACAGGGAATTCATAGAGATATAAGCAAAATACTGCGGATGCTGGAAATCTGAAACAAAAACAAAAATACCTGGAAAAACTCAGCAGGTTTGACAGCATCTGCGGAGAGGAATACAGTTAACGTTTCGAATCCGAATGACTCTTCATCAGAACTAAGGAAATAAAGAAATGAGGTGAAATATAAGCTGGTAGAGGGGGGTGAGACAGGTGGAGCTGGATAGAGGGCCAGTGATAGGTGGAGACAAAGAAGAGATTGCCAAAGATGTCATAGACAAAAGGACAAAGGGGTGTTGACGGTGGTGATATTATCTAAGGAATGTGCTAATGGGGACATTAAGGGTAGCAAGCAGGACAAGCTAGTGACAGATGACCCTAGTGGGGGTGGGGTGGGGGGGAAGGGATCGAAATGGGCTAAAAGGTGGAGATAAAACAATAGATCGAAATAAATTTAAAAATAGGTGGGGAAAGAAAGATATATTTCTTTAAAAATTATTGGAAAAAGGGGGATTGGAAAGGGGAAGGAGGAGAGAGTTCATGATCTGAAATTGTTGAACCCAATATTAAGTCCGGAAGGCTGTAAAGTATTCAGAGATATGCTGCATGTCCTTCTTAATCAAATATGTGTTGTATCATTGTACCAGCAGTATACAGCCACCGCCATCTGGTTTTTTAGTACAGATTTTAACCACCTAAACAGATTTGTTTTAAATGAGGTAACACCTGGCTTAAAATGATGGACTCAAGACTGTCACGCAAACATGTTAAACCTTCACAACAATTAACAGTCATTTTTCGACTTCAAGCTTAAACTTTAAAACTTTCAGGCAGCCTGTAGATCAGAGTGTTACACCAATCTCTGATTTGATAGCACATTTCCAGCATTCACCACCGTTCTTCCTGACTCTAAGCACAGTTGTAAAGGAGTCTCCTGTTCCGTGCCTAGGGACGCCGAGCCATGGAAGTGTGTGTCTGGGACACATTTCTTGCATGTCTCAGGATTAATCCACACGTGGACTTAGCTGTGAGTGAAGAGACCGAGAAAGAGCAAAGTGTTGTTTTTTTTTTACTCTCAGTGTGCTCCTGAAGGATTGTGTCCAGGCTGCTGTACGATTCTCCCACCCCCACCCCCAGATTGTCCTTTCTGAGCTTCAGCCAGGTGATGGTAAACACAGGTGGGAGAGACAAAAATCTATAACAATGCGTTTGAAACAAAGTTGATTTATTTCACATTACCCTGGTTGTTAAAACTCCAGCCTGGCTATACGGTTACTAAAATCAGCAGAAACAAGCGCCCAATGGCAGAATGAACCGGGTTTAGTCCTGGATGAGATTAACATCAGCAACAACAGCAGAATCCGAACCCGGCTGCCGCGTGTGAATTTGCTGGTGTTTCAGCAGGTTGTTTGACTGAGTGAACCCCTTCCCGCACACTGAGCAAGTGAACGGTCTCTCTCCGGAGTGACTACGCTGGTGTGCCAGCAGATTCCATTTGCTCTTAAAGCTCTTCCCACAGTCAGCACATTGAAAGGGTCTCTGATCACTGTGAACGAGGCGGTGTGTATTGAGGCTGGATAACTGAGTGAATCCCTTCCCACAGACAGAGCAGATGAACGGCCTCTCCCCGGTGTGAACCCGCTGGTGCGTCAGCAGGTCGGATGAGTCGGTGAATCTTTGCTCACACTCAGTGCAGGTGAACGGCCTCTCCCCGGTGTGGAACCTCTGGTGTCTCAGGAGGTGGGATGGCTGAATAAATCCCTTCCCGCACACAGAGCAGACGAATGGCCTCTCGCCAGTGTGAGTGCGCTGGTGTGTCAGCAGGTCCTTTTTGCTTTTAAAGCTTTTCTCACAGTCGGAACATTGAAATGGCCTGTTATCAGAGTGGACCCGCTGGTGCGTCAGGAGGTTTGACAAAGCGTTAAATCGCTTCCCACAGTCAAAGCAGGGAAACGGCCTCTCGCCAGTGTGAGTGCGCTGGTGCGTATGAAGAGTGCAAGACTGAGTGAATCCCTTCCCACACACTGAGCAAGTGAATGGCTTCTCCCCGGTGTGACTGCGCCGATGGGTTTCCAGTTGGTACGGGTAATTGTATCCCTTTCCACAGTCACCACATTTCCACGGTCTATCCATGGTTCGGCTGCCCTTGTGTCTCTCTAGCGTGGATGGTCTGGCTAAGCCTTGTCCGGACACAGAACACGGGTATGATTTTGCCCCCCCGCTATAAATAGTGCAATGTTTCTTCAGGCTGTGTAACTGGTTAATGCTCTGTCCCCAGTCAGTGCACTGGAACACTCTCACTCGGGTGAGGGCGTGTAGGTCTCAGAACTTTTCCAGTCACACTGATGTTCGAAATGTTTTCTCACTGACAGAACAGATAAACATTTCTCCTTCCACATTCAAAGGCCGACGATATTCAGGTCCTGATGAATCGAGTGACTTGTCAGTTCCTGATATTTTGTTTGGCTTGAGTGTTCCATCTGTAAATCCTCTCCATCCAATATCCTGTTAAAGGAGTTAACAAAAGTCATCACTGTAAGTACATGCAGAAATCCGGAACAGAAAATAATGGTTTCCATGCAACATTTTTTCCCTCTCCTGTTTCCCCAAAGCTGTAAATTCAGGTCCCTCAAACCCTCCGTCCTCACTGTGCTGAAATCCAAACTCATCGCACCATCTCCACCATTTATTTGCTCCACTCCCTGTTTTCGCTCTCCCTCTACTCTGGCTGGATTCTCCAGCCCCTGTGTGCAGACTGAGAATAAAATCAACGAGCCAGTCATTTTCTCTCCTGGTCACTGGGACCCTGAAGCCATCTTTTCTGGTCCCCAAATGAACAGATTCATCCAGCTGAATCTTACAACCTGCCCTTGTGTTTCATGGGTTCCCTCACATTTCCTGTATTTTACAAGGTATTAGAAGGGGAGCATTTCGAGACAGGAAACTCAAACCAAACATACCTCAAGCTTTGACAAGCGGCACCTGATTCATCATGGCTTGAAAGTTATCAACCTCTGAGCCCAGCACATCAGTGCAAAAGATAAGGCTGAAGCATTGGCAACAATCTTCAGCCGGAAGTGCTGAGTGGATGATCCATCTCGGCCTCCTCCGGAGGTCCCCAGCATCACAGATGCCAGTCTTCAGCCAATTCGATTCACTTCACGTGATATCAAGAAACAGCTGAAGGCACTGGATACTGCAAAGGCTATGGGCTCTGACAACATTCCAGCAATAGTACTGAAGACTTGAGCTCCTGAACTTGCCGCGCCCCTAGCCAAGCTGTTCCAGTACAGCTACAACACTGGCATCTACCTGGCTATGTAGAAAATTGCTCAGGTACGTCCGGTACACAAGAAGCAGGACAAACCAACCCGGCCAATTACCGCGCCATCAGTCTACTCTTCATCATCAGAAAAGTGATGGAAGAGGTCATCAACAGTGCTATCAGGTGGCACTTGCTTAGCAATAACCTGCTCACTGACGCTCAGTTTGGGTTCCGCCAGGGCTACTCAGCTCTTGACCTCGTTAAAGCCTTGGTTTAAACATGGACAAAGGAGGTGAACTCCCGAGGTGAGGTGAGAGTCACTGCCTTTGACATCAAGGCAGCATTTGACCGAGTGTGGCATCAAGGAGCCCTAGCAAAACTGGAGTCAATGGGAATCAGGGGGAAAACTCTCCGCTGGTTGGAGTCATACCTAGCACAAAGGAAGATGGTTGTGGTTGTTGGAGGTCAGTCATCTCAGCTCCAGGACATCACTGCGGGAGTTCCTCAGGGTAGTGTCTTAGGCCCAACCATCTTCAGCTGCTTCATCAATGACCTTCCTTCCATCATACGGTCGGAAGTGGGGGTGTTCGCTGATGATTGCACAATGTTCAGGGTCATTCGCGACTCCTCAGATACTGAAGTAGTCCATGTCCAAATGCAACAAGACCTGGACAATATCCAACTGAGGCTGACAAGTGGCAAGTAACATTCGCACCACATAAATGCCAGGCAATAACCATCTCCAACAAGAGAGAATCTAACCATCGTCCCTTGACATTCAATGGCATTACCCCCACTACCAACACCCTGGGATTTACCATTTACCAGAAACTGAACTGGACCAGCCATATAAATACTATGGCTACAGGAGCAGGTCAGAAGCTAGGAATCCTGTGGTGAGTCACTCACCTCCTGACTCCCCAAAGCCTGTCCGTCATCTACAAGGCGCAAGTCAGGAGTGTGATGGAATACTCCCCACTTGTCTGGATGAGTGCAGCTCCCAGAACACTCAAGAAGCTTGACACCATCGAGGGAAAAGTAGCCTGCTTGATTGGCACCCCTTCCACAAACATTCACTCCCTCCACCACCGACGCATAGTGGCAGCAGAGTGTACCATCTACAAGATGCACTGCAGGAATTCACCAAGGCTCCTTAGACAGCACCTTCCAAACCCACGACCACTCGAAGCACAGGGGCAGCAGATAGATAGGAACACCACCACCTGCAAGTTCCCCTCCAAGTCACATACCAACATGACACACCTAAGTTGGAAAGATATTGGAGCAGCCACGCTGGGGAGATGCCATTTTTGGCTCTGAATATGGGAAGGGATTCATTTGGTCATCAATCCTCACTAGACACCAGTGAGTTCACAAGTGACCACAGGGGTTGTATTCGGCTGTTAGTGGCATCCAGCACTGAAGCACAAATAAAACCAAAATACTGTGGATGCTGGAAATCTGAAATAAAACCAATAATTGCTGGAAATTCTCCACAGGTCTGGCTGTATCTGTGGAGAGAGAAACAGATTATTTCGAGTCAAATATGACTCTTCAGAACACTTGGAAGTGTCTTATTCGACATGCTGAGGATTTCCAGCAATTATTGGCTTTATTTCAGGACTAAACCACGTTAATTCTGAAGGTGGGGTTTATTTCTGCTTATATTAAGAATTGCTATAAGTGGGGTGAAATTTAATAATCTGGCAGGCAGTTTGTTTTGTTTTGTAACCTTTAATCTACGAATGAAGTATTTGTCTTTGGGCTATCCTCAAGATCTTGAGAGATGAAACCAAACAGTAATTTACTTGTACTTTATACTGTATTTGCTGCTCATGATGCAGTCTGCTCTCCATTTTAGGATGCCCAAATGCAGATTGGATGATCACTTTGTGGAAAACCACTGTTTGGTCAACAACTTCACCAGGGGTTTCTGCTTCAAAAACAGAAAATGCTGGGAAAAGTCAGCATCTGTGGAGAGAGAAACCGGGTTGATGTTTCGAGTCTGTGCGATCCTTCCTCAGAGCTAAGGAGAAGTAGAAATGTGATGAAATTTATACTGTTTAAGTGGGTGGAGTAGGTTAAGCTGGATAGAAGGCCAGCGATAGGTGGGGGTAAGGAGAGATTGACAAAGATGTCATGGACAAAAGGAGTGTCAATGGTAGGGGTAAGAGCTAAAAAAAGGTGCTGATAGTGGCAAAGGTAAGAAAGCAGAATGTGATAATAGCAGAACAAGGGTAAGCGCTCTGAAAAGAACAACACGAACAAGTAATAGATGGCCCTTGTGGGAGTGGGGTGGGGTAGGGGAAGGGGATTGGTTGTTCTTTTCAGAGCGCTTACCCTTGTTCTGTTATTATCACATTCTGTTTTCTTACCTTTGCCACTATCAGCACCGTTTTTAGTCCTTACCGCTACCACTGACACTCCCTTTGTCCTCTTGTCCATGACATCTTTGTCAATCTCTCCTTTGCCCCCACCTATCGCTGGCCTTCTATCCAGCTTCACCTGCTCCATCCCCCTTAAACAGTGTAAATTTCATCACATTTCTACTTGTCTTTAGCTCTGAAGAAGGGTCATATGGACTCGAAACGTCAACTCTGTTTCTCGCTCCACAGATGCTGTCAGACCTGCTGAGTTTTTCCAGCGTTTTGTGTTTTTGTTTCAGATTTTCAGCATCTGCAGTATTTCGCTTTAATCTAGGGGTTTCTGCTCGTCTGCCATTCTAATTCTCCTCCCTACTCCCTGACTTCTCTGTCCAAGGACTCCTGAATGTACCAATGAAGCTCGATAGGAACTTGAGGAGCAGCAGTTCATCTCTTGATTAGGCACCTTACAACCTTCCAAGCTTAACACTGACGTTAGCAGTTTCTGTACCAACAGGAGGTTGTCGAGGTGTGGAACCATCAACCTGAAAGAGTGGCGGAACCTGATTCCAAGTTCAGATTATGCCCGCTTGTCCTGGTTTCAATGAGTGAAAATAGCCCCTCTCTATCCACCCTATCTTGAAAACATTGATCCATTCACCTCTTAATCTTCTAAATTCCAGCGAACACAACCTTCATAGTGAAGTGATCTATTTTGGCAGAAGGGATAGGGAGAGGCAATTTACAATTAATAGCACAGATCTCAAGTGTGTGCAGTGGCACAGAGATCTGAGGCTACATGTGCATAGATCTTTGAGGGTGACAGGACAGATTAAGAGAGATGCTAGCAAAGCAAATTGGATCTTAGTCTTCTTATATAATGGTATTGAGTACAATAGCAGGGAAGTTATGCTGAATCTTTATAAAGTGCTGGTTAGGCCACAAATAGAGTACTGCATCCCATTCTGGTCACCCTACTTCAGCAAGGTTGTGAAGGTCCTTAAGAAGGGGCAGAAAAGATTAATCAGAATGGTTCCGGTAACGGAGGTTGCGAGGGAATTGACGGAGATGTACAAGATTATGACACAGAATCTCACAGTGCAGAAGAGGCCCTTCGGCCTATCAAGTCTGCACCGACACGTGAGAAACACCTGACCTACCTACCTAATCCCATTTACCAGCACTTGGCCCATAGCCTTGAATGTTATGAGGTGCCAAGTGCTCATCCAGGTACTTTTTAAAGGATGTGAGGCAATCCGCCTCCACCACCCTCCCAGGCAGCGCATTCCAGACCCTCACCACCCTCTGGATAAAAAAAGTTTTTCCTCACATCCCCCCTAAACCTCCTGCCCCCTCACCTTATGTCCCCTCGTGACTGACCCTTCAACTAAGGGGAACAGCTGCTCCCTATCCACCCTGTCCATGCCCCTCATAATCATGTTCACCTCGATCAGGTCGCACCCTCAGTCTTCTCTGCTCCAACGAAAACAACCCAAGTCTATCCAACCTCTCTTCATAACTTAAATGTTTCATCCCAGTCAACATCCTGGTGAATCTCTTCTGCACCCCATCCAGTGCAATCATATCCTTCCTATAATGTGGCGACCAGGACTGCACACAGTACTCTAGCTTCAGCCTCACCAAGGTTCTATACAACTGCCTTTTTCACCTTTTGATAAGGTAAAGAAAATCTGCTCCCATCAGCCAACCGTGGAATGATAAGGGACACAGCACTGTGGGTGTACCTACACCACGTGGACTGCAGCGGTTCAAAAAGGCAGCTCACCACCACCTTCTCAAGGGCAATTAGGCATGGGCAATAAATGCTGGCTGGGCCAGTGATGCCCCCTACATCCCCTGAACGAATAATAAAAAGATATAAGTTTTTTGGGTAAAAGATATAGTGAGATGTGAGTGAAGATATTTTTACAGTGAGTGGATGTGAACTGAAACCTGCTGCCTATGAACCGCGGGGGTGGGGAGGGGGGGGGTGCTGGTAGTGGAGGCAGAGACGATGAACGATTTCAAATGGAAATTGTGTAGGTCGCTGAGGAAAATAAACTTGCAAGGATAATGGATAGAACAGGGAAACGGGATTGACTGGATTGCTCTGGAGAGCTAGCATGGGCTCAATAGGCCGAACGACCTCCTCTGGTGACACAATGATTTGTCCATGTGATTTAACCCTTGCAGCTCACATATCAGTCAGGTAAACCTGTGCTACACTCCCTCCAAGGCCATGATATCCCTCCTTAGCTTTGTTGCTCTGAAGTGATCACAATTCTCCCAATGTGGTCTAACCCAGGGCTTGTGTATCACAGTCACATACAGAATGGACAAACTTTTTTTTTTATACCCACACTCAAAAGCTGATGATATCCAGATCCTGATGAATCGAGAGTCTCTGCCTGTTAATGTGATGCTTCCTTTCAACGCCCTGGAAGAGGAGTTTGTAAAATCCCTCAGCTCAGGGTTCACCACCTCCTGGCACAGGATAGCCACGCATGCGCCCTGGTGCACGTTCGCTGCTAGCAAAATGGCGGTCGCGCAAGCGCATTGCCAACTATCAAAATGGCGGCCGCGCACGCGCATTGCCAACTATCAAGATGGCGGCCGGCCACTCGGGCTTCTCCCCAGGAGCTGAGCTGCGGTTTCCGCCCCGTTCCGCGCAGAGGTGGGACCAATAACTTTTTAATTCAGGGTTTGCGGCTTCCACAGAGTATTTATCAAGCTTCCCCTGCCCGCTCCACCACCTCCGTTCCCCACCCACCGACCGACCCGCTGCACTTACTCGCCCTTTCTCAGCGACTCCGTCCAGCCCGCATTGGGCATGCTCCAGGAACAGCCCGCAATGCGCGTGCCCGGCTCACCGCTCAGCACCGCGCCTGCGCAAAATGCACCCTGTAGTCAGAATAGGACACATTCTGGCTCGCCGCGAATGCTGGGTAAGTGCTCCGCCATTGATGAGCTATATTGGCGAATAGTAAATTTGGTTTTTGTGATACCCTTAGGATTGGAGCCATATCGCCTAGATATAAAAATATTAAACCAATTGATACACAGGCCTTCCACCATAGTCCTGTCCTGGGAATTATTAACAGAACAAATTCCTGCAGTTAGATGCAAACTCACTGGAGTCTCAGCAGGTGGAGTGAACAAGTGATTTTTATTCCCCGATACGCAGACCATTTAAACTTCCGGTAAGAATGTGCTGGTTGCGGATTTAATCCTTTGAACTTTTAAAGCTGGAATGTTAACAGCTGGGGAAAACTGAGTAATAAAAGCAAAATACTGCAGATGGTGGAAATCTGAAATTAAGCACGAAATGCTGGAATAAAAACTCAGCAGGCCTGAGAGCATCTATGGACTGTGAAACAGAGTTAACATTTCGAGTCCTTATAGCTCTCGGAGAGCATCGTGGATAGCATGTATAGAGAAGTGGTCACACCGCAGGCTAAGAGTCCACAGGCAGGAAGGGAATGGGTGACCACCAGGCAGAGCAAGAGGACTAGGCAGGCAGTGCAGGAATCTCCTGTGGCTATTCCCCTGCAAAACAGATATACCACCGCTTTGGATACTGTTGGGGGAATGGCCTCTCAGGGGAAAGCAGCAACAGCCAAATTTGTTGCACCATGGTTGGCTCTGCTGCACAGGGGAAGAGTAAAGAGTATGGGAATGCAATGGTTATAGGGGATTCAATTGTAAGGGGAATAGATAGGCGTTTCTGTGGCCGCAAACGAAACTCCAGGGTGGTATGTTGCCTCCCTGGTGCTAAGGTCAAGGATGTCTCAGAGCGGCTACAGGACATTCTGAAGGGGGAGGGTGAACAGCCAGTGGTGATGGTCCATATTGGTACAAACGACATAGGTAAAAAAAGGGATGAGGTCCTAAAAGCAGAATATAGGGACTTAGGAAGTAAGTTGAAAAGTAGGACCTCAAAGGCAGTGATCTCAGGATTACTACCAGTGCCATTTGCTAGCCAGAGTAGAAATCGCAGGATATATCGGATGAATATGTGGCTGAAGAGATGGTGTGAGGGGGAGGGTTTCAGATTCCTGGGACATTGGGACCGGTTCTGGGGGAGGTGGGACCACTACAAACTGGACGGGTTACACCTGGGCGGGACTGGGACTGATGTTCTAGGGGGACTATTTGCTAGAGTGGTTGGGGAGGGTTTAAACTAAAATGGCAGGGGGATGGGAACATATGCAAGGAATCAGAGGAAGGGGAATCAAGGACAAGAACAAAAGACAGAAAGGGGAATAAGAAAAGTGATAGGCAGAGAAATTAAGGGCAAGAAGGGCCTCAGTGAAAAATAGTGGGAACAAGACAAATAATGATAAAAAAAGCCTTAAGGCTTTGTGCCTTAATGCAAGGAGCATTCGCAATAAAGTGGATTATTAACCATGCAAATAGATGTAAACAGGTATGATATAGTCAGGATTACACAGACATGGCTGCAGGGTGACCAGGGATGGGAACTGAACATCCAGGGGTATTCATTATTTAGGAAGGACAGACAAAAAGGAAAAGGTGGTGGAGTTGCATTGCTGGCTAAAGAGGAAATTAACACAATAGTGAGGAAAGATATTAGCTCTAACTATGTGGGATCTGTATGGGTAGAGCTGAAAAACACTAAGGGGCAAAAACTGTTAGTGGGGGTTGTATATAGACCCCCAAACTGTAGTGGTGATGTTGGGAATGGCATTAAACAGGAAATTAGAGACGCATGCAATAAAGGAACATCTGTAATTATGGGTGACTTTAATCTGCATATAGATTGGGCAAATCAAATTAGTAACAATACCGTAGAGGAGGAATTCCTGGAGTGTATATGGGATAGTTTTCTGGACCAATACATTGAGGAACCAACTAGAGAACAGGCCATCCTAGACTGGGTATTGTGTAATGAGAAAGGAATAATTGGCAATCTAGTTGTGCAAGGCCCCTTGGGGATGAGTGACCATAATATGATAGAATTCTTCATCAAGATGGAGAGTGACTCTGAGACTAGGGTCCTGAATCTTAATAAAGGAAACTACGTTGGTATGAGGCACGAGTTGGCTATGATGGATTGGGAAACGTTACTTAAAGGGATGACGGTGGATAGGCAATGGCAAACATTCAAAGAGCGCATGGGTGAACTGCAACAATTGTTTATTCTTGTCTGGCACAAAAGTAAAATAGGAAAGGTGGCCAAACCATGGCTTACCAGGGAAATTAGAGATAGTATTAGATCCAAGGAAGAGGCATACAAATTGGTCAGAAAAAACAACAGACCTGAGGATTGGGAGCACTTTAGAATTCAGCAAAGGAGGACCAAGGGATCGATTAAGAAGGGGAAAATAGAGTACGAGAGGAAGCTTGCGGGGAACATAAAAACTGACTGTAAAAGTTTCTATAGGTATGTGAGGAGAAAAAAATTGGTGAAGGCAAATGTAGGTTCCTTACAGTCAGAAACAGGGGAATTTATAATGGGGAACAAAGAAATGGTTGACCAACTAAGTACTTACTTTGGTTCTGTCTTCACAAAGGTGGACACAAATAACAAACCAGAAATGTTGGGGAACACAGAGTTTAGTGAGAGAGAGGAACTGAAAGAGATCAGTGTTAGTAGGGAAATGGTGTTGGAGAAATTGAAGGCCGATAAATCCTCAGGGCCTGATAATCTACATCCCAGAGTACTTAAGGAAGTGGCCCTAGAAATAGTGGATGCATCGGTGGTCACCTTCCGAGATTTTATAGACTATGGAACAGTTCCTACAGATTGGAGGGTAGCTAATGTAACCCCAATATTTAAAAAGGGAGGTAGAGAGAAAACAGGGAATTATAGACCAGTCAGCCTGACGTCAGTAGTGGGGAAAATTCTAGAGTCCATTATAAAAGATTTAATAGCTGAGCACGTAGAAAATGGTGGCAGAATCGGACAGAGTCAGCATGGATTTACGAAAAGGAAATTATGCTTGACAAATCTACTGGAATTTTTCAAGAATGTAACTGGTACAGTTGATGAGGGGGAGCCAGTGGATGTGGTTTATTTGGACTTTCAGAAGGCTTTCCACAAAGTCCCACATAAGAGATTGGCGTGTAAAATTAAAGCGCATGGGATTGGGGGTAGTTTATTGAGATGGATAGAAAACTGGTTGGCAGACAGGAAACAAAGAGTAGGAATAAACGGGTCTTTTTCTGAATGGCAGGCAGTGACTAGTGGGGTACCGCAGGGATTGGTGCTGGGATCCCAGTTATTCACAATATATATGAATGATTTAGATGAGGGAACTAAATTTAATATCTCCAAATTTGCAGATGACACAAAGCTGGGTGGGTGGGTGAGCTGTGAGGAGGATGCAGAGATGCTTCAGTGTGATTTGGACAAGCTGATTGATTGGGCAAATGTATGGCAGATGCAGTATAATGTGGATAAATGTGAGGTTATCCACTTTGGTAGCAAAAACAGGAAGGCAGATTATTATCTGAACGGCTATATATTGAGAGAGGGGAATGTGCAAAGAGACCTGGGTGTCCTCGTACACCAGTCGCTGAAGGTAAGTATGCAGGTGCAGCAGACGGTAAAGAAGGCAAATGTTTTGTTGGCCTTCATAGTGAGAGGATTCGAGTACAGGAGCAGGGATGTCTTGTTGCAATTATACAGGGCTTTGGTGAGACCACACCTGGAACATTGTGTGCAGTTTTGGTCTCCAGGTCTGAGGATGTACTTGCTATAGAGGGAGTGCAGCGAAGGTTTACCCGACTGATTCCTGGGATGGCGGGACTGACATATGAGGAGCGATTGAGTCGATTAGGATTATACTCGCTGGAGTTCAGAAGAATGAGGGAGGATCTCGTCGAAACCTATAAAATTTTAACAGGACTAGGCAGGAAGGATGTTCCCGATGGTGGGGGGAGTACAGAAGCAGGAGTCACAGTCTGAGGATACGGGATAGACCATTTAGGACTGAGATGAGGAGAAATTTCTTCACCCAGAGAGTGGTGACCCTGTGGAATTCGCTACCACAGAAAGTAGTTGAGGCTGAAACATTGCACGTTTTCAAGAAGGAGTTAGATATAGCTCTTGGGGCAAAAGGGATCAAAGGATATGGGGAGAAAGCGGGAGCAGGCTATTGAATTGGATGATCAGCCATGATCATAATGAATGGTGGAGCAGGCTCGAAGGGCCGAATGGCCTACTCCTGCTCCTAGTTTCTATATTTCTATGAGTTTTATGCTGTTCAAGAGAAAATGAGTAAATCTCTTTACACACATTAAGTATCTGAATGGTCCCCTTCTGGAGTGACTCAGCTGCTGTGTTAGTAATTGGGAAGACAGTGAATCTCTTTGCACATTCAGCTGGTGAATGATCATTTTGCAGTGTGATTTTTATCCATGAGTTTCCAGAACAGATGGAAATTTGAGTATTGCTGAAGAAAGATGTTTTGTCAAAGCTTTTCATTTTGCTCTCATCAGGCCAATCGCAAGAATACCAATGTCAGGGGAAGCAACAACTTTATACTGCATGAGAAGAGAGTGCTGATTCATTGGTTAGTGGACTCTGATCAGTAGAGGCATTACCATGGAGAATGCACCAGTTAATGGTGACTGACATTTAACTGCCAAGCATTGTTTGAAATTTAAACCAGGAAGCTTGACTCTGTTTGATAAAGGCATTACCCTGAGGAATGAACCAGTGAATGTCTGAGGGCTCTCCGCTTCTTCCTCGAACAGTGGCCCGAACTATCCCCATCCACCAGTACTCTCCTCTGTCTGGCTGAACTTGTTCTCTCACTGAACAATTTCTCCTTAAACTCGTCTCACTTCCTCCAAATAAAAGGTGTGGCTATAGGTACCCACATGGGCCCCAGTTATGCCTGCCTCTTTATGGGGTATGTGGAACATTCCTTGTTCCAGTCCTACTCCGGCCCCCTCCCACAACTCTTTCTCCGGTACATCGATGATCACTTCGGTGCTGCTTCATGCTCCCGTTGGGACCTGGAAAAATTTATTAATTTTGCTTCCAATCTCCACCTCTCCATCATTTTCACATGGTCCATCTCTGACACTTCCCTTCACCTTCCCTTCCTTGACCTCTCTGTCTCAATTTCTAGTGATAGACTGTCCACCAATCTTCATTACAAGCCTACCGACTCTCACAGCTACCTCGATAACAGCTCCTCACACCCCGCTTCCTGTAAGGACTCCATCCCATTCTCTCAGTTCCTTCGCCTCCGTCGCAACTGTTCTGATGATGCCACTTTCAAAAACAGTTCCTCTGACATGTCTTCCTTCTTCTGTAACCGAGGTTTTCCACCCACTGTGGTTGATAGAGCCCTCAACCATATCCGATCCACCTCCCGCACATCTGCCCTCACACCTTCCTCTCCCTCCGAGAACCATGATAGGGTCCCCCTTGTCCTCACTTATTACCCCACCAGCCTCCGCATTCAAAGGATCATCCTCCGCCATTTCCGCCAACTCCAGCATGATGCCACCACCAAACACAACTTCCCTTCACCCCTCCGGCAGCATTCCGCAGGGATCGTTCCCTCCACACCCTGGCCCCCTCCTTCTTCACCCCAAACCCCTCCTACGGCACCTTCCCATGCAACCGTAGAAGGTGCTACACCTGCCCCTTTACTTCCCCCCTCCTCGCCGTCCAAAGGCCCAAACACTCCTTTCAAGTGAAGCAGCATTTCACTTGCACTTCCCTCAATTTAGTTTACTGCATTCGTTGCTCCCAATGTGGTCTCTTCTGCTTTGGAGAGACCAAACGCAGACTGGGTGACCGCTTTGCGGAATACCTTCGGTTTGTCCGCAAGCATGACCCAGACCTCCCTGTCACTTGCCATTTCAACACACCACCCTGCTCTCATGCCCACATGTCCGTCCTTGGCCTGCTGCAATGTTCCAGTGAAGCTCAACGCAAACTGGAGGAACAGCACCTCATCTTCCCACTAGGCACTTTACAGCCTTCCGGACTTAACATTGAGTTCAACAACTTCAGATCATGAACTCTCTTCTCCATCCCCACCCCCTTACTGATCCCCCTTTTTCCAATAATTTATATTTTTTAAATATATTTTTCTTTTCCCACCTATTTCCATTATTTTTGAATGTATTTCCATCCATTGTTTCATCTCCACCTTTTAACCTATTTCGATCACTTCCCTCCACCCCACCCCCACTAGGGCTATTTGTTCTGCCGAAGGGCCATGAAGGCTCGAAACGTTAACTGATTTCTTCTCCGCCGATGCTGCCAGACCTGCTGAGTTTTTCCAGGTAATTCTGTTTCTGGTTTTGTTTTGGATTTCCAGCATCCGCAGTAGCTTTTAACTTTTTGTTTTTATCTATTTGTAACTTGCTCATCCTGTTTTCTACCCTTAATGTCACCATTAGCACATTTCTTAGCTAATATCACCACCGTTAACACCCCATTTGTCCTTTTGTCTATGACACCTTTGGCAATCTCTCCTTTGCCTCCACCTATCACTGGCCCCCTATCCAGCTCTACCTGTCACCCCCCCCCCCCCCCCCCACCTTAAACCAGCTTATATTTCACCTCATTTCTTATTCCCTCAGTCCTGATGAAGAGTCATACGGACTCGAAACGTTAACCGTATTCCTCTCCGCAGATGCTGTCAGACCTGCTGAGTTTTTTCCGGGCATTTTTATTTTCGTTACAGTAGGAGTCCTCCTGCTGGCTTACTGGTGAGGGGCTGTGGTGCAGGCTGGGATACAGGAGTCCTCCTCCTGCTGGCTGACTGGTGAGGGGCTGTGGTGCAGGCTGGGATACAGGAGTCCTCCTCTCGCTGGCTGACTGGTGAGGGACTGTGGTGCAGGCTGGGATACAGGAGGAGTCCTCCTGCTGGCTGACTGGTGAGGGGCTATGGTGCAGGCTGGGATATAGGAGGAGTCCTCCTGCTGGCTGACTGGTGAGGGGCTGTGATGTAGGCTGGGATACAGGAGGAGTCCTCCTGCTGGCTGACTGGTGAGGGGCTGTGGTGTAGGCTGGGATACAGGAGGAGTCCTCCTGCTGGCTGACTGGTGAGGGGCTGTGGTGTAGGCTGGGATACAGGAGGAGTCCTCCTGCTGGTTGACTGGTGAGGGGCTGTGGTGTAGGCTGGGATGCAGGAGGTGTCTGTTACTGCTCCTTTTAATGACACCCAGGACTGAACTACATTCACTGAGAGTTGGGATTTAAAGCTGCTGATTATTAATAACCTTTATAATTCTATCTGGCTATTCTCAAGATTTTGTGATGAAACCAAACAATGATTTGCTTGTAACAAGAACAGAAAATGCTGGAAAGACTCAGCAGGTCTGATCGCATCTGTGGAGAGAGAAAAACAAAGTTTTGAGTCCGTATGACTTTTCAGACTCATACGGAATCGAAACTTTTTCTTCTCTCTCCACAGATGCTGTCAGGCCTACTGAGCTTTTCCAGCATTTTCTGTTTTTGTTTCAGGTTTCCAGCATCCTCAGTATTTTGTTTTTATCTTAATGATTTGCTTGTGTTTCTTTCAGTTTAGTTCCTGTATTCACTGCTCACCATGTGGTCTACCCTGCTTTGGGAAGACCAAACCCACATACGTGATGATTTTGTGGAACAACCTCGGTTCGGGCTGTAAGTTCCAGTCACTTGCCATTTTAATTCTCTGTCCCACTCCCGCTCTGATCTCTCTGTCCTCAGCCTCCTGTACTGTCCCAATGAAGTTTGATGGGAGTGTGGGTGTTTGGGGCTAAACACGATTGCTCTTTCAAAGAGTCAGCACAAGCACAATGGGTTGCATGGCCTCCTTTGCTATGGTTCGAGGAGTTGGTCATTTAGTCCTGACACTGGAAGGTCACATTGGTGAACAGGATATTATGTATTTGTTTTTTATTCATTCACGGGATGTGGGCTTCGCTGGCTGGGCCCAGCATTTATTGCCCATCCCTAGTTGCCCTTGAGAAGGTGGTGGTGAGCTGCCTTCTTGAATCGCTGCAGTCCACGTGGTGTAGGTACATCCACTGTGCTGTTAGGAAGGGAGTTCCAGGATTTTGACACAGCGACAGTGAAGGAACGGCCGATATATTTCCAAGTCAGGATGGTGAGTGACTTGGAGGGGAACTTCCAGGTGGTGGTGTTCCCCATCTATCTGCTGCCCTTGTCGTTCCAATTGAGATTGGGACCAGAGGGTCAAGATGTAAAGTTAATAATCAATTGATACAGAAATCGACACTCTGCTACAGTTCTTTCTTGGATGTAATTGACAACAGCAATAACAGAAGAACCAACCCCCACAGTTAAATATGAACTCAGTAGTATGCTAGCAGGTGGGGGTGAATGAATGAACCTCTTTCCACATGCTGAAGATTTAACATGCCTCTCTCCAGTAAGAATGCACAAAACGTGTATTGAATCCTATTAACTTATAAATCTGGTGTTAACAGTTGAAAAAATTGAATAAATCGCTTCATGCATTTCGAGCATCTGAATGACCTCCCCTGTGGTGTGACTGTCCTGCTGTGCCAGTAAATGGGATAACCCAGTGAATCTACACTCAGCTGGTGAACACTCTGTCTCCCTGGTGTGCCTATAGCCATAGGGAAACTGTCTGAGTTTCCCACTGAGACAGACAACTGAATCTCTGCCCACAGTCAACAATAGTTTGAACTTATATAAGGCCTATAATGTAGTAAAAATTTCCCATGCTCCTTCACAGAAATGATAACATTCCTCACATTAATACAGTTGTTTCCTGACACGTCAATGCTTGTGTTTTTAATTTGGCCTTCAAAACGCTGCTATAATCTCCAGACTTGAGGGGCTGAATGGCCTACTTCTGCTCCCATTTGTATGTTCTCTGTTCTGAGGAGAACAATTCTAACTTCTCCAGTTGGCACATAACTGAAATCCTTGATACTATTCTGTGTCAAGAGGATATCGTAATACTCAATGTTATTGGAATTTATTGTAAAATAGAGTAATAATGGGATGTGTCTATGTTTCTATATGTGTGTGTGTGTGAGAGAGACTTAATTGAATTAGTCTGGATGCTTTGATCTAAGCAGAGGTTAGATTTGAAATGTTAATTAGGTAAACATGGGGAAGTTTAAAAACATAGGTGTCGAGGGAACATTTGCATCTTAAATAAACCAGGCTAGATTATTTTCAAAGGAGGGGTGAAATGTGTCACCTAGCCAGGTGAAGTTTAGAAACAGTGTGTTTATTTTCCCCAAAGATTATGGTAAAACTTAGTGCTATGAGAGGGGTTTATTATCAGGGAGATAAAGTCCAAAGACATAGTGAAACAATGGGTATTTGCATTCAAAGAGGAAAATATGTATAAAGAAGAGAAGACTGTGTGTAAGGGATGGCATTTTTAAGATCTTACAAGTGTGTGAAAAGCCTTCAGTATCTATGCCTCAAGCTGCTGACCTCAAAGGACTGAAGTTAAGAAAACTCACTTGGAATTTGACTTGTTCAGGGTATTTTTTTTTTTGCCTGGGTCTTTTAAAATCTATATGTCTTACTGTTGCATCAACAAAAGTGTAACTGGGAGTTAGATTGATTAGGGGATTTAGAAGTTATAGTAGTAATTTGTAGATCTATATATGTATTTCAAATGATTTCTCATTTCTCTTATTAATAAATGTTTAATCTAGTTTTATAAAAACCTATAAGACTTGGTGGTCTTATTACTACTGAATTCAAGGCATGCAACTTCAAATTTACACAAATCGAAAATTAGTTGTGACAGTTGTTTCAAGTTTTCCTCTGGGATTTGAACAGCTCAGCATTTACCATCACCTGTGTCATAACATCTGCTACGTTTTCCGTGCTCTCTTTCCACATCCTTGACATCGTCCCTGAAGTATAGCTCAGAATTGAACACAGTGCTTCAGCTGAGGATCAGTCAGTGATTGATACAGATTCAGTAGGATGTTCTTGCTCTAGTACTTCATGTCTCTATTAATAGCATCGGATAAACATTGTTTTCAACGTGTTTAATCAACTTGGCCTGCAACTGTCAAAGATTCATGTCCATACACTCCCAGGTCTTACTTTTGCTGCACTCTGGTTAAAATAATAGCATTTAGTTTAAACTCTCTCTTGTCATTGTTCCATTCAAAATGCATCACTGATTGTGAATCACTTTGCGATGTTCCAAGGGTGTGAAATGAACACGAGAACTTTCTTTCCCCTTTCACGGCCCATTTAAACTGTCAAACTTTGCTCCAAAAAAAATGAAATTCAGACTAATATTTGTTGTGGGACAAAAGACACTCGGTCCGGAGATGGTTAAAGTCAGGAGCTCTTTATTACAAACAAGCAGTTACAGTAACACTTATTTATACACAGTAGAGATTCAGCTGGCTGCATGCCTGATCTTATTTTGTCTGCTTATGGCCTTCATCTTTCCCTGGTAAGGCACACCCTATCACACTCTCAGGGACAAGCAAGCCAGCCAAAAAGTACAAATGTGAAAAAACAGAAAACAGCTTGAGCTTATCAACTACAGTAGCTTCATCTCGAGCAAAACACATATAGGAAGAACAGACCAGCAGTGTAGGCCAACAGTTGCAGTGGCAAAATAAAGCAAGAGAAACTGCTTTCATAAGTAAAACTCATAGGGATCATATTAACCCTTTATTTCCCAGATAAATAGTCCAGATTTTGCTGCAGAAACAACTTCAACTGGGAGTCAGCAAATCAAGAAGGAAGAACCAGACAGTGGTTCGAGAAGGTACACTGAGCGCTCAGTTAGCTCCACTCTCAGCTCAGGCAGTCTCAACAACTCCACATCCTGTCCACAGCAGAGATTTCCTGGCGCAGTGGGGCCAATTCTGGCCTTTAACTAAAACCACCAAAACAAAAAAACCCTGATTAATTCACTTGACTGATTGCTGTTTGGGGAATCTTACTGTGCAAAAACTGGCTCTGTGAAACAATAATAACGTGTGTTTATATTTATTCATTCATGGGATGTGGGCGTCGCTGGCTGGGCCAGCATTTATTGCCCATCCTTAATTGCCCTTGAAGAAAGTGGTGGTGAGCTGCCTTCTTGAACTGCTGCAGTCCACGTGGTGAAGGTACACCCACAGTGCTATTGGGAGGGAGGGAGTTCCAGGATTTTGACCCAGCAACAGTGAAGGAACGACGATATAGTTCCAGGTCAGGATGGTGTGTGGCTTGGAGGACAACTGAGTTTTAAGGAGCATCTTGAATCAGGAAAGAGAGGTAGAGAGACGGAGAGATTTAGGGATGGAATTCCAGAGCTTCAGGCCTAGGCAGTTAAAGGCACGGCCGCCAATGCTGGAATGATTAAAATCAGGGATGCTCAAAAGGCCAGAGTTGGATGAGTGCAGTGATCTCAGAGGGTTGTTGAACTGCAGGAGATTACAGAGATAGAGAGGGCCCTGGAGGGATTGAAAAAAAGGGATGAGAATTTTAAAACTGAGGCATTGCTTGTCCAAGAGATAATTCTTTATTCTTTCATGGGACCTGGACATTGTTGTCCATCCCTAATTGCCCCTTGAGAAGGCGGTGGTGAGGACCCTCTTGAACCACTGCAGCCCATGTGGTGCAAGTAAACCCACAATGTGGTCAGAAGCTTTTCCTGGGGTTAACTATGACAGCAAGATTGGGAGCAGAGTGATTCAGTCTGAAGCAGCTCCCTGGTAGAGAGATGGAGTCAGTCGTTAGGAAACGGAATTTGTAGCAGTCACCAAGGACAATGACTTTGGTCTCTTCAATATTTAATTGGAGGAAATTGATATTCTTCTGTTATTGGGTGTTGGGTAAGCAGTCCAACAGTGAAGGAGTCAGGAGAGGCGGTGGTGAGGGACAGCCGGGTTGTGTTAGTGTCCATGTGGAAACTAACGTTGTGTTTTCATAAGATGGGACTTAGTGGCAGTGCGTAGATGAGAAAGAGGAGGGTGTCAAGGATCAATCTTCGGAGACGACAATGAGAGGGAAGGGCCTGAGAAAGGGAAGCGAAGCCATTGCATGTGGTTCTCTGACTGCGATTAGATAGGTGAGAATGGAACCAGGTGAGAGGTGTTGGAGGAGGATGGTGTGGTCAACTGTGTCAAAGGCTGCAGACAGGTGGAGAAGGACGAGGCAGGAGTTTACCATGGTCAGTGAAATAGGCTGCCATTGTGACTTTGAGAAGACAAGCTTTGGTATTGTGGCAGGGGTGGGAATCTGATTGGAAGGAATCGAAGATGAATTTCTGGGAAAGATTGGCTGGGATTTGGGAGGTGACAAACCAAACACAACGCAACTTGTGTTCAAGATAGATTTGGCTTTTATCCAGAGTATTAACATCTATAACTAGACAGGGGGCTGGAGCTTATTAACATCAGCAGAAACTGACCACAATGAGCATGGTTCAGTCCTGGATGTGATTAACAGCAAAATCCAATCACTGTGGTTAGTTGTGAACTCGCTGGTGACTGACCAGGTGGCATGACTGAGTGAATCCCTTCCCACACTCGGAGCAAGTGAACAGTCTCTCCCCAGTGTGACCTCGCTGGTGGCTCAGCAGGTGGGATGAGTTAATGAATCCTTTCCCACACTCACAGCAAACGAACGGCCTCTCCCCTGTGTGAACTCGCTGGTGTTCCTGCAGGTGGGAGTGTACAGTGAATGCCTTCCCACACGTGGAGCATGTAAATGGCTTCTCTCCCGTGTGAATGCGCTGATGTGTCTGCAGGTTGCCTAACTGAGTGAATCCCTTCCCACATTCGGAGCAGATGAATGGCCTCTCCCCAGTGTGAACTCGCTGGTGTTTCAGCACGTCGGATGACACAGTGAAACCCTTTCCACACACAGAGCACTTGAATGGTCTCTCCCCGGTGTGACTCCGCTGGTGTATCCTCAAGGTGGATGAATGATTGAATTCCTTCCGACACACGGGGCAGGTGTATGGCCTCTCGCCAGTGTGAATGCGTTGATGAATTTCCAGCACAGATGGGTAACTGAATACCTTCCCGCAGTCCCCACACTTCCACGGTTTCTCCCTGGAGTCACTGTGCTTCTGTCTCAACAGGACAGACGATTGGCTGAAGCCTCGTCCACGCACAGAACGCGTGGACAGTTTCTCCCTACTGTGAACGGTGCTTTTTCCTTCCATATTCACACCAATGATAACCAGGTTACAATAAATTAACCAACTCCTTCAGGTCGTGATGTAATGTCTGATTTCCTGAATGCAAATCCTAATACCCTGTGAAATTGATTCAAAACATAAAAACGGAGTGTGAGAGAATCTTTTTTTTAAATTTGTTTACCGGATGTGGGCTTCGCTGGCTGGGCCAGCATTTATTGCCCATCCCTAGTTGCCCTTGAGAAGGTGGTGGTGAGCTGCCTTCTTGAACCGCTGCAGCCCATGTGGTGCAGGAACACCCACAGTGCTGTTCGGGAGGGAGTTCCAGGATTTTGACCCAGCGACAGTGAAGGAACGGCCGATATATTTCCAAGTCAGCATGGTGAGTGACTTGGAGGGGAACTTCCAGGTGGTGGTGTTCCCATTTATCTGCTGCCCTTGTCCTTCTAGGTTGTAGTGGCCGTGGCCGAGATAGATAGGTTCTTGATTGGTAAGGGTATCAAAGGTTACGAGGCGAAGGCGGGAGAATGGGGTTGAGAAACTTATCAGCCATGATTGAATGGCGGAGCAGACTTGATGGGCCGAATGGCCTAATTCTGCTCCTATGTCTTATGGGTTTGGAAGGTGCTGTCCAAGGACTCTTAGTGAATTCCTGCAGTGCATCTTGTAGATGGTAGACACTGCTGCTACTGCGCGTCGGTGGTGGAGGGGGTGAATGTTTGTGGATGTGGTACCAATCAAGCGGGACTGCTTTGTCCTAGAAGGTGTCCAGCTTCTTGAGTGTTGTGGGAGCTGCACTCATCCAGACAAGTGGGGAGTATTCCATCACACTCCTGACTTGTGCCTTGTAGATGGTGGACAGGCTTTGAGGAGTCAGGAGGTGAGTTACTCGTTGCACGATTCCTAGCCTCTGACCTGCTCTTTTGGCCACAGAATTTATATGGCTAGTCCAGTTCAGTTTCCGGTCAGTGGTAACCCCCCAGGATGTTGATAGTGGTGGATTCAATAATGGTAATGCCATTGAACATCAAGGGGCGATGGTTAGATTCTCTCTTGTTGGAGATGGTCATTGCCTGACACTTGTGTGACGCGAATGTTACTTGCCACTTGTCAGCCCAAGCCTGGATATTGTCTAGGTCTTGCTGCATTTGGACATGGACTGCTTCAGTATCTGAGGAGTCGCGAATGGTGCTGAACATTGTGCAGTCATCAGTGAACATCCCCACTTCTGACCTTATGATGGAAGGAAGGTCATTGATGAAGCAGCTGAAGATGGTTGGGCCTAAGACGCTACCCTGAGGAACTCGTGCAGTGATGTCCTGGAGCTGAGATGACTGACCTCCAACAATCACAACCATCTTCCTTTGTGCTAGGTATGACTCCAACCAGCGGAGAGTTTTTCCCCTGATTCCCATTGACTCTAGTTTTGCTAGGGCTCCTTGATGCCACACTCGGTCATATGCTGCATTGATGTCAAGGGCAGTCACTCTCACCTTGGGAGTTCAGTCCTTTTGTTCATGTTTGAACCAAGGCTGTAATGAGGTCAGGAGCTGAGTGGCCCTGGCGGAACCCAAACTGGGCATCAGTGAGCAGCTTATTGCTAAGCAAGTGCCACTGGATAGCACTGTTAATGGCCCCTTCCATTACTGATGATCAAGAGTAGACTGATGGGGCGGTAATTGGCTGGGTTGGATTTGTCCTGCTTTTTCTGTACAGGACATAGCTGGGCAATTTTCCATATAGCCGGGTAGATGCCAGTGTTGTAGCTGTACTGGAACAGCTTAGCTAGGGGTGCGGCAAGTTCTGGAGCACAAGTCTTCAGTACTATTGCTGGAATATTATCAGGGCCCATAGCCTTTGCAGTATCCAGTGCCTTCAGCCGTTTCTTGATATCACTTGGAGCGAATCGAATTGGCTGAAGACTGGCATCTGTGATGCTGGGGACCTCGGGAGGAGGCCGAGGGGGTCATCCACTCGGCACTTCCGGCTGAAGATTGTTGCCAATGCCTTATCTTTTGCACTGCTGTGCTGGGTTCCTCCATCATTGAGGATGGGAATATTTGTGGAGCCTCCTCCTCCAGTGAGTTGTTTAATTGTCCACCACCATTCACGACTGGATATGGCAGGACTGCAGAGCTTAGATCTGGTCCATTGGTTGTAGGATCGCTTAGCTCTGTCTATCGCTTGCTGCTTATGCTGTTTGGCACGCAAGGAGTCCGGTGTTATAGCTTCTTCACCAGGCTGACACCTCATTTTTAGATATGCCAGGTGCTGCTCATTGGACATTGAAGTTCCCCACCCAGAGTACATTCTGCACCCTCTCCACCCCCAGTGCTTCCTCCAAGTGGTGTTCAACATGGAGGAAGCACTGATTCATCAGCTGAGGGAGGGCGGTAGTTGGTAATCAGCAGGAGGTTTCCTTGACCATGTTTGACCTGATGCCATGTGACTTTCATGGGTCGATGTTGAGGACTCCCAGGGCAACTCCGGACTCTATAGCAGTTTGTTAAAACTGAATGGCTTGTAGCCATTTCAGAAGGCATGTAAGAGTCAACCACATTGCTGTTGGTCTGGAGTCACATGTAGGCGACAGATTTCCTTCCCTAAAGGGGCATTAGTGATTAGTTTTTACAACAATCGACAATGGTTTCATGGTCATCATCAGACACTTAATTCCAAATTTTATTATTGAATTCAAATTCCACCATCTGCCATGGTGGGATTCGAACCCCGGTCCCCAGAGAATTACCCTGGGTCTCTGGATTACTAGTCCAGCGACAATACCACTACACCGTCGCCTCCCCTGCCTATTAAGGAGCAAAATTATCAATGAAATTGAGCTGAATGAATCTGATCATTTGTGGGGCTGACACCACGAACGAGTGATCCTGAAAGCTGGTGGATTGTCCTAAAAACCCGACTGCTTCACTAATGTTCTTCAGGGAAGGGGACCTGCCGACTGGTCTGTACCTACACAAGATTCTGGCCTCTACGAAGGAGAGAGAGGAGAGGGAGCAGCAGTGGGTGAAGGAGAGGTTTTATATAGGGAAAACTCAGCCAGAAAATGACCTAATGGACCCTCGATCCTCACCACCCAGAAGGACAAGGGCAGCATGTGTATGCAAACACCATCACCTCCAAGTTTCTCTCTAAGTCACTTACCAACTTGTCTGGCATCTCGCACTGGATGAACAACTGGAGTTGTATAGAACCTTGGTGAGGCCACAGCTGGAGTACGGTGTGCAGTTCTGGTCGCCACATTATAGGAAGGGTGTGATTGCACTGGAGGGGGTGCAGAGGAGATTCACCAGGATGTTGACTGGGATGAAACATTTAAGTTATGAAGAGAGGTTGGATAGACTTGGGCTGTTTTCGTTGGAGCAGAGAAGACTGAGGGGCGACCTGATCGAGGTGTACAAGATTATGAGGGGCATGGACAGGGTGGATAGGGAGCAGCTGTTCCCCATAGTTGAAGGGTCAGTCACGAGGGGACATAAGTTCGAGGTGAGGGGCAGGAGGTTTAGGGGAGATGTGAGGAAAAACTTTTTGTACCCAGAGGGTGGTGACGGTTTGGAATGCACTGCCTGGGAGGGTGGTGGAGGCGGATTGCCTCACATCCTTTAAAAAGTACCTGGATGAGCACTTGGCACCTCATAACATTCAAGGCTATGGGCCAAGTGCTGGTAAATGGGATTAGGTAGGTAGGTCAGGTGTTTCTCACGTGTCGGTGCAGACTCAATGGGCCGAAGGGCCTCTTCTGCACTGTGATTCTGAGAACAGAAATTTGATCCAATTTGAAATTTGAATTAAATGTTGGTATTACTGAAGCCAGTGTCTCCCATCCCCATTACAAACTCTATTCCCTAGCCACTGATCTCATCTCTCTCCTAGGCAACTGTGTGAAACCGGGCAAGACTGGTCACAACCTTGGTGTCATATTTCACCCCCAGCTGAGCTTCAGGCCACAAGTGCACTTGAAGCAGGTGCTAGAGAACACCAGGTTTGAAAAACAATTGTGACATCACAAGAAAGTCATAAGATGATTGGATAGTGAATATTGGGGTTGAAGGACTGAGTCTAAACACCTGGGAATTGAAAAAAATGTTTAAAATTTTAACTATAAGTAACAAGTAAAAAAGGAGCAGCTGGAGAGTCTTATCTTTTATTCTTAAAAAAGGTTTATTACCACTAGTAAGCTGTAGTAAGTATTTGTTGGGTTTATCAATATTGCTAAGTTTTAATGATATTAGTAAAGCTGTATTGTGGCAAGATTTATTACCATAATAATTGTGATAGAAAGTTCTTCTGAATACACTCCAGGAACTCTTACCTCTACTACTTACACTACTACTATCCCAGTCTATATTCAGATAATTAAAGCCCCCCATTATAACTAGTCTATAACTCATCCACCTCTCTAATTTCCTTGCAAATTTCCTCTACATCTTTCCCACTAGTTGATGGCCTATAGACTACATTGCGCAATGTAATTTTCCCTTTTTTGTTCCTTTCTCTAGCTAAATAGATTATTTCCTTGACCCCCTCTGGGATATCTTCTCTCCTTAAACAGGACTGCCAGCCTCCCTTTTCTCTTCCTTTCCTGTCTTTGCTGAACACCTTGTACTGAGGAAGATTTAATACTCAGAGCCAGCTCCCTGTTATAGCCACAACATCATATTTACACATGTGAATCTGCAGCTGTAACTCACCAATATTATTAACCACACTCTGTACATTCACACAATAACCTTCATTTAGATTTTCTTACTTTGAACACACTTAATAGTTTAGTTTTTCCTACCAGCTGTTTGTTGTGGTTGAATAGTTAACTGTGTTTCCTGGTCCACAGCTGCTGCTTGATCTGCTGAGTATTTCCTGATCTTCCAGATTTCCAGCATTTAGCAGCCTCTGTACTTCCTTCTGAATGAGGACATTGAGGACCAATGAGGTGAGCATGCGCGGGAGACACCTGCAGGGCATTGTGGACGGAGCATGCGCGGGACAGGGGCAGCATGGGCTGAGCATGCGCGGGAGTGGTTCATTGGGCAGTGTGGGCTGAGCATGCGCGGGAGAGGCCACTGGGTTCGAAGCAGGTAAGAGTGAAGCGGGTTAATAAACCCGGAGGAAGCTGGACTGCACAAACTCTGAGCGCACGTTTAAGTCAGGTTAAAAAAAAGCAATAAATCGCCATCCATCCGCCGGTGACTCAGGATCTGCCCCGGCTCGAGTCGCCACCAAGGGGCCCGGCGCCAAATTCCAGGGCAGGCAGGGAATGTCAGAAACTCAGCAATTCAGGGAGCGTCTATAAATGGAGGTGAAATGGGGTCTGCTTGAGGGAGCGTCTGTAAATGGAGGTGAAATGGGGTCTGCTTGAGGGAGCGTCTGTAAATGGAGGTGAAATGGGGTCTGCTTGAGGGAGCGTCTGTAAATGGAGGTGAAATGGGGTCTGCTTGAGGGAGCGTCTATAAATGGAGGAGCAATGTAACTGGTGGGGAGAGCATCTTTAAATGGAGGCTGGTGAGGGAGTGTGCTTGAATGGGGACTAGTGAGGAAGCATTTGGAAATGGAGGAGAAAAAGGAACAGTGAGGGAGCGTCAGTAAATGGAGACTGGTGAGGGAGTATGTGTAAGCGCGAGTGAAACATGAACTAGTGAGGGAGCATCTGTGTCATTCTGGTGTCATTCCAGTGAATCTCCAGTGCTTCTAGATCTATCTTATACCTGGAGACCGAGCTAATCTGAGCATCAAGTCACCATTGCTTCCAAATGTCTGTATGTTGGAAGGATCAGTACGGCAGTGTCATGACTCACTGGGGATAGTGTGCTCTAATATCAAGCCCCACTGTTCCTCGAAAACTTTGACCAAACCACCAGATTGCCCCAATTCTACCTAACTGTTTTAGTTTAACAGAATACGAGCACCAAGTTTGTAAACTTAATAAATAAATAGCTGTTTATTGAACAAACTGTTGTTAACCAGTGGCAAAAGAAAGAAATATGAACTGCTAACTTCTAGCACTATAACTTTAACTCTGCCCCCTTCTTAAATCCCTATACACACACATACAAGACACATAAGACACAAAACATGGATTTTAAGGGTGGGATAAATCACCATAGCACCAGTTCTGGAATACAGGATTCAATGGGTTGATTTTGATCAATGCCTTCCAACTTCCTTTCAGTTCTTGCTGATGACACAAGGGGGTGTTCCAGCACTTTCAGTATTTAGTTCATTGGTTGAACACCTGCCTTTCAATGTCTCTAACAGTTATTTTCCCCTTTGTCTCTTGACAGGCGTTTTCAGAACCATGATAGGGTCCCCCTTGTCCTCACTTATCACCCTACCAGCCTCCGCATTCAAAGGATCATCCTCCGCCATTTCCACCAACTCCAGCATGATGCCACCACCCAACACATCTTCCCTTCACCTCCCCTGGCGGCATTCTGCAGGGATCATTCCCTCTGGGACACCCTGGTCCACTCCCCCATCACCCCCTACACCTCAACCCCCTCCCATGGCACCTTCCCCCAGGCAACCGCAGAAGGTGCAGCACCTGCCCCTTTACTTCCCCCCATCTCACCGTCCAAGGGCCGAAACACTCCTTTCAAGTGAAGCAGCGCTTCACTTGCACTTCCCTCAATTTAGTCTATTGCATTCGCTGCTCCCAATGCGGTCTCCTCTACATTGGAGAGACTAAACACAGACTGGGTGACCGCTTTGTGGAACACCTTCGGTCTGTCCGCAAGCATGACCCAGCCTCCCTGTCACGTGCCATTTCAACACACCACTCTGCTCTCATGCCCACATGTCCATCCTTGGCCTGCTGCAATGTTCCAGTGAAGCTCAACGCAAGCTGGAGGAACAGAACCTCATCTTCCGACTAGGCACTTTACAGCCTTCCGGACTGAATATTGAGTTCAACAATTTTAGATCATGAACTCTCTCCTCCATCCCCACTCCCTTTCCGATCCCCCTTTTTCTAATCATTATTATATTTTTAAAATATATTTTTCTTTTCCCACCTATTTCCATTATTTTTAAATGTATTCCCATCCATTGTTTCATCTCCACCTTTTAGCCTATTTCGATCCCTTCCCCCCTCCCCACCCCCACTAGGGCTATCTGTCACTTGCTCGTCCTGCTTTGTACCCTTAATGTCACCATTAGCACATCTCTTAGCTAATACCACCACTGTCAACACCCCTTTGTCCTTTTGTCTATGACATCTTTGGCAATCTCTTCTTTGCCTCCACCTATCACTGGTCCTCTATCCAGCTCTACCTGTCCCACTCCCCTCAACCAGCTTATATTTCACCATATTTCTATTTTTCCTCAATTCTGATGAAGAGTCATACAGACTCGAAACATTAACAGTATTCCTCTCCGCAGATGCTGTCAGACCTGTTGAGTTTTTCCAGCTATTTTTATTTTTGTTTTCAGAGAGAGAGAGCAGGTTATAGAGATATAAGGGGAAAAAGCCGGCTAGCTATTATTGTGGAATTACTGGAATGTGCCACACACAGGAGAAAGAGGTTTTAGGTCTTGTCACTTTCAGGTTAGGAGCTATTCTGCTGCACTGTCCTCTCACAAAACCTGGTCACCTGGTCAGGAGCCAATTAAAACGTTGTTGCCAGGCAGCTCCCTTGGTCCAGGACTCCTTTTCGGCACCATCCTGTCTTTCATGGCACAGTCTGTTCCAGGACTGCAACATTGTACATATCTCTTATCCTGTTCCAGTGGACATGTCTTTCAAACTGCAGCCATTGTACTCTTAATCCAACAGACTAACAGAAAATAAAAAGATATGTTCTTTACAACAGTCCAACAGAAATAAAAAATATATGTTCAGTGACAGAAAGAACAGTGGTGAGATGAAATGAAGAGGTTCAGTGGGCCAGTCTGTAACATTATGGAGTAGCTACAAGTTGTTTCTTGCCCTTAGATCAAGAGCAGGGGTTCTCAAACTGAGGGCCATGACCTCCCCCTGCGCAATCAGGGTTGTGAGCTCTGAGGCACCAATAGCGGCTGTAGAGCGGAGCCTCAGATTTGGCAGTGTTGGGATGTGCTCCCAGGCCTCTTTAAATGCATGTGATTTCCTTTCCTGAGGGCATAGCTTAAACCAATGAGCTCTGAGGCCCAATTGTTGACACCAACGGAATTGGAAAAATGATAGGTGTCTTAGTTGTTTTTTGCACCTGTATCCCTGCTGTTTGGACCCCTAGCTCACTCAAAATATTCATTTCCCCACCAACCCTTTCACTCTAGGGTTGCACCAAGTGTGAAACAGTGAAATGAGGTCACAGCAGAAAAAGGGTTTGGGAAGCACTGCCTTACAGTGAAGAGGAAGCCATTTTTACTCCTAATCCATCAATTATGACATTAAGAGTCGGGAGCTGGAGAATGACTGACTGTTTTTCAACATGGTGGCACCAACCTGGAGTGAAGTCCAGTTAATGTGATTGCCGTCATCAATTTCTGCTCTGATTGGATCCTATCAACTCTTAAAAATGGTGTGTTAACAGTTGAAAAAATTGAATAGATCGCTTCATGCATTTCAAGTATCTGAATGACCTCCCTGTGGTGTGACTGTCTGGCTGTGCCAGTAAATGTAATGACGCAATGAATCCACACTCAGCTGGTGAACACTCTATCTCCCTGATGTGCCTATAGCCATGAGTTTCCTGCTCAGACAGGCAAATGAATCTCTGGCAACGGTCAACAACGGTTGGAATTTATATAATGCCTCTAATGTAGTAAAAATATCCCATGCTCTTTCACAGAAATGTTAACAATCCCCACATTAATACAGTTGATGGTTGTGTTTTTAATTTGGTCTTGAAACACTGCTATAATCTCCAGGCTCGATGGGCTGAGTGGCCTACTTCTGCTCCTGTTTCGTTTCTTGGTATGTTTTCTGTTCTTGAGGAGGACAATTCTAACTTCTCCAGTCTGCACATTACTGAAACCCCTCATCCCTGATACTGTTCTGGTAAGTTTTCCATGCACCCTTTCCACATCCTTGACATTGTTCCTGAAGTATAGTGCTCAGAATTGAACACAGTGCTTCAGCTGAGGGTCAGTCAGTGATTGATACAGATTCAGTAGAATGTTCTTGCTCTAGTACTTCATGTCTCTATTAATGCCATCTGATAAATGTTGTTTTCAACTAGTTTAATTAACTTGGCCTGCAACTGTCAAAGATTCATGTCCATACACTCCCAGGTCTTACTTTTGCTGCACTCTGGTTAAAATAATAGCATTTAGTTTAAACTGTCTCTTGTCATTCTTCCATCCAAAATGCATCACTGATTGTGAATCACTTTGCGATGTTCCAAGGGTGTGAAATGAACACGAGAACTTTCTTTCTCTTTCACGGCCCATTTAAATTTTCAAATTTTGCTCCAAAAATGAAATTCAGACTAATATTTGTTGTGGGACAAAAGACACTTGGTCCGGAGATGGTTAAAGTCAGAAGCTCTTTATTACAAACAAGCAGTTACAGTAACTCTTATTTATACACAGTAGAGATTCAGCTGGCTGCATGCCCGATCTTATTTTGTCTGCTTATGGCCTTCATCTTTCCCTGGTAAGGCACACCCTATCACACTCTCACGGACAAGCAACCTAGCCAAAAAGTACAAATGTGAAAAAACAGAAAACAGCTTGAGCTTATCAACTACAGTAACTTCATCTCGAGCAAAACACACATAGAAAAAACAGACCAGCAGTGTAGGCCAATGGTTGCAGTGGCAAAATAAAGCAAGAGAAACTGCTTTCATAAGTAAAACTAAGTTATCGTATTAACCTTTTATTCTCCACATAAATATTCCAAATTTTGCTGCAGAAACAACTTCAACTGGGAGTCAGCAAATTAAGAAGAAAGATCCTGGCAGTCGTTCGAGAAGGTACACAAGCCTCGAGCGCTCATTTAGCTCCATTCTCGGCTCAGGCGGTCTCAACAACTCCACATCCTGGCCACAGCGGAGTTTTCCTGGTGCATTGGGACCAATTCTGGTCTTGAACTAACACCACCAAAAAAAATTCCTGATTAATCACTTGGCTGATTACTGTTTGCGAAATCTTACTGTGCAAAAACTAAATGACGTGAAACAATAATAACTTGTCTTTATGTTTATTCATTGATGGGATGTGGGCATTGCTGCTTAGGCCAGCCTTAGCCCATCCTTAATTGCCCCTTAAGAAGGTGGTGGTGAGCTGCCTTCTTGAATCGCTGCAGTCCATGTGGTGTAGGTACACCCACAGTGCTGTCAGGGAGGTATTTCCAGGGTTTTGACCCAGAGAGAGTGAAGGACCAGTGATATATTTCCAAGTCAGGATGGTGAGTGACTTGGAGGGAAACTTCAGGCGTTGGTGTTCCCATATGTCTGCTGCCCTTGTCCTTCTACAGGTTAAAGGTCTTGGGCTTGGAAGGTGCTATTTAAGAAGGCTTGGTGAGTTCCTGCAGTGAATCTTGTGGATGTTATACACTGCTGACACTGTGTCGGTGGTGGAGAGAGTGAATGTTTGTGGATGAGGTGCCAATAATGCAGGCTGCTTTGTGCTTGATGGTGGTCGAACTTCTTCATAACACTTTTCACGCAACAAAATGTCCCAAGGTGCTCCGCAATAATGTTATAAAGCAAAACTTGACAGTAAGGCACGTAGGGCCAATGGCCAAAAACTTGTGGAAGAGGTAAGTTCTAATGAGCAGCCTCAATCAGGAAAGAGGGAGAGAGACTGAGAGGTTTAGGGAGGGAATTCCAGATCCTCAGGCCTTGGCTATTGAAGGCAAGGCAGCAAAATTGGGAGCAGAGTGATTCAGTCTCCAGCAACTCACTGGTAGAGAGATGGAATTTGTAGCAGTCACCAAGGATAATGACTTTGGTGTCTTCAATATTTGATTGGAGGAAATTTAAATTTATATTTTTCTATTATTGGGTGTCAGGTAAGCAGTCCAACAGTGGAGGAGTCAGGAGAGGTGGTGGTGAGGGAGAGCCGGGTTGCATCAGTGTACATGTGGAAACTAATGATGGGACCGAGTGGCAGTGTGCAGATGAGAAAGAGGAGGGTGTCAAGGATCTATCTTGGGGGATGACAATCAGAGGTGAGGACATGAGAAAGGGAAGAGAAGCCATTGCACGTGGTTCTCTGGCTGCGATTAGATAGGTAAGAGTGGAACGGGGTGAGAAGCGTTGGAGGAGGATGGTGTGGTCAACTGTGTCAAAGGCTGCAGACAGGTGGAGAAGGACGAGGCAGGAGTTTACCACGGTCAGTGATATAGGCTGCCATTGTGACTTAGAGAAGACAAGCTTTGGTATTGTGGCAGGGGTGGGAATCTGATTAGAAGCATGAATTTCTGGTAAAGATTGGCTGGGATTTGGGAGGTGACAAACCAAACACAACACAACTTGTGTTCGAGATAGATTTGACTTTTATCCAGAGTATTCACATCTATAACTGGACAGGAGGTTGGAGTTTATTAACATCAATAGAAACTGACCCCCAGTGAGCATGGTTCAGTCCTGGATGTGATTAATAGCAAAATCCAATCACTTTTTAAAAATTGCATTCATGGGATGTGTGCTTCGATGGTTGGGCCAGCATTTATTGCCCATCCCTAGTTGCTCTTGAGAAGGTGGTGGTGAGCTGCCTTCTTGAACCGCTGCAGTCCATGTGGTGTAGTTACACCCACAGTGCTGTTAGGGAGGGAGTTCAATGATTTTGACCCAGCGGCAGTGAAGGAATGATAATATATTTCCAAGTCAGGGTGGTGAGTGACTTGGAGGGGAACTTCAGGTGGTGGTGTTCCCATCTATCTGCTGCCCTTGTCCTTCTAGATGGTAGTGGTCATGGGTTTGGAAGGTGCTGTCGAAGGAGCCTTGGTGAATTCCTGCAGTACATCTTGTAGATGAGTGTTGTAGGAGCTGCACTCATCCAGGCAATTGGATAGTATTCCATCACACTCCTGACTTGTGCTTTGCAGATGGTGGACAGGCTTTGGGGAATCATGAGGTGAGTTACTAGTCACACGATTCCCAGCCTCTGACCTGCTCTTGTAGCCACAGTATTTATATGGCTAGTCCAGTTCAGGTTCTGGTCAATGTTAAACCCAGGATGTTGATGATGGGGGATTCAGTGATGGTAACACCATTGAACATCAAGGTGCGATAGTTTGATTCTTCCTGGTAGGAGATGGTCATTGCCTAGCACTTGTGTGATGCGAATGTTACTTGCCACTTGTCAGCCCAAGCCTGGATATTGTCCAGGTCTTGCTACATTTGGACATGGACTGCTTCAGTAGCTGAGGAGTTGTGAAAGATGCTGAACATTGTGTAATCATCAGCAAACATCCCCACTTCTGACCTTATGATGGAAGGAAGATCATTGATAAAGTAGCTGAAGATGATTGGGCTGAGGACACTACCTTGAGGAACTCCTGGAGTGATGTCCTGGAGCTGAGATTACTGACTTCCAACAACCACAACCATCTTCGTTTGTGCTCGGTATGACTCCAACCAGCGGAGAGTCTTCCCCATGATTCCCATTGACTCCAGTTTTGCTAGGGCTCCTTGATACCACACTCTGTCAAATGCTACCTTGATGTCAAGGGCTGTCACTCTCACTTCACCTCGGGAGTTCAGTTCATGTGGTTAGTTGTGAACTCTCTGGTGACTGAGAAGGTAGCGCGACTGAGTGAATCCCTTCCCACACTCGGAGCAAATGTATGGTTTCTCCCCAGTGTGACCTCGCTGGTGGCTCAGCAGGTGGGATGAGTTAATGAATCCCTTCCCACACTCATAGCAGACAAACGGCCTCTCCCCTGTGTGAACTCGCTGGTGTTCCTGCAGGTGGGAATGCACAGTGAATGCCTTCCCACATGTGGAGCATATAAATGGCTTCTCTCCCGTGTGAATGCGCTGATGTGTCTGCAGGTTGCCTAACTGAGTGAATCCTTTCCCACATTCGGAGCAGGTGAACGGCCTCTCCCCAGTGTGAACCCGCTGGTGTTTCAGCACGTCGGATGACACAGTGAAACCCTTTCCACACACAGAGCACTTGAATGGTCTCTCCCCGGTGTGACTCCGCTGATGTATCCTCAAGGTCGATGAATGAGCGAACTCCTTCCGACACACAGGGCAGCTGTATGGCCTCTCGCCAGTGTGAATGCGTTGATGTATATCCAGCACAGATGGGTAACTGAATACCTTTCCGCAGTGCCCACACTTGCACGGCTTCTCCCTGGAGTCATTGTGCTTCTCTCTCAACAGGGCTGACGATTGGCTGAAGCCTCGTCCACACACAGAACGCGTGGACGGTTTCTCCCCACTGTGAACAGTGCTTTTTCCTTCCATGTTCACACCAACGATAATCAGGTTCCAATAAATTAGCCGACTCCTTCAGAGTGTGATGTAATGTCTGAGTTTCCTGAAAGCAAATCCCAATGCCCTGTGAAATTGATTCAAAACAGAAAAAGCCCGAGTGTGAGAGAATCCATTAAAACATCAAGGAAATTGAGCTGAATGAATCTGATCACTTCTAGGGCTGACAGTCCGAACAAGTGATCCTGAAAGCTGATGGATCGTCATAAAAACCCAACTGGTTCACTAATGTTCTTTAGGGAAGGGAGCCTGCCACCTGGTCTGTATCTACACAAGATTCTGGCCTCTACGGAGGAGGGAGAGGGAGAGGAGGGAGCAGCAGTGGGTGAAGGAGAGATTTTATATAAGGAGAACGCAACCATAACAGGACCTGATGATCCCTCGATCCTCACCACCCAGATGGACAAGCGCAGCACGTGTATGCAAACGCCATCACCTCCAAGTTTCTCTCCAAGTCATTTATCAACTTGTCTGGCATGCAGCACTGGATGAACAGAAATTTGCTCCAATTAAATGTTGGTATAACTGAAGCCAGCGTCTTCCATCCCAATTACCATTTCTATTTCCTCGCCACCAACCTCATCCCTCTCCTAGGCAACTGTGCGAGACTGTGCTCACAACCTTGGTGCCATATTTCACCCCCTGCAGAACTTCAAGTCACAGGTCCACTTTAAGAAGGTGGTGGTGAGCCACCATCTTGACCCGCTGCGGTCCATGTGGTCTAGGTACACCCACAGTACTCTTAGGGAGGGAGTTCCAGGATCTTGACCCAGCAACAGTGAAGGAACGGTGATATATTTCCAATTCAGGATGGTGAGTGGTCTAGGGGGGAACTTCCAGGTGGTGGTGTTCCCATGTGCCTGCTGCCCTTTAATGTCAGCTCAGCATAGAGTTAATGTTTTTCCTGCCAACCTTTTCCCCCCAGTTAATTATTCGTACTCTGGATTGTTCTTTGTCCTTTTCGATAGCCAACCTAAACCTCATTATACAATGATCACTGTCTTCTGAATGCTCTCCCACTAACACTTGATCTACTTGGCCCACCTCATTCCCAAGAACCAGGTCCAACAGTCCCTCCTTTCACATTGGAGTGGAAACATATTGATGTAGAATGTTACCTGGGAGAGATAGCAACTTATGAGGAACACACGGAGAGGGTGCGGGAACCCAAGGCAGGTGTTGGAGAACACCAGGAAGGCCATAAGGTGATTGGATGATGAGTATTGCTGTTTAGGGACTGAGTCTAAACAACTGGGTATTAGTAACAAGTAAAATGTGTGCAGCTGAGGAGTCTTATCTCTTATTGTTAAGTGGGGTTTATTACCACTAGTAATAGTCAGTTTTATTAGTATTAGTAAAGCTGCGTTAATTTTGTTGTGGTTTATTACCACATCAATTCTGTGATCGAAAATTCTCCTGAATACACTCCAGGAACTCTTGCCTCTGCCAGTTACACTACGACTATCCCAATCCTATATTCGGATAATTAAAGACCCCCATTATAACTACTCTATAACTCATCCACCTCCCTAATTTCCTGGCAAATTTCCTCTACATCTTTCCCAGTAGTTCATGGCCTTTAAACTACATTGAGCAATGTAATTCCCACTTTTTTGTTCCTTACTCTAGCCAAATAGATTCTATCCTTATATAAAAGCAAAATACTGCGGATGCTGGAAATGTGAAACAAAAACAAAAATACCTGGAAAAACTCAGCAGGTCTAACAGCATCTGCGGAGAGGAACACAGTTGACGTTTCGAGTCCGTATGACTCTTCATCAGAACTAAGGAAATGGAGAAATGAGGTGAAATATAAGCTGGTAGAGTGGGGTGGGACAGGTAGAGCTGGATAGGGGGGCAGTGATAGGTGGAGGCAAAAAAGAGATGTCATAGACAAAAGGACAAAGGGGTATTGATGGTGGTGATATTATCTAAGGAATGTGCTAATGGGGACATTAATGGTAGCAAGCAGGACAAGCTAGTGGCAGATGGCCCTAGTGGGGGTGGAGTGGGGGGAAGGGATCAAAATGGGCTAAAAGGTGGAGATAAAACAATAGATCGAAATAAATTTAAAAATAGGTGGGAAAAGAAAGATATATTTTTTAAAAATTATAAATTATTGGAAAAAGGGGGATTGGAAAGGTGGTGGGGATGGAGGAGAGGGTTCATGATCTGAAATTGTTGAACTCAATATTAAGACCGGAAGGCTGTAAAGTGCCTAGTTGGAAGATAAGGTGCTGTTCTTCCAGTTTGCGTTGAGCTTCACTGGAACATTGCAGCAGGCCAAGGACGGACATGTGGGCTTGAGAGCAGAGAGAGCATGAGAGACACACCACCCTGCTCTCATGCCCACATGTCCGCCTTGGCCTGCTACAATGTTCCAGTGAAGCTCAACGCAAACTGGAGGAACAGCACCTCATCTTCCGACTAGTCACTTTACCGCCTGCTGGTCTTAACATTGAGTTCAACAACTTCAGATCATGAACTCTCTCCTCCATCCTCATCCCCTTTTTCCAATAATTTATAATTAAAAAAAATATATCTTTCTTTTCCCAACTATTTTAAAATTTATTTCGATCTATTTATCTCCACCTTTTAGCCCATTTTGATCCCTTCCCCCCACCCCACCCAGACTATCTGCCACTTAGCTTGTCCTGCTTGCTACCCTTAATGTCCCCATTAGCACATTCCTTAGATAATATCACCACCGTCAACACCCCTTTGTCCTTTTGTCTATGACATCTCTTCTTTGCCTCCACCTCTCACTGGCCCCCTATCCAGCTCTACCTGTCCCACCACCCCCCCCCCCACCCCCCCACTCCCTTACCAGCTTATATTTCACCTCATTTCTCCATTTCCTTAGTTCTGATGAAGAGTCATATGGACTCGAAACATCAACTGTGTTCCTCTCCGCAGATGCTGTTAGACCTGCTGAGTTTTTCCAGGTATTTTAGATTCTATCCTTGACCTCCTCTGGGATATCTTCTCTCCTTAAACAGGACTGCCAGCCTCTCTTTTCTCTTCCTTTCCTGTCTTTGCTGAACACCTTGTACTGAGGAAGATTTAATACTCAGAGCCAGCTCCCTGTTATAGCCACAACATCCTATTTACACATGTCAATCTGCAGCTGTAACTCACCAATATTATTAACCACACTCTGTGCATTCACACAATAACCTTCATTTAGATTTTCTTACTTTGAACACACTTAATAGTTTAGTATTTCCTACCAGCTGTTTGTTGTGGTTGAATAGTTAACTGTGTTTCCTGGTCCACAGCTGCTGCTTGATCTGCTGAGTATTTCCTGATCTTCCAGATTTCCAGCATTTAGCAGCCTCTGCACTTCCTTCTTAATGAGGACATTGAGGACCAGTGAGGTGAGCATGCGCGGGAGAGACCCGCAGGGCATTGTGGGCGGAGCATGCGCGGTATAAGCTCACTTGTCCTGCTTGTTCCCATTAGCACATTCCTTGTAATGAGCATGCGCGGGAGTGGCCGGTTGGGCATGGCTGAATGAGCATGCGCTGAAGAGGCTCATTGCGCTGCGCGGTCTGAGCATGCGCGGGAGAGGCGGAGGTTCAGCAGGTCACAGTGAAGCGGGTGAAGGAGCCGCCTTTAATCTGCCGGTTTCTCACGATCCACCCCGGCTCAAATCGCCACCAAGCGGCCGTGCGCCCTGAGCCAAACTGCAGGGTCGACGGGGAGTGCTGGAGACTCAGTTATTCAGGGAGCGTCTGTAAATGGAGGTGAAAGACCGACTTGTCAGGGAGCGTCTGTAAATGGAGAGTGGTGAGGGAGTGTGTGTAAATGGAGAGTGGTGAGGGAGTGTGTGCAAATGGAGAGAGGTGAGGGAGTGTGTGCAAATGGAGAGCGGTGAGGGAGTGTGTGCAAATGGAGAGCGGTGAGGGAGTGTGTGCAAATGGAGAGGGGTGAGGGAGTGTGTGCAGATGGAGAGCGGTGAGGGAGTGTGTGCAAATGGAGAGCGGTGAGGGAGTGTGTGCAAATGGAGAGCGGTGAGGGAGTGTGTGCAAATGGAGAGCGGTGAGGGAGTGCGTGCAAATGGAGAGAGGTGAGGGAGTGCGTGCAAATGGAGAGCGGTGAGGGAGTGTGTCTAAATGGAGAGCGGTGAGGCAGTGTGTGCAAATGGAGAGCGGTGAGGGAGTGTGTGCAAATGGAGAGCGGTGAGGGAGTGTGTGCAAATGGAGAGCGGTGAGGGAGTGTGTGCAAATGGAGAGTGGTGAGGGAGTGTGTGCAAATGGAGAGCGGTGAGGGAGTGTGTGCAGATGGAGAGCGGTGAGGGAGTGTGTGCAGATGGAGAGTGGTGAGGGAGTGTGTGCAGATGGAGAGTGGTGAGGGAGTGTGTGCAGATGGAGAGTGGTGAGGGAGTGTGTGCAGATGGAGAGTGGTGAGGGAGTGTGTGCAGATGGAGAGTGGTGAGGGAGTGTGTGCAAATGGAGAGTGGTGAGGGAGTGTGTGCAAATGGAGAGTGGTGAGGGAGTGTGTGCAAATGGAGAGTGGTGAGGGAGTGTGTGCAAATGGAGAGTGGTGAGGGAGTGTGTGCAAATGGAGAGTGGTGAGGGAGTGTGTGCAAATGGAGAGTGGTGAGGGAGTGTGTGCAAATGGAGAGTGGTGAGGGAGTGTGTGCAAATGGAGAGTGGTGAGGGAGTGCCATCAATTACAACATTAAAAATCAGGAGTCAGAGAATGACTGTTTTTCAACACGGTGGCACCAACCCGAAGTGAAGTCCAGTTAATGTGACTGCTGTCATCAATTTCTGCTCTGATTGGAAAGTGTTTCTTCCTTGTTGACCAATTTCATTTCAGTCCCACGTTGAAAACTCTCAATGCTTCTCCGGCGTTTCCTTTTAGCCTGACCTCGGTCGTTGGTAAGATTTTCGAGACCATTATTAAGGATGAGATTTCAGAATACTTGGAAGTGCATGGTAAAATAGGGCAAAGTCAGCATGGTTTCATCAAGGGGAGGTTATGCCTGACAAATCTGTTAAAATTCTTTGAGGAGGTAACGAGCAGGTTAGACAAAGGAGAGCCAATGGATGTTATCTACTTAGACTTCCAGAAGGCCTTTGACAAGGTGCCGCGCAGGAGGCTGCTCAGTAAGATAAGAGCCCATGTTGTTAGCGGCAAGGTACTAGCATGGATAGAAGATTGGCTGTCTGGCAGGAGGCAGAGAGTAGGGATAAGGGGATCCTTCTCAGGATGGCAGCCGGTGACTAATGGAATTCCGCAGGGGTCAGTGTTGGGACCACAACTTTTCACTTTATACATTAATGATCTAGATGAAGGAACTGAGGGCATCCTGGTTAAGTTTGCAGAAGATACAAAGATAGGTGGAGGGACAGGTAGTATTGAGGAGGCGGGGAGGCTGCAGAAGGACTTAGACAGGTTAGGAGAATGGGCAAAGAAGTGGCAGATGAAATACAACGTGGGGAAGTGTGAGGTCATGCACTTTGGTAGGAAGAATAGAGGCATAGACTATTTTCTAAATGGGGAGAGAATTCAGAAATCTGGAGTCCAAAGGGACTTGGGAGTCCTCGTCCAGGATTCTCTTAAGGTTAACTTGCAGGTTGAGTCGGTGGTTAAGAAGGCAAATGCAATGTTGGCATTTATTTCGAGAGGACTAGAATATGAAAGCAGGCATGTGCTGCTGAGGCTTTATAAGGCTCTGGTCAGACCACATTTAGAATATTGTGAGCAATTTTGGGCCCCGTATCTCAGGAAGGATGTGCTGGCCCTGCAGAGTGTCCAGAGGAGGTTCACGAGAATGATCCCAGGAATGAAAGGCTTAACATATGAGGAACGTTTGAGGACTCTGGGTCTATACTCGATGGAGCTTAGAAGGATGAGGGGGGATTTGATTGAAACTTACAGAATACTGAAAGGCCTGGATAGAGTGAACGTGGGGAAGATGTTTCCATTAGTAGGAGAGACCAGGACCTGAGGGCACAGCCTCAGAGTAAAGGGAAGACCTTTTAGAACAGAGATGAGGAGAAACTTCTTTAGCCAGAGAGTGGTGAATCTATGGAATTCATTGCCACAGAAGGCAGTGGAGGCCAGGTCATTTGAGTGTATTTAAGACCGAGATAGATAGGTTCTTGATTGGTAAGGGGATCAAAGGTTACGGGGAGAAGGCGGGAGAATGGGGTTAAGAAACTTATCAGCCATGATTGAATGGCGGAGCAAACTCGATGGGCCGAATGGTCTAATTTCTGCTCCTATGTCTTATGGTCTTATGGTCTTGCTTATCTGGCTAGTTGTAAACAGACTAAAATCCCTTTGAAATCCAAATACCCCTTCATTTATCCAAAAATGCAAGTTCCCTTCACACATTACATGCTAAGCCAGCATCCATGTTTACTCATTAGCATGTCAAGAACCTAACTTCTATTGATGAATTAAGTTTGCAGTCTACTTGGCTCCAAATGTAATTAAATCACACACAGGCAGACCCAACTTTATTAACCCTCATAAACCTACTTCACAATAAACCAGAGATTATGAAAATTATTATATTTTCATGACATGCACTTCCATCCATTTTTCATCTTCTTAAACATGATAAGGGTCTCCACTTCCTCATTGACACGTTACCTTTAAGGTAATAACATTCCAGAATACATTCTGCCTCTGTTTCTGAGTAAGCTGTCTGATATAACTGCTTTATTCGTGGATCCTTTTGTCGTAGCTCTACCAACTGAACTGAACTAAACACTTCAGCTTCATTCTCTTCCATTCTTTCTCCCTGAACAATCTTATCAAAGATAGTATCAGCTAATTGAACTTCAAGACCTTTTCCCTGCCTTTACCTTCCTCTTCTTCCTGTTTCAACCCTTGAGCTTGTGATCTCATTACTGCACAAACTGGAAACAATCCAGGATGCTCTTTCTGCAACACCTCTGTTGAATGCACCTCTACAGGCTGCTCAGCTACTGTAAGCATCAGCCACATCTGTGACCCAGCTATATCATTACCTAAAATAAACTGAACACCGACAATGGGCAATTTGTCCAGTACTCCAACAATCACCTCACCTATTTTCCACTTACTCTTTAAAAAATTGACTTTCCACAATGGAATAGGTTTAGCATATCCATGAACCCCACTTATTATCACCTTTTTCTGCAACATTCCCTCTGGACAAGAAATATCACTGTCCCATGAATTAAAATTGACTAGCACCTGTGTCTCTTAACATTTTAATATCTTTACCTGCTCCACCCTGTACACATGGAAAGACTTCCCCTTCATAGACAAAATCGTTGAGCATTTCTGCAACCTACTCTTCAGAACTCCATTGGGTAAATTGTGAACACATTCCTACTTCTTTACATATCACTGATTCTTCCTGTTTTACCTGTACACAAACCACTGGTTTTTCCTGCGCCTGGACCTCAGAACCCATAGTACTTTTACTTCCAGAATTTATCTGATTTCCAATTATTGTAACAGACTTTCCCTGTAACATCCAACACGTTGACTTCATATGCCCAACCTTACTACATGAAAACACCCAATTTCCGAACGTCACTTCTACCCTCAGCACTTTCCTTCTTAGTCTGAGAAAAAAAAATCCTGAGAATTTCCAATTACTCCTTCCCTTCTCTGACTACCTACCTTCCTTTCACCTTCCCGCTTTCTGTCCTTCCCTGATTTAAAAGGGTGACGAAAAAGAGGTTTAGATCTATGAACTAACTCATCAGCTATATCTGCTCCTTTTCTTACTGTTTTAACCCTCTGTTCCTCCACATGAATTCTTCCAAAAGAATTACTTCTCTAACAGCTACATACGTTGTCTCTATCTTTAGTGCCCGTATCCACCAGTCAAAATTACTTTGTTTTACTCTCTCAAACTCAATATAGATTTGACCAGGCTGTTTCCTTATATTCCTAAGTTTCTGCCTGTACGCCTCAGGAACCAACTCATTTGCACTCAAAATAGCCTTTTTTACTGCATTATAATCTACTGACACTTCTTCTGACAGTGAAGCATAAACCTCATGAGCTCTGCCCACTAAGCTAGACTGTAAAGGCAATGTCCAGATTTCTTTTGCCCAATTCATCTGCTTAGGTATCTTCTCAAATGAAATTAAGAACGCCTCTACATCCCTTTCTTCAATCTTTGGAAGAGCTCACACAAATTTAAACAACTCCCCACTGGATTTTAGGTTGAAGGTATTTTCATCATCAGAACCTTCCTCAGCATCTGAGATCTCTTTTTTAAAGTCCAGCTTTTAAAGCTGGCATTCTCTTTCGCTTTCCTCTCAACGATGCTGATAGGACTAGAAAGGAGGATCCGCTGACAAAAATTGAACAGTTAGGAGCTAAATTAAAAAGCAGAACCTCCAAGGTAATAATCTTGGGATTACTACCTGTGCCATGGGCAAACTGGCATAGGGTAAATAGAGTCAAGGAGTTAAATGCGTGGCTCAAAGGTTGATGTGGGAGGAATGGGTTTCAGTTCATGGGACATTGGCACCAGTACTAGTGTAGAAGGCAGCTGTTCTGGTGGGATGGGCTTCAATTGAACTGTTCTGGGACCAGTGACCTGGCGAATCGAATAACTAGGGCTGTAGAGAGAGATTTAAACTAAATAGAGGGGGAAAGGGTTCTGGAGAGGGGATACGTAAGCTTACAAAGCAAAAGGATATGACAGCCTTGTAGGGCAGCTATTTAGGCAATGATACCCAGAGTGTGACAGGAAGGGACAGAGTGTCCAAAAATAAAAAAAAGCAGCAAATAGGCTAAGAGGGGGAAAAATGGTAAAAAGACAAAATTAATTGCTTTTTACTTAATTGCACGTAGTATTTGGAACAAAATAAATGAATTAATGGCACAAATAGTGGTTACTGGGTATGATCTTAAAGCCATTGTGGAGACATGGTTATGAGGAGATCAAAGCTGGAAGCTAAATATTCAGGGGTATGTGACTTTTCAAAAGAACAGACAGGAAATGAAAGGGTGGTGGGGTAGCCTTGTTAGTACAAGATGGAATAAGTACGATAGCAAGAAATGATCTTGGATCGGAAGATGGAGAATCCATATGGGTGGAGGTAAGAAATAACAAGGGGAAGAAGACACTGGTGGGAGTCGTCTATAGGCCTCCTAACAGTAGCTATGCTGTAGGACAGAGAATAAATCATGAGATAACGAGGGCATGTTAAAAAGGCAGTACGTTAATCATGGGTGACTTTAATCTTCATGCAGATTGGGAAAATCAAATTGGCAGAGGTAGCCACGAGGAAGAATTCGTTGAGTGTATTCGGGACAGTTTCCTAGAACAACATGTTGTGGATCCAACCAGGGATCAGGCTATTTTGGATCTGGTATTATGTAATGAGGCAGGTTTACTAAATGATCTCAGAGAAAAAGGTCCCCTAGGAAACAGTGACTATAACATGGTAGAATTTAACATTCAGTTTGGGAAGTGAGAAACTTGGAACAGAAACAACTGTGCTAAACTTAAATAAGGGTAATTACAAAGGAATGAGGGCAAAGTTGGCTGCAGTGGACTGGGAAAGGAGTTTAGCAGAAAAGACGGTTGATAAACAATGGCAGACATTTAAGAAAATAGTTCATGACTCACAAGAAAGATATATCCCAGTGAGGAAGGATTCTAGGAAGGGGATAAACCAACCATAGTTAACCAAGGAAGTTAAGGATAGTATCAAATTGAAAGAAGAAAATATACAATGTGGCAAGGATTAGTGGTAAGCCAGAGGATTGGGAAAGTTTTACAAACACAGAAGATGACCAAAAAAAGATAAAGAGGGAGAAAATAAACTTTGAAGGTAAACTAACAAGTAATATAAAAACAGACAGTAAGAGCTCTTTTAAATATATAAAAAGCAAGAGAGAGGCCAAAGTCAATATAGGCCCCTTAGTGAATGAGGCTGGGGAAGTAATAATGGGGAATGACGAAAAGGCAGAGGAGTCGAATAAATACTTTGCATTAGTCTTCACGGTAGAAGACACTAATAGCATTCCAAAAATAATCAAGGGGCAAAAGGGCTTTGGGGGTGGGGGGAGGAAATAAATACAATAACTATCATTAGAGAAAAAGTACTAGGGAAACTAATGGGGCTAAAGGCCAATAAGTCCCCTGGACCTGATGGGTTGCATCCCAAGATATTAAAGGAAGCAGCTGCATAGATAGTGGATGCACTGGTAGCAATCTTCCAAGAATCCTTAGATTCTGGAAAAGTCCCAGAGGGTTGGAAAACTGCCAATGTAACACCCTTACTCAAAAATGGAGGGAGACAAAACAGGTAAACTATAGGCCGGTTAGCTTAACATCCGTCATTGGGAAAATGTTAGAGTTTATTAAAAAGGATGTAAAAGCAGAGCATTTAGAAATGCATAGTATAATCAAGCAGATTCAGCATGGCTTCATGACGGGGAAATCATGCCTGACAAATTTATTAGAATTCTTTGAGGAGGTAACAAGCACGATAGATAAAGGGGAACCAATAGATGTAATATATTTGGATTTCCAAAAGGCATTCATTAAGGTACTGCACATCTGGCTATTTAATAAGATAAGAGCCCATGGTAATGGTAGTAGTATATTAGCACGGATAGAGGATTGGTTAACTAATAGAAGACAGAGCGATGGAATAAAGGGGGCATTTTTAGGATGGCAACCTGTAACGATGGAGTGCCATAGGAATCAGTGCTGGGGCCACAATTATTTACAATATATACATTAATGACTTAGATGAGGGAAATGAATGTACTATCGCCAAGTTTGTGGATGACACAAAAATAGGTGGGCAGGCATGTGGTGAGGATGACAAAGAGTTCACAGAGGGATATAGACAGTTTAAGTGAGTGGGCAAAAACTTGGCAGATGGAACATAATGTGGGAAATGTGAGCTTATGCACTTTGGAATGATGACTAGAGGAGCTGAACATTACTTAAATGGAGAAAGACTGCACAAAGAGATTTGGGGGCCCTCGTGCATGAATCCCAAAAAGCTAGCATGCAATTTCAGCAGGTAATAGGGAAGGCAAATGGAATGTTGGCCTTTATTTCAAAGGAATGGAGTATAAAAATAGGGAAGTCTTGCTAAAACTATACAAGGCACTAGTTAGACCACACCTAGAATACTGTGAACAGTTTTGTTCCCCTTATGTAAGGAAAGATATACAGGCATTGGAGACATCCCAGAGAAGGTTCACTAGGTTGATCCCGCGTATGGAAGGATTTTCTTATGAGGAGAGGTTGAGTAGGTTGGGCCTGTACTCATTGGAATTTAGAAGAATGACAGGCAACCTTATTGAAACATATGAGATCTTAGGTGACTTAACAGGGTAGATGCTGAGAGGTTGTTTCCCTTGTGGGAGGTCTAAGACTAGAGGGCATAATCTCAGAGTAAAGGGTCACCCATTTAAAATAGAGATGAGGAGGAATTTCTTCTCTCGGTTGTTCATCTGTGGAATTCTTTACCACAGAGGGCTGTAGAAGCTGGGTCATTAAGTATATTCAAGGAATGAGATATATTTAATCAGTGAGGGAATCAAGGGTTATGGGGAAAAGGCAGGAAAGTGGAGTTGAGGATTAGCAGATCAGCCATGATCTCTTTGAATGGCAGAGCAGATTCGATGGGCTGAATGGCCTACTTCTGCTCCCAAGTCTTCCTCCCTCATTCTTAGTCCCTCCCCTCCATTGCTAACTTTTCCCCCTGGAAGTTGAGTTTTCGCATTTCCATTTCTCTTTGAAATACTTTCTTTTTCTGTTGCCTCTAGTGCAAGCTTTTTCATTACCATCGCTTGTTCAAATTCAAGCTTCTTCATTTGTAACTGAAGTCTCACTACCTCCAGCTGTGACTCACTAGTGTCAGGTATCACTTCCAATTTCAAATGCTGTGCTATCACTTTAACTATATCTGCTTTCTTTGCCCCTACGGGTAACCTCAGCTGCAACTTATCCACCAATGCTGTTAAATTACCCTCAGATATTTTTTGTAACCTAATCAGAGTTATATCTTCTGCTTCCAAAAAGGTTTTACCATGGCAACAGCCATTTTTGCCGTCTCACCACTTTAACATCCCTCACACCAACTCCTGAATTCAATGTGCTTCTCGTACTCGTAACCTGAAGATTCACCAAACCAGTAAAGGAATTTCAAATATCCCGCAAAGAGACCCCAATTTGTTATGATGTGGCAGAGGATGTGTGCCAGGTGGACCAAATCCACAAGGGAAACTTGGTTGCGCTATCACAATGGTTTTGCTATTTATATTTATTACAAGATGTGTGCACTGAATTCAGAAGGAACGAGTCCACCAAGACCTTGAGAGATTTAAAAAAAAATTAAATTATAATATTTATTAACAAAGTAAAAGAATTCAAGCACATACATAAGTCTACAATTGCTCACTAATATAATAACTCAGAAAATTCCTAATTAACTCAACCCCGAGTTACAACCCCTTTCAGGCAATGGTCCAACTGCATTGAAACATAACCAGCAAGTTAACACAATACCCACTCAACAGTGGAATTCCAAATGGCTTTTCCCCAACTTCAGTTTTGTTACATAGCAGACTCATGCACACATGGCTGGAGGCTTCATTAAGGCTATTTCACACACTCCTGTTGGATCTTCTTCCACATAGTCATTCGTTCTCCTTTATATATGTTTCTTTTTTTAATATGTAAATTCTATTGTTCCATATGTCTTTGAAACGGTATCTTCCTCATAATATAAAAAAACTTTCATCTTGCCAATATTGTCAGTAACCTTTGGGAAAAATAAACACATTCCTTAGCCTTGATTATCTGGCAAATTGTAAACAGATTAAGATCCTTCTGAAATCAAAATCTCTTCATATATCTAACAATGCAAATTCCCTTCACACCTTACATGCGAAGCCAGCATCCATGTTTACTCATTAGCATGTCAAGCACCTAGCTTCTTTTAGCAATTTCAAGCTTTCACTCAAAATGTAATTAAATCACACAGACAGACCCAACTATACTTACCCCCATAAACCTACTTCACAATAAACCAGAAATATATTATGAAAATTAGTATACTTTCACACTACAGTTGTATCCTGGATGTGATTGACAGCAGCAACCCCTACAATTAAATATAAACTTAGCAGGTGGGGTGAATGAATGAATCGCTTTCCTGTCCTGCTGTGCCAGTAAATGGGATGATGCAGTGAATCCACACTCAGCTGGTGAACACTCTTTCTCCCTGGTGTGCCGACAGCCGTGCGTTTCCCCGAGACAGGCAACCAAATCTCTGCCCACAGTCAACAATAGTTTTAATTTATCTAACTCCTATAATGTAGTAAAAATATCCCATGCTCCCATGTTAACAGTCCCCACATTAATACAGTTGATTCTTGACATTTGCGTTTTTAATTTGGTCTTGAAACACTGCTATAATCTCCAGGCTTGACAGGCTGAGTGGCCTACTTCTGCTCCTATTTCATGTCTTCGTATGTTCTTTATTCTGAGGAGAACAATTATAACTTCTCCAGTCTGCACATAACCAAAGACCCTCATCCCTGATACTGTTCTGGTAAGTTTTCTGTGCACCCTTTTCAAATCCTTGGCATTGTTCCTGAAGTAGAGTGTTCAGAATTGAACGCAGTGCTTTAGCTGAGGATCAGTCAGTGATTGATACAGATTCGGTACAGTGTTCTTGCTCTAGTACTTCATGTCTCTATTAATAGCATCTGATAAACGTTGTTTTCAACTTGGCCTGCAACTGTCAAAGATTCATGTCCATACACTCCCAGGTCTTACCTTTGCTGCACTCTGGTTAAAATAGAAGCATTTAGTTTAAACTGTCTCTTGTCATTCTACCATCCAAAATGCATCATTGATTGTGAATCACTTTGCAATGTTCCGAGGGTGTGAAAGGCACAAAATGAACCCAAGAACTTTTTTTCCCCTTTCGCAGCCCGTTTTAAGTTGTAGATTTCACTCCAAAAAATGAAATTCAGATTAATATTTGTTGTGGGACAAAAGCCGCTCAGAGTCCGGAGATGGTTAAAGTCAGGAGCTCTTTATTACAAACAAGCAGTTACAGTAACATTTATTTATACACAGTAGAGATTCAGCTGACTGCATGCCCGATCTTATTTTGTCTGCTTATGGCCTTCATCTTTCCCTGGTAAGCACACCCTATCACACTCTCCCAGGCAACCAAGTTAGACAAAAAGTACAAATGTGCAAAAACAGAAAACAGCTTATCAACTACAGTAACTTCATCTCTAGCAAAACACATATGGAAAAAAACAGGCCAACAGTTGCAGTGGCAAAATAAAGCAAGAGAAACTGCTTTCATAAATAAAACTCATGGTGATCATATTAACCCTTTATTTCCCATATAAATATTCCAAATTTTACTGCAGAAACAACTTCAACTGGGAGTTAGCAAATTAGGAAGAAAGATCCCAGGCAATTGGTTTGACTGAAGCCTCGAGTGCTCAGTTAGCTCCATTCTCAACTCAGGCAGTTTGAACAACTCCACATCCTGGGGACAACGGAGTTTTCCTGGTGCAGTGGGACCAATACTGGTCTTGAACTAAGACCACCACTGCAGTCCCAGTGGTGTAGGTACACCCACAGTGCTGTGTGGGAGGGAGTTCCAGGATTTTGACCCAGTGACAGTGAAGGAACGGCAATATATTTTCAAGTCAGGATGATGAGAAAGGGGAATTTCAGGCGGTGTTCCCATGTGTCTTCTGCCCTTGACCTTCTAGAGGTCAGAGGTCCTGGGTTTGGAATGTGCTGTGTAAGAAGGGTTGGTGAGTTTCTGCAGTGCATCTTGTAGATGGTACACATTGCTGCCACTGTGTGTTGGTGATGGAGGGAGTGAATGTTTGTGGATGAGGTGCCAATAATGCAGGCTGCTTTGTCCCCGACGGTGGTCAAGCTTCTTCATCACACTTTTCACACAACAAAATGTCCCAAGGTGCTCCGCAGTAACGTTATAAAGCAAAATCTGACAGTAAGGCACGTAAGGCGATAGTAGGGCTAATGGCCAAAATCTTGTGGAAGAGGTAAGTTCTAATGAGCATCTTCAATCAGGAAAGAGAGGTAGAGAGAATGAGGGGTTTAGGGAGGGAATTCCAGATCCTCAGGCCTAGGTAGTTGAAGGCACGGCAGCAAGATTGGGAGCAGAGTGATTCAGTCTCAATCGGCTCCCTGGTAGAGAGATGGAGTCAGTCGTTAGGAAACGGAATTTGTAGCTGTCACCAAGGACAATGACTTTGGTCTCTTCAATATTTAATTGGAGGAAATTGATATTCTTCTGTTATTGGGTGTTGGGTAAGCAGTCCAACAGTGCAGGAGTCAGGAGAGGCGGTGGTGAGGGAGAGCTGGGTTGGCATTAGTGTACATGTGGAAACTAACGTTGTGTTTTCATATGATGGGACCTAGTGGCAGTGCGTAGATGAGAAAGAGGAGGGTGTCAAGGATCGATCTGAGGAGACGACAATGAAAGGTAAGGGCCTGAGAAAGGGAAGAGAAGCCATTGCATGTGGTTCTCTGGCTGCGATTAGATAGATAAGAGTGGAATGGGGTGAGAGGTGTTGAAGGAGGATGGTGTGGTCGACTGTGTCAAAGGCTGCAGACAGGTGGAGAAGGACGAGGCAGGAGTTTACCACGGTCAGTGAAATAGGCTGCCATTGTGACTTTGAGAAGACAAGCTTTGGTATTGTGGCAGGGGTGGGAATCTGATTGGAAGGAATCAAAGATGAATTTCTGGGAAAGATTGGCTGGGATTTGGGAGGTGACAAACCAAACACAACACAACTTGTATTCGAGATAGATTTGACTTTTATCCAGTGTATTAACATCTATAACTGGACAGGGGGCTAGAGTTTATTAACATCATCAGAAAGTGATCCCAATGATCATGGTTCAGTCCTGGGTGTGATTAACAGCAAAATCCAATCACTGTGGTTAGTTGTGAACTCGCTGGTGACTGAGCAGGTAGCATGACTGAGTGAATCCCTTCCCACACTCGGAGCAAATGTATGGTTTCTCCCCAGTGTGCCGTCGCTGGTGGCTCAGCAGATGGGATGAGTTAATGAATCCCTTCCCACACTCATAGCAGACGAACGGCCTCTCCCCAGTGTGAACTCGCTGGTGTTCCTGCAGGTGGGAGTGTACAGTGAATCCCTTTCCACACGTGGAGCATGTAAATGGCTTCTCTCCCGTGTGAATTCGCTGATGCGTCTTCAGGTTGCTTAACTGGGTGAATCCCTTCCCACATTCGGAGCAGGTGAACGGCCTCTCCCCAGTGTGAACTCGCTGGTGCTGCAGCAGTCCGGATGATACAGTGAATCCCTTTCCACATACAGAGCACTTGAATGGTCTCTCCCCGGTGTGACTCCGCTGGTGTATCCTCAAGGTGGATGAATGATTGAATTCCTTCCGACACACGGGGCAGGTGTATGGCCTCTCGCCAGTGTGAATGCGTTGATGAATTTCCAGCACAGATGGGTAACTGAATACCTTCCCGCAGTCCCCACACTTCCACGGTTTCTCCCTGGAGTCATTGTGCTTCTCTCTCAACAGGACAGACGATTGGCTGAAGCCTTGTCCACACGTGGAACGTGTGTACGTTGTCTCCCCACTGTGAACGGTGCTTTTTGCCTCCATGTTCAAACCAACGATAATCAGGTTACAATAACTTTGCCGACTCCTTCAGACCATGATGTAATGTCTGTGTTTCCTGAATGCAAATCCTAATACCCTGCGAAATTGATTTAAAACACAAAAAATGGAGTGTGAGAGAAACCATTAAAACATCAATGAAATTGAGTTGAATGAATCTGATTATTTGAGGGGCTGACACTACGAACAAGTGATCATGAAAGCCGGTGGATTGTCATAAAAACCCAACTGGTTCACTAATGTTCTTTAGGGAATGGAACCTGTCACCTGGTCTGTATCTGCACAAGACTCTGGCCTCTATGGAGGAGCGAGAGGGGAGAGAGCAGCAGTGGGTGAAGGAGAGATTTTATATAAGGAAAGCCCAGCTAGAAAATGACCTGACAAACCCCTGATCCTCACCACTCAGAAGGACAAGGGCAGCATGTGTATGCAAACACCATCACCTCCAAGTATCTCCCCACTTGCCGACTTGTCTGGCATGCAGCACTGGATGAACAGAAATTTGCTCCAATTAAATGTTTGTATGACTGAAGCCAGTGTCTTCCATCCCCACTACAAACTCTATTCCCTAGCCACCGACCTCATCCCTCTCCTAGGCAACTGTGTAAAACTGGGCAAGACTGGTCACAACCTTGGTGTCATATTTCATCCCAAGCTGAGCTTCAGGCCCAATGTACACTTCAAGCAAGAAGATGATAGTGAGCTGCTATCTTGAACCGCTGCAGTCCATGAGGTGTAGGTACACCCACAGTGCTGTTAGGGAGGGAGTTCCAGGATCTTGATCCAGTGACAGTGAAGGAACGGGGATATATTTCCAAGTCAGGATGGTGAGTGGCTCGGGGGGAACTTCCAGGTGGTGGTGGTGTTCCCATGTGTCTGCTGCCCTTTAATGTCAGCTCATTGCAGAGTTAAAGTTTTTCCTTCCAACCTTTGAATCAAATTCATCCAGCCCAGGTCCATTCTTACCCCCATCGAAGTTGGTTTTCCCCCCAGTTAATTATTCGTACTCTGGATTGTTCTTTGTCCTTTTCCATAGCCAACCTAATCCTCATGATACAATGATCACTGTCTTCTAAATGTTCTCCCACTCACATTTGATCCACTTGGCCCACCTCATTTCCAAGAACCAGGTCCATCAGTGCCTCCTTTCTCAGTGGAGTGAAAACATATTGATCTAGAACCTTACCTGTGAGAGGAGACGAGACAGTGGACCTATAAGGAACACACCGAGAGGAAGCGGGAACCCGAGGCAGGTGCGAGAGAAAAATGTAAAAATTTTAACTATAGGTAACAAGTAAAAAGGGAGCAGCTGGGGAGTCTTATCTTTTATTTTTAAGCAAGGTTTATTACCACTAGTATGGGGTAGCAAGTATTCATTGGTTTTATCAATATTGGTCAGGTTTATTAATAATAGTAAGTTTTAATAGTATTAGTAAAGCTGTATTAATTGTGGTAATGTTTATTACCCTAACAATTCAGTGACAGAAAAATCTTCTGAGTATGCACCAGGAACTCTTTCCTCTCTCTGCCCGTTACACTACTACTATTCCAGTCTATATTTGGATAATTAAAGACCCTCATTATAACTACTCTATAACTCATCCACCTCTTTAACTTCCTTGCAAATTTCCTCTACATCTTTCCCACTAGTTGATGGCCTATAGACTACATTGAGCAATGTAATTTCCCCTTTTTTGTTCCTTACTCTAGCTAAGTCGATTATTTCCTTGACCCCCTCTGGGATATCTTCTCTCCTTAAACAATATTGCTGAACACCTTGTAGATGTAATACTCAGAGCCAGCTCCCTGTTATAGCCACAACATCATATTTACAGATGTCAATCTGCAGCTGTAACTCACCAATATTATTAACCACACTCTGTGCATTCACACAATAACCTTCATTTAGACTTTCTTACTTTGAACACACTTAATAGTTTAGTTTTTCCTACCAGCTGTTTGTTGTGGTTGAATAGTTAACTGTGTTTCCTGGTCCACAGCTGCTGCTTGATCTGCTGAGTATTTCCTGATCTTCCAGATTTCCAGCATTTAGCAGCCCCTGTACTTCCTTCTTGAGGACCAGTGAGGTGAGCATGCGCGGGAGAGACCCGCAGGGCATTGTGGGCGGAGCATGCGCGGGAGAGGCTCATCAGGCAGTGTGATCTGAGCATGCGCGGGATAGGCCACTGGGTTGTGGGTGCGGGTTTGATGCAGGTAAGAGTGAAGCGGGTTAATAAGCCCGGAGGAAGACGGGTTGCACAAACTCTGAGCGCACGTTTAAGTCAAGTTAAAAAATGGCATTAAACGCGCCATTGAGCCGCCGGTTTCTCACGATCTGACCAGGCTCCTATCGTCATTAAGCGGCCCCGCGCGATTTGCGCATGCGCCAAACTCTGGGATGTACAGGGAGAAACTCAGCAATTCAGGGAGCGTCTGTAAATGGAGGAGGAACGGGGTTGGTGAGAGAGCGTCTGTAAATGGAGGAGCCATGGAGACTGGTGGGGATGAACCTTTAAATGGAGACTGTTGAGGGAGCGTCTGTAAATAGAGACTGGCGAGGGAGTGTGTGTAAATGTTAGTGAAACAGGGACTAGTGAGGGAGCGTCTGGTGTCATTTCAGTGAATCTTTCTTGCACCTTCTCCAGTGCTTCTAGATCCATCTTATAATATGGAGACTGAGCTAATCCAAGCATCAACATACCATTGCTCCCAAATGTCTGTATGTTGGAAGGATCAGTACGGCAGTGACAAAGAATTGTGGTGAGATGAAATGAAGAGATCCAGTGGGCCAGTGTGTAACATTATGGAGTAGCTACCAAGTTATCTCTTGCCCTCAGAGCAAGGGTTCTCAAACTGATGGTCATGACCCCTGAGCAACCAAGGTTGCGAGTCCGAGGCAGCAATGGTGGCTATGGAGCGGAGCCTCAGATTTGGCAGTGTTGGGATGTGCCTTTTTAAATGCGTGTGATTTCCTTTCCTTCCCTGTGGGCAAGGCCTAATCCAATAAGCTCTGAGGCCCAATCGCTGACACCAACGGAACCGGAAAATGATAGGCGTCTTAGTTGTTTTTTGTGCCTGCATCCCTGCTGTTTGGACCCCCAGCTCACTCAAAATATTCACTGCTTCCCCCCCAACCCTTTCATTCTGGGGTTGCACCAAGTATGAAAGGGTGAAACGAGGTCACAGCAGAAAAAGGGTTTGGGAAGCACTGCCTTACAATGAAGCGGATGTCATTTTCACACCTAATCCATTAATTACGACATTAAGAATCAGGAGCCGGAGAATGACTATAAAAACAAAAAACTGCGGATGCTGGAAATCCAAAGCAAAAACTGTGTTGAAAAACAGTCATTCTCCGGCACAAAAACAGATGCTGCATTGTTCCAGTGAAGCCCAACGCAAACTGGAGGAAAAGCACCTCATCTTCCGACTAGGCACTTTACAGCCTTTTGGACTGAATATTGAGTTCAACAACTTTAGATCTTGAACTCCCTCCTCCATCCCCACCCCCTTTCTGTTTCTTCCCCCTCCCTTTTGTTTTTTCCAATAATTTATATAGATTTTTCTTTTCCCACCTATTTCCATTATTTTTAAATTTATACCTTTTATGCCCTGTTAGTCTTATTTCACCCCACCCCCACTAGAGCTGTACCTTGTGTGTCCTCCTATCCATTCTTAATTAGCACATTCTCTTAGATATCACCACCTTCAACACCTCTTTGTTCTTTTGTCTGTGACATCTTTTGATTATCTGCTCCTATCACTGTTTGCTTGTCCCTACAACCACCCTCCTCCGCCCCCCACTTCTCTCCCCCCACCCCCCCCCCACCTTAAACCAGCTTATATTTCACCCCTCTCCTAATTTTACTCAGTTCTGTTGAAGGGTCATGAGGACTCGAAACGTCAACTTTAGTCTTCTCCGCCGATGCTGCCAGACCTGCTGAGTTTTTCCAGGTAATTCTGTTTTTGTGCTGGAGAATGACTGTTTTTCAACACAGTGGAAACCCGGAGCGGAGTCCAGTTAATGTGATTGTTGACATCAATTTCTGCTCTGATTGGAAATGTGTTTCTTCCCTGTTGACCAATTTCATTTCAGTCCTACATCGAAATCTCTCGATGCTTCTCCGGCGTTTCCTTTTACAAACATTTCATTGAATCAACACACACAAGCATGAAAAAAGTGATACTAATTTTAAAACATTGAAAAAATGTAACACAGAAATGTTTACAGCCCAGAATGAGGTGATGGTATTGTGGTATTGTCGCTGGACTAGTAATCCAGGCTAATGCTCTGGGGACCTGGGTTCGAATCCCGCCATTCAATAAATTCAATAAAAGATATGGAATTAAAAGTCTTAATGATGACCATGAAACCATTGTAGACTGTCGTAAAAACCCATCACTAATATTTATTAGGTCATCCAGAACCACAGTAATGTGGTTGACTCTTAACTGAGATGGCCCATATAACTGTATCAAAATGCCACAAAGTCTCAGAAAAGGAATGAAACCGGAAGGACCACCCAACATTGACCTGGGCACTGGAAAGGACAACAGCAAACACAGCCCTGTTGATTCTATAAAGTCCTCCACCTAACATCTGGGGGCTAGTGCCAAATTTGGGAGAGCTGTCTCACAAAATAGTCAAGCAACAGCCTGACATAGTCATCCTCACACAATCATACCATACAGATAATGTCCCTGGGTATGTTCTGTTCCACCAACAGGACAGCACAGCAGAGATGGCGGCACAGTAGTATACATTGAGGAGTCCTCAACATCGACTTCAAGTCTCATGGCGTCAGGTCAGACATGGGCAAGGAAATCTCCTGCTGATTACCACGTACTGCCCTCCCTCAGCTGATGAATCAGCGCTCCTCCATGTTGAACACCACTTGGAACAAGCACAGAGTGGCAAGCACGCAGAATGTACTCTGGGTGGGGGACTTCAATGCCCATCACCAAGAGTGGCTCCGTAGCACCACTACTGACCGAGCTGGCCGAGTCCTAAAGGGCACGGCCGCTAGATTGGGCCTGCAGCAGGTGGTGAGAGAACCAACAAGAGGGAAAACATACTTGACCTCATCCTCACCAAACTGCCTGCTGCATAAGCATCTGTCCATGATAGTATTGGTAGGAGTGACAATTGTTGTGGAGATGAAGTCCCGCCTTTACATTAAGGAACAATCTTCAGCCAGAAGTGCCGAGTGGATGATCCAACTCGGCCTCCTCCAGAGGTCCCCTGCATCAGAGATGCCAGTCTTCAACCAATTCGATTCACTTCATATGATATCAAGAAACAGCTGAAGGCACTGGATACTGCAAAAGCTATGGGCCCTGACAATATTCCGGCAATAGTAATGAAGACTTCTGCTCCATAACTTGCCACACCCTTAGCCAAGCTGTTCCATTACAGCTACAACACCGGCATCTACCTGGCTCTGAGAAAAATTGCCCAGGTATGTCCTATACACAAAAAGCAGGACAAATCCAACCTGGCCAATTACTGCCCATCAGTCTACTCCTGATCATCGGTAAAGTGATGGAAGGAGTCATCAATAGTGCCATCAAGCAGCACTTGCTTTGCAATAACCTGCTCACTGACGCCCAGTTTGGGTTCTGCCAGGGCCACTTAGCTCCTGATCTCATGATAGCCTTGGTTCAAACATGGACAAAAGAGCTGAACTCCAGAGGTAAGGTGAGAGTGACTGCCCCTGACATCAAGGCCCCATTTGACCTAGTGTGCTTTCAAGGAGCCTTAGCAAAACTGTAGAGGGAGCGTCTGTAAATGGAGGAGAAATGGGGACAGATGAGGGAGTATCTATAAATGGACAAGCCATGGGACTGTTGACGGAACGTCTTTAAATGGAGATTGGTGAGGGAGCATCTTTAACTGGACACTGGTGGGGCAACACCTTTAAATGAAGAACCACTGACGGAGTGTCTGTAAATGGAGGAGAAAGAGGGACTAGTGAGGGAGTCAATGGGAATCAGGGGGAAAACTCTTCACTGGTTGTAGCCATACCCAGCACAAAGGAAGATGGTTGTGGTTGTTGGAGGTCAGCCATCTCAGCTCCAGGACATCATTGCAGAAGTTCCTCAGGGCAGTGTCCTAGGCCCAACCATCTTCAGCTGCTTCATCAATGACCTTCCCTCCAACATAAGGTCAGAAGTGGGTATAGTCGCTGATGATTACACAATGTTCAGCACCATTCGTGACTCCTCAGATACTGAAGCAGTCCATGTCCAAATGCAGCAAGACCTGGACACCGGACTTGGGCTGACAAATGGCAAGTAACATTCGAGCCACGTAAGTGCCAGGCAATGACCATCTCCAACGAGAGAGAATCTAACCATCGGCCTTGACATTTAATGGCATTACCATCACTGAATCCTCCACTATCAACATCCTGGGCGTTACCATTAACCAGAAACTGAACTGGACGAGCCATGTAGATACTGTGGCTGCCAGAGAATGCCAAAGGCTAGGAATCATGCGACGAGTAACTCACTGACTGACTCCCCAATGCCTGTCCACCATCTACAAGGCACAAGTCAGGAGTGAGATGGAATACTACTCACTTGCCTGGATGAGTGCAGCTCCCACAACACTCAAGAAGCTGGACACCTGTAAAGAACATATATTTTTATTTCTGTTGGACTGTGGATTAAAATTACAATAGCTGCAGTTTGAAAGACATGTCCACTGGAACCATGTGAGGGATATATATAACGTTGCTGTCCCGGAACAGTGTGTGCCATGAAAGACAGGATGGTGCCAAGGAGGCGGCGTGTGGTCTGATGGGGAACTGCCTGGCAACAATGTTTTAATTGGCTCATCAGGTGACAAGGGTTTGTGTGAGAGCAGTGCAGCGGAATAGCTCCTAGCTTGAAAAGAAAAAAGACCTAAAACCTCTTGCTCCTGTGTGTGTAAGATTCCAGTAATTTCACAATAATAGCTAGCTGGCTTTTTCTCCTCATATCTCTATAACCTGCTCTCTCTCTGAAAACCCCTGTCAAGAGGCAAAGGGGAAAATCACTGTTAGAGACATTCAACCAGTGAACTAAAGACTGAAAGTGCTGGAAGACCACTTTGTGTCATCAGCAAGAACTGAAAGGAATTTGGAAGACATCGATCAAATTCAACCCATCGAATCCTGTACTCTGGAATTGGTGCTATTGAACTGTTTTATCCCACTCTTAGACACACAAAAACATGGATTTATGTGGCTTGTATGCGTGTGCACAGGGGTTTAAGAAGGGGTAGAGTTTAGGTTATAGAGTTAGGAGTTAGCAGTTCATAGTTCTTTCTTTTGCCACTGGTTAAAGACAATTTGTTCAATAAAGAGTTATTTACTTAAGTTTACAAACATCGTGCTTTTATTCTGTTAACCTACATTAACCAATTAGTGGGTTGATCAAACTTTTCACATTTGTTGCAGCTCAGTGAGCAGTGGGGCTTGATATTGCAGTGCACTATCCCCAGTGAGTCGTGACACACTGTCGAGCTCAAAGCAGCCCGCTTTATTGACACCACATCCACAAACATTCACTCCTTCCACCACCGACGCACAGTAGCAGCATTGTGTACCATCGACAAGATGTACTGCAGGAATTCACCACGGCTCCTTAGATAGCACCTTCCAAACCCACAACCACTACCATCTAGAAACACAAGGGCAGCAGATAGGTGGGAATCAAAACTGTTCACAGTATTCTAGGTGTGGTCTAACTAGTGCCTTGACTGGTTTTAGCAAGACTTCCCTATTTTTATACTCCATTCCCTTTGAAATAAAGGCCCACATTCTATTTGCCTTTATTATTACCTGTTGAACTTGTATGCTAGCTTTTTGGGATTCATGCACGAGGACCCCCAAATCCCTCTGTGCTGCAGCTTTCTTCAGTCTTTCTCTGTTTAAGTAATATTCAGCTCTATTCTTCCTGCCAAAGTGCAGAACCTCACATTTTCCAACATTATATTCCATCTGTCAAGTTTTTACCCACTCACTTAACCTGTCTATATCCCTCTGTAGACTCTTTGTGTCATCCTCACCACTTGCCTTCCCACATATTTTTGTGTCATCTGCAAACTTGGTGATAGTACATTCACTTCCCTCATCCAAGTTATTAATATATATTGTGAATAATTGTGGTCCCAGCACTGATCCCTGTGGTGCTCTACTAGTTACAGGTTGACATCCTGAAAATGCCCCCCCTTATCCCAACTCTCTGTCTTCTATTAGTTAGCCAATCCTTTATGCATGCTAATATACTACCCCCAACACCATGGGCTCTTATCTTATTAAGTAGCCTTATGCGCAGCACCATATCAAACATCTTTTGGAAAGCCAAATATATTACATCTACTGGTCCCCCTTTATCTATCCTGCTTGTTACCTCCTCAAAGAATTCTAATAAATTTGTCAGGCATGATTTCCCCGTCATGAAGCCATGCTGATTCTGCTTGATTATATTATGCATTTCGAAATGCACTGCTATTACATTCTTTATAACAGACTCTAACATTTCCCCAATGATGGATGTTAAGCTAACTGGCCTAAAGTTACCTGTTTTTTGTCTCCCTCCCTTTTTGAATAAGGATGTTACATTGGCTGTTCTCCAACCCTCTAGGACTTTTCCAGAATCTAAGGATTCTTGGAAGATTACTACCAGTGCATCCACTATCTCTGCAGCTATTTCCTTTAATATCCTAGGAAGCAACCCATCAGGTCCAGGTGATTTATCGGCCTTCAGCCCCATTAGTTTCCCTAGTACTTTTTCTCTAGTGATAGTTATTGTATTTATTTCCCTCCCCCCTGCCACTTTTGCTCCTTGATCATTTAGTATTTTTGGAATGCTATTAGTATCTTCTACTGTGAAGACTGATGCAAAGTATTTATTCAACTCCTCTGTCATTCCCTGGTTCCCCGTATTATTTCCCCAGCCTCAGTCTCTAAGGGCCCTGTATTGACTTTGGCCTCTCTCTTCCTTTTTATATATTTAAAGAAGTTTTTACTGTCCATTTTTATATTACTTGCTAGTTTACCCCCCAAGTTTATTTTCTCCCTCTTTATTATTTTATTGGTCATCTTCTGTTGGTTTTTTTCAAACTTTCCCAATCCTCTGGCTTGCCACTAATCTTTGCCACATTATATGTTTTTTCTTTCACTCTGATACTGTCCTTAACTTCCTTGGTTAACCATGGTTGGTTTATCCCCTTCCTACAATCCTTCTTCCTCACTGGGATATACTTTTGTTGTGAGTCATGCACGTAAAGCGATAGTAGGGCCAATGGTCAAAAACTTGTGGAAGAGGTAAGTTTTAATGAGCATCTTCAATCAGGAAAGAGGGAGAGAGACTGAGAGGTTTAGAGGTGAATTCCAGATCCTCAGGCCTAGGTAGTTGAAGGCACGGCAGCAAGATTGGGAGCAGAGTGATTCAGTCTCAAGCAGCTCCCTGGTAGAGAGATGGAGTCAGTCGTTAGGAAACGGAATTTGTAGCTGTCACCAAGGACAATGACTTTGGTCTCTTCAATATTTAATTGGAGGAAATTGATATTCTTCTGTTATTGGGTGTTGAGTCCAACAGTGCAGGAGTCAAGAGAGGCGGTGGTGAGGTAGAGCTGGGTTGTGTCAATGTACATGTGGAAACTAATGTGTTTTCATAAGACGGGACTTACTGGCAGTGCGTAGATGAGAAAGAGGAGGGTGTCAAGGATCAATCTTGGGAGACGACAGTCAGAGGTAAGGACATGAGAAAGGGAAGAGAAGCCATTGCATGTGGTTCTCTGGCTGTGATTAGACAGGTAAGAATGGAACCAGGTGAGAAGTGTTGGAGGAGGATGGTGTGGTCGACTGTGTCAAAGGCTGCAGACAGGTGGAGAAGGACGAGGCAGGAGTTTACCACGGTCAGTGATATAGGCTGTTATTGTGACTTTGAGAAGACAAGCTTTGGTATTGTGGCAGGGGTGGAAATCTGATTGGAAGGAATCAAAGATGGATTTCTGGGAAAGATTGGCTGGGATTTGGGAGGTGACAAACCAAACACAACACAACTTGTGTTTGAGATAGATTTCACTTTTATCCAGAGTATTAACTTCTATAACTGGACAGGAGGCTGGACTTTATTATCAGCAGAAACTGACCCCAATGAGTATGGTTCAGTCCTAGATGTGATTAACAGCAAAATCCAATCACAGTGGTTAGTTGTGAACTCGCTGGTGACTGAGCAGGTGGCATGACTGAGTGAATCCCTTCCCACACTCGGAGCAAGTGAATGGTCTCTCCCCAGTGTGACCTCGCTGGTGGCTCAGCAGGTGGGATGAGTTAATGAATCCTTTCCCACACTCACAGCAGACGAACGGCCTCTCCCCTGTGTGAACTCGCTGGTGTTCCTGCAGGTGGGAGTGTACAGTGAATGCCTTCCCACACGTGGAGCATGTAAATGGTTTCTCTCCCGTGTGAATACGCTGATGTGTCTTCAGGTTGCTTAATTGAGTGAATCCCTTCCCACATTCGGAGCAGGTGAAAGGCCTCTCCCCAGTGTGAACTCGGTGGTGTTTCATCAGGCCAGATGACACAGTGAATCCCTTTCCACACTCCGTGCACTTGAATGGTCTCTCCCCAGTGTGAATGCGCTGGTGTATCAGCAAGCTGGATGACTGTCTGAATTCCTTCCCACATGCGGGACAGGTGTACGGCCTCTCGCCAGTGTGAATGCGTTGATGAATTTCCAGCACAGATGGGCAACTGAATACCTTCCAGCAGTGCCTACATTTCCACGGTGTCTCTCTGGAGTCACTGTCCTTCTGTCTCAACAGCGCAGACGATTGGCTGAAGCCTTGTCCACACACAGAACGCGTAGACGGTTCCTCCCCACTGTGAACAGTGCTTATTCCTTCCATGTTCACACCAATGATAATCAGGTTACAATAAATTAGCCAACTCCTTCAGAGCGTGATGTAAAGTCTGAGTTTCCTGAATGCAAATCCCAATGCCCTGTGAAATTGATTCAAAACAGAAAAAACAGACCGTGAGAGAATTGAGCGAAACATCAAGGAAATTGAGCTGAATGAATCTGATTATTTGAGGGGCTGACACTGCGAACAAGTGAAAGCTGGTGGATTGTCATAAAAACCCAACTGGTTCACTTATGTTCTTTAGGGAATGGGACCTGCCACCTGGTCTGTACCTACACAAGATTCTGGCCTCTATGGAGGAGAGAGAGAGGGGAGGGAGCAGCAGTGGGTGAAGGAGAGATTTTATATAAGGAATACTCAATCAGAACAGGACCTGACAAACCCTTGATCCTCACCACCCAGAAGGACAAGGGTAGCATGTGTATGTAAACACCATCATCTAAGTTTCTCTCCAAGTCACTTACTGATTTGTCTGGCATCTCGTACTGGATGAAAAGAAATTTGCTTCAATTAAATGTTGGTACGACTGAAACCAGTGTCTCCCATCCCCACTACAAATTCCATTCCCTAGCCACCAACCTAATCTCTCTCCTAGGCAGCTGGGCAAGACTGGTCACAAGTTTGGTGTCATATTGCCCCCCCCAGCTGAGCTTCAGGCTACAATTCCACTTTAAAGCAAGAAGATGCTGGTGAGCCACCATCTTGAAGCGCTGCAGTCCCAATGGTGTAGGTAAACCCACAGTGCTGTTAGGAAGGCACTTCCAGGATTTTGACCCAGCGGCAGTGAAGGAACAGCTGATATATTTCATAAGGATGGTGAGTTACTTGGAGGGGAACTTCCAGGTGGTGGTGTTCCCATCTCTCTGCTGCCCTTGTCCTTCTAGATGGTAGTGGTCATGGGTTTGGAAGGTGCTGTCAAAGGAGACTTGGTGAATTCCTGCAGTGCATCTTGTAGATGGTACACACACTGCTGCTACTGTGCATCGGTGGTGGAGGGAGTGAACTTTTGCAGATGTGGTGCCAATCAAGCGGGCTGCTTTGACCTGGACGGTGTCAAGCTTCTTCAGTGTTGTAGGAGCTGCGCTCATCCAGGCAAGTGGGGAGTCACTCCTGATTTGTGCCTTGTAGATGGTTAACAGGCTTTTTAGAGTCAGGTGGTGGTTACTCATCACACGATTTCTAGCCTTTGACCTGCTCTTGTAGCCACAGTATACCCAGGGATGGTGATGGTGGTGTCTTGGACATGATCTGTAAGGTATGACTTCGCGACTATGTCAGGCAGTTGCTTGACTGGTCTGTGAGACAGCTGTACCAATTTTGGCACTAGTCCCCAGATGTTAATAAGGAGGACTTTGCAGGGACAACAGGGTTGTGTTTGCTGTTGCATTACTTTCTTAAACAGCTGTGACATGAAATTTGACCTCTGATCTGATTGTTTTTCTTTTGGCAAACCATATCTTGTAAAAAATTCAGTCAACTCTTCCACAGTTCTCTTTGCTGTAACATTTCACAAAGGTATCACTTCAGGAAACCTTGTAGACACATCCATTATTGTCAACAAGTTCTGATTTCCACTTTTAGTCTGAGGGTGGGGTTCTACATGATCAATCATGACCCTAGTAAAAGGTTCCTCAAATGCTTGATTTGGAATTAAAAGTGCCAGCTTAATCCCTGCTTGTGGTTTCCCTATTACCTGACATGTGTGACATGTTCTACAGAATTTGACTACATCTCTATGCAATCCAGGCCAATGAAAATGTTTTTGTATTTTCACCCATGTCTTCCTAATTCCTAAATTTCCCTTGATTGGAATTTCATGAGCTACTCTCGATATCTAATTTCTATATCCAGGTGGTAAAATAATCTGATGCACTTCCATCCATTTTTCATCTGCTGAAACTTGATACGGTCGCCACTTCTTCATTAACACATTAGCTTTAAGGTAATAACATTCCAGAATACATTCTGCCTCTGTTTCTGAGTAAGCTGTCTGATATAACTGCTTTATTTGTGGATCCTTTTGTTGTAGCTCCTCCAACTGAACTGAACTAAACACTTCAGCTTCATTCTCTTCCATTCTTTCTCCTTGAACAATCTTATCAAAGATAGTATTAGCTACTTGAACTTCAAGATCTTTTCCCTGCCTTTTAACTTCCTCTCTTTCCTGTTTCAACTTGTGATCTTGTAACAATCTGGAAACAATCCAGGATGCTCTTTCTGCAACACCTCTGTTGAATGCACCTCTACTGCTTGCTCAACTACCATAGGCATCACCCACATCTGTGACCCAGCTATGTCATTACCTAAAATAAATTGAACCTCTACCATAGGCAATTTTTTCACTACTCCAACAATCACCTCACCTGTTTCCCACTTTTTAAATTTACCTTCCACAATGGAATAGGTTTAGCATCTCCATGAACCCCACTTATTATGACCTTTTCCTGCAAAACTCCCTTGGACAACAAATATCACTGTCCCATAACATTAAGGATTGACTAGCACCTGTGTCTTTTAAAATTTTAATATCTTTACCTGCTCCGTCCTCTACACATGGAAAGACTTCCCCTTCACATACAAAATCTTTAAACATTTCTGCTCTTCAGAACTCCCCTGGGTAAATTGTGAACACATTCCCACTTCTTTACCTATCACTGATTCTTCCTGCTTTACCTGTACACAAACCACTGGTTTTTCCTGTGCCTGGACCTCAGAACCCACAGTACTTTTACTTCCAGAACTTTTCTGATTTACAAGTATTGTAACAGATTTTTCCTGTAACATCTAACACATTGAATTTGTATGCCTAACCTTAGTATATTGAAAACACCTCAATTTCCGAATGTCACTTCTATCCTCACACCTTCCTGTTTATTCTGGGGAAAAAACTTCTTGTGAATTTCCAGTTACTCCTCCTCTTCCCTGACGACCTATCTCTCTCTCACCTTCCTACTTTATGTCTTCTGATTTAAAAGGGTGACAAAAAAGGTTAGATCTATGAACTAACTCATAATCATCAGCTTTATCTGCTACTTGTCTTACCGTTTTAACCCTCTGTTCCACCACCTCTGTTCATATGTTGTTCGTACCATTAATGCCCACATCCAATGGTCAAAATTACTTTCTTGTACTCTCTTAAACTCAGTGTAAGTAATTTTGGCCAGTCCGTTTCCTTACATTCCTAAATTTCTGCCTGTACACCTCAGCAACCAAGTCATATGTACTCAAAATAACTTTTTTTACTGCATCATAATCTACTGACACTTCTTCTGACAATGAAGCATAAACCTCATGAGCTCTACCCACTAACCGAGACTGTAAAAGCAATGTCCAGATTTCTTGTGGCCATTTCATCTGCTTAGTTATCTTCTCAAATGGAATAAAGAGCGACTCTACATCCCTTTCTTCAAACTTTGGAAGGGCTTGCACAAATTTAAACATCACCCCACTGGGAGACTAGACTTTCTTACTTTGAACACACTTAATAGTTTACTATTTCCTACCAGCTGTTTGTTGTGGTTGAATAGTTAACTGTGTTTCCTGGTCCACAGATGCTGCTTGATCTGCTGAGTATTTCCTGATCTTACATATTTCCAGCATTTAGCAGCCTCTGTACTTGCTCCTGAATGAGGACATTGAGGACCTGTGGGATGAGCATGCGCGGGAGAGACCCGCAGGGCATTCTGGGCAGCGCATGCGCAATAAGGGCTCATTGGGCAGCGTGTTCTGAGCATGCGCGCAAGAGGCTGTTTCGGCAGTGTATTCTGAGCATGCGCGGGAGAGATTCACGGGGCAGCAGGTGCCAATCCGAAGCAGGTAAGAATGAAGCGGGTTAATAAACCCGGAGGAAGTCGGGCTGCACAAACTCTGAGTGGATCTTTAAGTCAGATTTTTTAAAAAAGCATTAAACCGCCCTTCATCCGTCTGTTTCTCAGGATTTGCCCCGGCTCAAATCGCCGAACTCCAGGGTGGTCAGGGAGCGTCTACAAATGGAGAATGGGGAGGGAGCGACTGCAAATGGAGAATGGGGAGGGAGCGTCTACAAATGGAGAATGGGGAGGGAGCGACTGCAAATGGAGAATGGGGAGGGAGCGTCTGCAAATGGAGACTGGCAAGGGAGAGTCTGCAAATAGAATCTGGCGAGGGAGCGTCTGCAAATGGAGACTGGCGAGGGAGCGTCTGTAAATGGAGACTGGCGAGGGAGCGTCTGTAAATGGAGACTGGCGAGGGAGAGTCTGTAAATGGAGACTGGCGAGGGAGAGTCTGTAAATGGAGACTGGCGAGGGAGAGTCTGTAAATGGAGACTGGCGAGGGAGAGTCTGTAAATGGAGACTGGCGAGGGAGAGTCTGTAAATGGAGACTGGCGAGGGAGAGTCTGTAAATGGAGACTGGCGAGGGAGAGTCTGTAAATGGAGACTGGCGAGGGAGAGTCTGTAAATGGAGACTGGCGAGGGAGAGTCTGTAAATGGAGACTGGCGAGGGAGAGTCTGTAAATGGAGACTGGCGAGGGAGAGTGTAAATGGAGACTGGCGAGGGAGAGTGTGTAAATGGAGACTGGCGAGAGAGCGTATGTAAATGGAGACTGGCGAGAGAGAGTCTGTAAATGGAGACTGGCGAGAGAGAGTCTGTAAATGGAGACTGGCGAGGGAGCGTCTGTAAATGGAGACTGGCGAGGGAGCGTATGTAAATGGAGACCGGTGAGAGAGCGTATGTAAATGGAGACCGGCGAGAGAGCGTCTGTAAATGGAGACTGGCGAGGGAGCGTCTATAAATCGAGGATAGTGTGCTGTAATATCAAGCCCCACTGCTCCCCAAGCTGTGACAAATGTGAAAAGTTTGACCAAAGCACCAGATTGCCCAATTCTACCTAACTGTTTAATTTTAGGTTAACAGAATGTGAGCACCAGGTTTGTAAACTAAATAAATAACTGTTTATTGAACAAACTGTCATTAACCAGTGGCAAAAGAAAGAAATGTGAACTGCTGACTTCTAACACTATAACTTAAACTCTACCCCTTTCTTAAATCCCTATACACACTCATACAAGACACACGAGACACACAAAAACATGGATTTTAAGGGTGGGATAAAACAATTCAATAGCACCAATTCTGGAGTACGTGATTTGATGGGTTGATTTTGATCGATGTCTTCTAAATTCCTTTCAGTTCTTGTTGATTACATGAGGTAGTCTTCCAGCACTTTCAGCATTTAGTAAACTGGTTGAGCACTTGCCCTTCAACGTCTCTAACAGTCATTTTCCCCTTGGTCTCTTGACAGGGGTTTTCAGAGAGAGAGAGCAGGTTATAGAGATATGAGGGGAAAAAGCCAGATAGCTATTATTGTGGAATTATTGGAATCTTCCACAAATAGGAGAAAGAGGTTTTAGGTCTTGTTGCTTTCACACTAGGAGCTATTCTGCTGCACTGTCCTAACACAAAACCTGTTTGCCTGATCAGGAGCCAATTAAAACATTGTTGCCAGGCATTGGTCCAGGACTCTTTTGCAATATTTCAAGAGTGTGAAAAGTGCAAAATGAAACAGAGAACTTTCTCTTTCACAGCCTATTTAAAGTTGCAAATTTCGCTCCAAAAATGAAATTCCCTTGGTCCAGACTCCTTTCCGGCACCAGCCAGTCTTTCATGGCACACTCTGTTCCAGGATTGCAACATTGTACACAACTCTCATCCTGTTCCAGTGGACATGTCTTTCAAACTGCAGCCATTGTACTCTTAATCCACAGTCCGACAGAAAATAAAAAGATATGTTCTGTACAACAGTCCAACAGAAATAAAAATATATGTTACTTCCAGCAGTGACAAAAAGAATTGTGGTGAGATGAAATGATGAGATCCAGTGGGTCAGTCTGTAACATTATGGAGTTGCTACAAAGTTGTCTCTCGCCCTTACAGCAGGGGTTCTCAAATTGAGGGCCATGACCCCCGTGCAGTCAGGGCTCTGAGCTCCAAGGCAGCAATGGCGGCTGTGGAGTAGAGCCTCAGATTTGGCAGTTGTTGGGATGTGCTCCCAGGCCTCTTTAAATGCATGTGATTTCCTTTCCTGTGGGCAAGGCCTAATCCAATGAGCTCTGAGGCCGGATCGTTGACACCAACGGAACCAGAAAATTGATAGATGTCTGAGTTGTTTTTTGTGCCTGTATCCCTGCCGTTTGAACCCCCAGCTAGCTCAAAAAATTCATCCCCCCTCCACCACCCTTTCATTCTTGGGTTGCACCAAATATAAAATGTAAAATGAGATCACAGCAGAAAAAGGGTTTGGGAAGCACTGCCTTACAGTGAAGCGGAAGCCATTTTCACTCCTAATCCAAGAATTACAACATTAAGAGCCTGGAGCCGGAGAATGACTGACTGTTTTGCAACACGGTGGCACCAACGTGGAGTGAAGTCCAGTTAACGTGATTGCCGTCATCAATTTCTGCTCTGATTGGATCCTATCAAATCTTAAAAATGGTGTGTTAAGAGTTGAAAAAATTGAATAAATCGCTTTCATGCATTTCAAGTATCTGAATGACCTCCATGTGTTTGACTGTCTGGCTGTGCCATTAAATGGGATGACGCAATGAATCCACACACAGCTGGTGAACACACTGTCTCTCTGTTGTGCCTATAGCCATGAGTATCCTGCTCAGAATCTCTGGCGACAGTCAACAATTGTTGGAATGTATATAACGCCTCTAATGTAGTAAAAATATCCCATGCTCCTTCACAGAATTATGAACAATCCCCACATTAATAGAGTTGATTCCTGAGATGTCAGTGCTTGCGTTTTTAAGTTGGTCTTGAAACACTGCTATAATCTCCGGTCTCAACAGGCTGAATGGACTGCTTCTCCTATTTCATATGTTCTCTGTTCTGAGGAGGACAATTCTAGCTTCTCCATTCTGCACGTTACTGAAACCCCTCATCCCTGATACTGTTTTGGTAAGTTTTCTGTGCCCCCTTTCCAAATCCTTGACATTGTTCCTGAAGTATAGTGTTCAGAATTGAACACACTGCTTCAGTTGAGGATCTGTCAGTGATTGATACAGATTCAGTACAATGTTCTTGCTCTTGTACTTCATGTCTCGATTAATAGCACCTGATAAACATTGTTTTCAACGTGTTTAATCAACTTGGCATGCCACAAAGATTCATGTCAATACACTCCCAGGTCTTACTTTTGCTGCACTCTGGTTAAAATAATAGCATTTAATTTAAACTGTCTTTTGTCATTCTTCCATCCAAAATGCATCATTGATTGTGAATCACTTTGTGATGTTCTGAGGGTATGAAAATTGCGAAATGAAACTGAGAACTTTCTCTTTCACAGCCTATTTAAAGTTGCAAATTTCGCTCCAAAAATGAAATTCAGATTAATATTTGTTGTGGGACAAAAGACACTTGGTCCGGAGATGGTTAAAGTCAGAAGCTCTTGATTATAAACAAGCAGTTACAGGGTTGGTGAGTTCCTGCAGTGCATCTTGTAGATGGTACACACTGCTGACACTGTGTGTTGGTGGTGGAGGGAGTGAATGTTTGTGGATGAGGTGCCAATAATACAGGCTGCTTTGTCCTGGACGGTGGTCGAGCTTCTTCATAACGCTTTTCACACAACAAAATGTCCCAAGGTGCTCCACAGTAACGTTATAAAGCAAAATTTGACAGTAAGGCACGTAAGGTGATAGTAGGGCTAATGGCCAAAATCTTGTGGAAGAGGTTCTAATGAGCATCTTCAATCAGGAAAGAGAGGTAGAGAGACCGAGGGGTTTAGAGGTGAATTCCAGATCCTCAGGCCTAGGTAGTTGGAAGGCACGGCAGCAAGATTGGGAGCAGAGTAATTCAGTCTCAAGCGGCTCCCTGGTAGAGAGATGGAATCAGTTGTTAGGAAACGGAATTTGTAGCTGTCACCAAGGACAATGACTTTGGTCTCTTCAATATTTAATTGGAGGAAATTGATATTCTTCTGTTATTGGCTGTTGGGTAAGCAGTCCAACAGTGAAGGAGTCAGGAGAGGTGGTGGTGAGGTAGAGCCGGGTTGGCGTTAGTGTACATGTGGAAACTAATCTTATGTTTTCATGAGATGGGACTTACTGGCAGTGCGTAGATGAGAAAGAGGAAGGTGTCAAGGATCACTCTTGGGGAACGACAATGAGAGATAAGGGCCTGAGAAGAGGAAGAGAAGCCATTGCATGTGGTTCTCTAGCTGTGATTAGATAGATAAAAATGGAACCAGGTGAGAGGTGTTGGAGGAGGATGGTGTGGTCGACTGTGTCAAAGGCTGCAGACAGGTGGAGAAGGACGAGGCAGGAGTTTACCACGGTCAGTGATATAGGCTGCCATTGTGACTTTGAGAAGACAAGCTTTGGTATTGTGGCAGGGGTGGAAATCTGATTGGAAGGAATCAAAGATAAATTTCTGGGAAAGATTGGCTGGGATTTGGGAGGTGACAAATCAAACACAACACAACTTGTGTTCGAGATAGATTTGCCAATATTGCCAGCAACCTTTGGGAAAAATGAACACACTGCTTAGCTTTATTTATCTGGTTAGCTGTAAACAGACTAAGATCCCTTTGAAATCCAAATCCCTTCATTTATCAAACAATGTAAAGTCCCTTCACACCTTACATGCTAAGCCAGCATCCATTACTCATTAGCATGTCAAACTTGCACTTCAAATGTAATTAAATTACACAGACAGACCCAACTATACTTACCCCCATAAACCAGAGAAACGTCATGAAATTATTATACTGTTGCCACACCGCTACTATTGTATCCTGGTTGTGACTGACAGCAGCAATAACAGAAGAACTAACCCCTACAATTACATATGAACTCAGTAGAATGCTAGCAGGTGGGGTGAATGAATGAATCTCTTTCCCATCCTGCTGTGCCAGTAAATGGGATGACCCAGTGAATCCATACTCAGCTGGTGAACACACAGTCTCCCTGGTGTGCCTATAGCCATGAATTTCCTGCTCAGACAGGCAACTGAATCTCTGCCCACAGTCCACAACAGTTTGAATTTATATAACGCCTATAATGTAGTAAATATATCCTATGCTCCCATGTTAACAATCACCACGTGAATACAGTCGATTCCTGACACATCTATGGTTTGTGTTTTTCATTTGGCCTTGAAACACTGCTATAATCTCCAGGCTCGATGGGCCGAATGGCCTACTTCCGCTCCTATTTCGTATCTTTGCATGTTTTCTGTTCTGAGGAGAATAACTCTAGCTTCTCCGGTCTGCACATTACTGAAACCCCTCATCCCTGATACTGTTTTGGTAAGTTTTCCATGCACCCTTTCCACATCCTTGACATTGTTCCTGAAGTTTAGCTCAGAATTGAACACAGTGCTTCAGCTGAGGGTCAGTCAGTGATTGATACAGACTCAGTAGAATGTTCTTGCTCTAGTACTTCATGTCTCTATTAATACCATCTGATAAACATTGTTTTCAACGTGTTTAATCAACTTGGCCTGCAACTGTCAAAGATTCATGTCCATACACTCCCAGGTCTTACTTTTGCTGCACTCTGGTTAAAATGGTAGCATTTAGTTTAAACTCTCTCTTGTCATTCTTCCATCCATCATTGATTGTGAATCACTTTGCGATGTTCTGAAGGTGTGAAATGAACACGAGAACTTTCTTTCACAGCCCATTTAAAGCTGCAAATTTCACTCTCAAAAATGAAATTCAGATTAATATTTGTTGTGGGAGAAAAGACACTCGGTCCGGAGATGGTTAAAGTCAGAAGCTCTTTATTCCAAACAAGCAGTTACAGTAACACTTATTTATACACAGTACAGATTCAGCTGGCTGCATGCCCGATCTTATTTTGTCTGCTTATGCCTTTCATCTTTCCCTGGTAAGCACACCCTATCACACTCTCACGGACAAGCAAGTTAGCCGAAAAGTACAACTGTGGAAAAACAGCTTCAGCTTATCAACTACAGTAACTTCATCTCTAGCAAAACACATAGGAAAACAGACCAGCTGTGCAGGCCGACAGTTGCAGTGGCAAAATAGAGTCAGAGGTCGACAGCACAGAAAAAGGCCTAATGAGTCTGCGCCGGTCAAGCAAGTACCGAACTGTTCTAATCCAGTTTTCCCGCACTAGGCCCAAAGCCTTGTATTCCATGGAATCGCAAGTGCGCTAAAATGAGAGAAACTGCTTTCATCAGTAACACTCATAGTGATCATGTTAACCCTTTATTTCCCACATCAATATTCCAAATCTTACTGCAGAAAAAACTTCAAATGGGAGTCAGCAAATTAAGAAGGAAGAACCAGTCAGTGGTTCGAGAAGGTACACTGAAACCTCGGGTGCTCAGCTCCACTCTCAGCTCAGGCGGTCTCAACAACTCCACATCCTGGCCACAGCGGAGTTTTCCTGGACCGATTCTGGTCTTGAACTAACATGACCAAAACAAAAAAACCCTGATTAATCACTTGACTAATTGCTGTTTGTGGTATCTTATTGTGCAAAAACTAGCTGCCATGATACCATAACAACTTGCATTTATGTTTATTCATTTATGCGATGTGGGTGTCACTGGCTAGGCCAGTATTTATTGCCCATCCTTAATTGCCCGTTGAGAAGGTGGTGGTGAGCTGCCTTCTTGAACCGCTGCAGTCCATGTGGTGTAGGTACACCCACAGTGCTGTTAGGGAGGGAGTTCCAGGATTTTGACCCAGCAACAGTGAAGGCACGGCCGAAATATTTCCGAGTCAGGATGGTGAGTGGCTCGGAGGGGAACTACAGGTGGTAGTGTTCCCATGCATCTGCTGCCTTTCTCCTTCTAGATGGTAGAGGTCCTGGGTTTGGAATGTGCTGTCTAAGGAGGCTTGGTGAGTTCCTGCAATGCATCTTGTATACGGTATGCACACTGCTGCTACTGTGTGTCGGTGGTGGAGGGAGTGAATGTTTGAGGATGGGGTGCCAATAATGCAGGCTGCTTTGTCCCCGACCGTGGTCGAGCTTCTTCACAACGCTTTTCACACAACACAATGTCCCAAGGTGCTCCGCAGGAATGTTATAAAGCAAAATTTGACAGTAAGGCACGTAAGGTGATAGTAGGGCTAATGGCCAAAATCTTGTGGAAGAGGTAAGTTCTAATGAGCAGCCTCAATCAGGAAAGAGAGGTAGAGAGAATGAGAGGTTTAGGGAGGGAATTCCAGAGCTTCAGGCCTAGGCCGTTGAAGGCAAGGCCGCCAATGGTGGAGCGATTAAAATCAGGGATGCTCAAAAGGCCAGAACTGGATGAGTGCAGCGATCTCAGAAGGTTGTTGAAGTGCAGGAGATTACAGAGATAGGGAAAGCCATGGAGGGATTGAAAAAAAAAGGGAATTTTAAAATTGAGGCTTTGCTTGTCCAAGAGCTAATTCATTATTTTTTCACGGGGTCTGGGCATCACTGGGAAGGCCAGCATTTATTGCCCTAAGTGCCTCTTGAGAAGGTGGTGGTGAGCCGCCTTCATGAACCGCTGCAGTCCATGTGGTGCAGGTACACCCACTGTGCTGTTTGGGAGGGAGTTCCAGGATTTTGACCCAGCGACAGTGAAGGAACGGTGATATATTTCTAAGTCAGGATGGTGAGTGGTTTGGAGGGGAATCTCAGGCATTGGTGTTCCCATGCGTGTACTGCCCTTGTCCTTCTGGAGGTTAGAGTCATTGCATTGTAAGGACACCCACAATGTGGTCAGAAACTTATCTTGGGGTTAACTATGACAGCAAGATTGGGAGCAGAGTGATTCACAGAATTTTAATGGCACAGAAGGAGGCCATTCAGCCTTTCATGTCTGCACTGGCTCTCCAAATGTCATTGCCATGCCTTTTCCCCGGGCCTCTGCACATTGTTTCTATTCACATAATCATCTAATGCCCTCTTGAATGCCCCGATTGAGCCTGCCTCCATCACATTTCCAGGCAGAGCATTCCAGACCCGAACCACTCGCTGTGTGAAAAAATTATTTCTCACGTCACATCTTCTTCTTTTGCAAAACATTTTAAGTATGTGCCCTCTCGTTCTTGATCCTTTTTCGAGCGGGAACAACTTCTCCCTACCGACTCTGTCCAGCCCCCTCATGATTTTGAACATCCCAATCAAATCTCCTCTGAGCTTTCTTCTCTCCAAGGAGAACAGTCCCAACCTCTCCAACCTATCTTCATAGCTGAAGTTTCTCACCCCTGGGACCATTCTTGTAAACCTCTTCTGCACTCTCTCCAATGTATTCACATCCTTCCTATAATGTAGCGCCCAGAACTGTACACAGTACTCCAGCTGAGGTCTAATGAGTGACTTATGTAAATTCAGCATAACCTCCTTGCTCTCGTACTCTATGTCCCGATTAATAAAGCCCAAGATACTGAATGCTTTATTAACTGCTCTCACCACCTGTCCTGCAAGCTTCAATGATCTGTGCACATATACAATCAGGTCCTGTTGCTCCTGCACCCACTTCAAAATTTCACCCTTTATTTTATATTGTTTGTCCATGATCTTCCTACCAAAATGCATCACCTCACACTTCTCCGCATTGAACTTCATGTGTCACCTATCAGTCTCAAGCAGCTCCCTGGTAGAGCAATGGAGTCAATAGTTAGGAAATGGAATTTGTCACTGAGGACAATGACTGCAGTCTCTTCCGTATTTAATTTGAAGAAATTGATATTCTTCTGTTATTGGGTGTCGGGTAAGCAGTCCAACAGTGGAGGAGTCAGGAGAGGTGGTGGTGAGGGAGAGCCTTAGTGTACATGTGGAAACGAATGTTGTGTTTTCATAAGATGGGGCTTACTGGCAATGCGTAGATGAGAAAGAGGTGGGTGTCGAGGATCGATCTTGGGAGACGACAGTCAGAGGTAAGGACATGAGAGAGGGAAGAGAAGCCATTACATGTGGTTCTCAGGCTGCGATTAGATAGGTAAGAATGGAGCCAGGTGAGAGGTGTTGGAGGAGGATGGTGTGGTCAACTGTGTCAAAGGCTGCAGACAGGTGGAGAAGGACGAGGCAGGAGTTTACCACGGTCAGTGATATAGGCTGTTATTGTGACTTTGAGAAGACAAGCTTTGGTATTGTGGCAGGGGTGGACATCTGATTGGAAGGAATCAAAGATGGATTTCTGGGAAAGATTGGCTGGGATTTGGGAGGTGACAAACCAAACACAACACAACTTGTGTTCAAGATAGATTTGACTTTTATCCAGAGTATTAACATCTATAACTGGACAGGGGGCTGGAGCTTATTAACATCAGCAGAAACTGACACCAATGAGCGGTCCTGGTTGTGATTAACAGCAAAATTCAATCACTGTGGTTCGTTGTGAACTCGCTGGTGACTGAGCAGGTAGCATGACCGAGTGAATCCCTTCCCACACTTGGAGCAAGTGAATGGTCTCTCCCCAGTGTGACCTCGCTGGTGGCTCAGCAGGTGGGATGAATTAACGAATCCCTTCCCACATTCATAGCAGACGAACGGCCTCTCCCCAGTGTGAACTCGTCGGTGTTCCTGCAGGTGGGAGTGTACAGTGAATGCCTTCCCACACGTGGAGCATGTAAATGGCTTCTCTCCCGTGTGAATTCGCTGATGTGTCTTCAGGTTGCCTAACTGAGTGAACCCCTTCCCACATTCGGAGCAGGTGAACGGCCTCTCCCCAGTGTGAACCCGCTGGTGTTTCATCAGGCCGGATGACACAGTGAATCCCTTTCCACACACGGTGCACTTGAATGGTCTCTCCCCAGTGTGAATGCGCTGGTGTATCAGCAAGCTGGAGGACTGAGTGAATTCCTTCCCACAAGCCGGGCAGGTGTACGGCCGCTCGCCAGTGTGAATGCGTTGATGAATTTCCAGCACAGATGGACAACCGAATAACTTTCCGCAGTGCCTACATTTCCACGGTTTCTCACTGGAGTGACCGTGCTTCTGTCTCAACAGCGCAGACGATTGGCTGAAGCCTCGTCCACGCACAGAACGCGTGGACGGTTTCTCCCCACTGTGAACAGTGCTTATTCCTTCCATGTTCACACCAACGATAATCAGGTTCCAATAAATTAGCCGACTCCTTCACAGCGTGTTGTAATGTCTGAGTTTCCTGAATGCAAATCCCAATGCCCTGCGAAATTGATTCAAAACAGAAAAAACAGAGCGTGAGAGAATCGAGCGAAACATCAAGGAAATTGAACTGAATGAATCTGATTATTTGAGGGGCTGACACTACGAACAAGTGATCATGAAAGCTGGTGGATTGTCATAAAAACCCAACAGGTTCACTAATGTTCTTTAGGGACCATTCCTGCCACCTGGTCTGTACCTACACAAGATTCTGGCCTCTATGGAGGAGTGAGAGGAGAGGGGGCAGCAGTGGGTGAAGGAGAGATTTTATATAAGGAAAACTCAACCAGAACAGGACCTGATGAACCCTCGATCCTCACCACCCAGAAGGACAAGGGTAGCATGTATATGTGAACACCATCACCTCCAAGTTTCTCTACAAGTCACTTAACAACTTGTCTGGCATCCAGCACTGGATGAACAAAAATTTGCACCAATTAAATGTTGGTATGACTGAAACCAGCATCTTCCATCCCCATTACAAACTCTATTCCCTAGCCACCGACCTCATCCCTCTCCTTGGCAATTGTGCGAGACTGGGCAAGACTGGTCACAACCTTGGTGTCATATTTCCCCCCCAGCTGAGCTTCAGGCCACACGTTCCCTTTAAAGAGCGTTCTTTAAAGACAGCTCATTGTAGAGTTAAGTTTTTCCTGCCAATCTTTGAATCCAGTTGATCCAAAGGAGGTTTACTAGTTTGATGCCTGGAATGAGTGGGTTGTCTTGTGAGGAAAGGTTGGACAGACTGGGCTTGTTTCCACTGGAGTTTAGAAGAGTGAGGGGGTAATTTGATTGAAGTTTACAAGACCCTGAACGGCCTTGACAAGGTGGACGTCGAACGGATGTTTCCTCTTGTGGATGAGTCCAGAACTAGGGGGGGGGGGGCACTGTTTTAAATTTAGGGGTCGCCCTTTTAGGACAGAGATGAGGAGAAATTTTTTCTCTCAGAGGGTTGTGCGACTTTAGAACTCTCTGCCACAGAAGGTGGTGGAGGCGGGGTCACTGAATATTTTTAAGGCAGAGGTAGATTGATTCCCATGCCTAACAAGAATCTATTGTTATCGGGCTTAGATGGTAAGTGGAAATCGAAACACAAGAAGATCAGCCATGATCTTATTGAATGGCAGAGCAGGCTTGAGGGGCCGAATGGTCTACTGCTGTTCCTATTTCTTATGTACCCCCACTGAAGTTGGTTTTCCCCCAGTTAATTATTCGTACTCTGGATTGTTCTTTGTCCTTTTTCATAGCCAACCTAATCCTCATGATACAATGATCATTGTCTTCTAAATGTTCTCCCACGAACACTGGACCCACCTCATTCCCAGGAACCAGGTCCAGCAGTGCCTCCTTTCTCAATGGAGTGGAAACACATTGATGTAGAATTTTACCTGGTATAAATAAGAGTTTAGTGTAACCCAGCCATTTTCAGGCTAATTTAAGTTATATTCATTGTAACAAGCTAACAAGGTTAAATGCCATTTTGTGCGAGCACTGAGATAAGAAGCCATTTTGATATTGTTAACATTTTACAACAAATTAACCCAAAACAGTATTACAAAGCATTCACTGACTAGCAACAGATGATTGACCAAATAGTGTACCTCATTTAATTGAAGGATAAGTATTTAATAATCAGTAGTTAATTAGAAGTCACTTTGTTATTTTTGTATTTCTCCATTAGTTTTTCTTATGAGAAAGTTAAAGTGCTGTCAGAGCTGTGAACGAAATGGGGTAAGCCGTGGACTCCCTCCCTATCAGGAACACACACTGTCCTTGGTTGCTGAGTCTGTCTTAATGAATGGGACTCCTGTAAAGACATCAGGATAAGAGATATAGCTTAAAGGAAGGCATTGTCTTAAGTTTAAGACAATGTGCGTAATTAGCCAGAACCAATGGAGTTAAGTCTTATCACATTATTGATAAGTTAGAGACCAATCAGCCATTTCCAACAACTTGGCTAAGGTGAGTTCATGTCCCACTCCCGGAAAACCAAGAACTGTGAATGTACTCGAAAGAGTTACATTCTGTGACTGTTGATAACTCGAAAGAGTTACAACATCTTTTGAGTATAAAAAAAGGGATTGCGGGAACCATTTGAGTGTAATCAAGTATGGGAGAACCGGTCTAGATCTTTGGAGATAGTTGAGTATCTTGTCAGTAAAGGTCGTTTCTAATGAGCTTCAGGGCAGATGAGTAGTTAGTACTGGGACCAGTTCAGTGGTGGATTCCCTGCCTGTAGAAATCCTGGGAAGGTTTAGTACTTCTTGGAGGCAGTGACTTCCTCAGTCGGCCATGAGGAGTTCAAGTTGCTGTCCACTTCTCTTGGATTGATTACTCATTTGAAAGAACAGCAAACAATAACAAAAGGTTAGTAAGGAGGGAAAATTAGAGTATGAGAGAAAGCTAGCTCGTCATATATAGACGGATGGTAAGAGTTTGTTTAAGTAAGAACAGAGTTAACAAAGTGAGCGTTGGTCCCATAGAGAGTGCGTCTGGGGAACTGATAATGGAAAATAGGGAGATGGCAGATGAATTAAACAGGTATTTTGCTTCAGTCTTCACTATAGAGGACACAAGTAACATCCCAGAAATAGCTGTAAATCAGGAAATGGGAGGGAAGGAGGAACTCGGGGAAAATTACAATTGCCAGTGAATTGGGATTGAGCAAACTGTTGGGGCTGCGGGCGGACAAATCCCCAGATCCAGATGGACTTCACCCTAAGGTCTTGAAAGAAGTGGCTAGTGAGATAGTTGACGCACTGGTTTTAATTTACCAAAATTCCCTAGATTCAGGGAAGGTTCCATTCGATTGGAAAATAGCATATACAACTCCTTTATTCAAAAAGTGGGATGGAAGACAGAAAGCAGGAAACTATAGGCCAGTTAGCCTAACATCTGTCATAGGGAAAATGTTAGAAGCTATTATTAATGGTGTTATAGCAGGGCACTTAGAAAAATTCAAGGCAATGAGGCTGAGTCAGCATGGTTTTGTGAAAGGGAAATCATGTTTAACCAATTTATTGGAGTTCTGTCAAGGAGTCACATGTGCTGTGGATAAAGGGGAACTGGTGGATGTACTGTACTTAGACTTCCAGAAGGCATTTGATAAAGTGCCACATCAAAGGTTATTGTGGAAAATAAATACTCATGGTGTAGGGGGTAACATATCAGCATGGATAGAAGATTGGCTAGCTAACAGGAAGCAGATTTGGCATAAATGGGTCTTTTTCTGGTTGGCAGGATGTGGTGAGTGGTGTGCCACAGGGATCAGTGCTGGGGCCTCAACTTTGTACAATTTATATAAATGACTTGGATGAAGGGACCGAAGGAATGGTGGCTAAATTTGCTAACGAGACAAAGATGGGTAGGAAAATAAATTGTTAAGAGGACGTAAGGAGGCTACAAAGTGACATAGATAGGTTAAGTGAGTGGGCAAAGATCTGGCAAATGGAGTGGGCAAATGTAAAATCTTTCATTTTGGAAGGAAGAAGCTTATTATCTAAATGGTGAGAGATTGAGGAGCTCTGAGATTCAGAAGGATCTGGGTGTCCTAGTGCACGAATCACAAAAGGTTAGTATACAAGCACAGCAAGTAATTAGGAAAGCTAATAGGATGTTATCATTTATTGTGAGGGGAATTGATTACAAAAGTAGGGAGGTTATGCTTCAGTTGTACAGGGCATTGGTGAGACCACATCTGGGGTACTGTGTACAATATTGGTCTCCTTATTTAAGGAAAAATGTAAATGTGTTAGAAGCTGTTCAGAGAAGGTTTACTAGACTAATACCAGGAATGGGTGGGTTGTCTTATGAGGAAAGGCTGGACAGGTTAGGCTTCTATCCGCTGGAATTTAGAAGAGTAAGAGGTGACTTAGTTTAAACCTTTAAGATCCTGAGGAGTCTTGACAGGGTGGATGTGGAGAGGATGTTTCCTCTTATGGGGGATTCTACAACTAGTGATCACTATTTAAAAATAAAGGGTTGCCCATTTAAGACAGATGAGAAATTTTTTCTCTCAGAGGGTAGCAAGTCTTTGGAACTCTCTTCCTCCAAAAGGTGCTGGAAGCAGAGTCTTTGAATATTTTTAAGGCAGAGCTGGATAAGCAAGGGGGTGAAAGGTTATCGAGGGAAGGCAGGAATGTGGGCTTGAGGTTACATTCAGATCAGCCACGATCTTATTGAATGGTGGAGCAGGCTCGAGGGGCCGAGTGGCCTACTCCTGCTCCTAATTCGTATGTTTGTATGTGGAGTTGATAGAGTTTCATTGATAAGTATACTTTACCAACATTCTGCCCCGGTTAGTTGATAAGTTTCTAAAACTTGCTTATAATTAATATATTTCAATACTATTTACTGATGTGGTGTCCGAGTCCTTGCCTGATGGTTATATCTAAGTCGAATTCAAACAGTTTCAAAGGCAATTTGGGTTTGTGTATTATGGAGCGTACAGCTAAACTGAGACAGTCTAAAATATACAAATACCACCTTTTTTTAAACTCGTAACACTGGGAGAGAGAGGAGATGGCGGACTTGTAAGGAACACGCCGGAGAGGGAGAGGTGGTAAATACAGAACGACACTTGATGCCTAGAGTTACCTGGGAGAGGAGACGATACAGCGGACCTAAAGGGCCATGCCGGAGAGAGAGAGAGGATACCTGAGAAAGCTGCTGGAGAACACCAGGTTTGAAAAAAAAATCATGACATGATTTATGACGGGAATATCATAAGGTGATTGGATGTTGAGTAGTGCTGTTTAAGGACTGAGTCTAAACAACTGGGAGTTTAAAAAACGTTAAAAATTTGAACTATTATAAGTAACAAGTGAGCAGCTGGTGAGTCTTATCTTTTATTCTTAAGTAAGGTTTATTACCAGTAGTAAGGTGTAGTTAGTATTCGTTGAGTTTATCAATATTGCTAAGGTTTATTAATAATAAGTTTTATTTGTTTTAGTAAAGCTTAATTAATATGGGTAAGGATTATTACCAATAATAAGGCTTAATCACAGTAACAAGGTTATCAGTTAATATGTAGAGAATTGGCAGGGCTGCTCCAAACTAGAGTGTGCCCATCCTGTGCTATGAGGGGACTCCAGGATGCTTCTTTTGCCCTGGGTAACCATTTGTGCAGGAAATGTTGTCAGTTGCAGTAGCTTGAGCTTTGGGTTGTGGAACTTCTGGTAGGAAGAACATGCAGAGACAATATAAAATAAAGGATACATCTCTAAAAGGGGTGCAGGAGCAGAGCTTCCTGGATGTATATGTGCATAACTCATTGAAGGTGGCAGGGACATGTAGAGAGCAGGTAATAAAGCATACAGTATCCTGGGCTTCATTTATAAGGCATGGAGGTTATGTGGAATTTACATAAGTCACTAGTTCGGCCTCAGCTAGAATACTGCATCCAGTTCTGGGCACCACACTTTAGGAAGGATGTGAAAGCATTAGAGAGGGTGCAGAAAAGATTCACAAGAATGGTTCCAGGATGAGGAACTTCAGTTATGAAGATAGATTGGAAAAGTTAGGATTGTTTTCCTTAGAGAAGGGAAGATTGAGAGGAGATTTTATAGATGTATTCAAAATGATGAGGGGACTGGACAGAGTAGATGGGGAAAAACTGTTCTCACTTACTAAAGAATTGAGAGTAAGAGTGCACATATTTGAAATAATTAGTAAAAGAAGCAAAAAAGTGATTTGAGGAGAAGCTTTATTTTTAACAGAGCGAGCGGTTAGGGTGTGGAAGACGTTGCCTGAGAGTGGAAACAGGTTCACTTGAAGCATTCAGAAGTGAACTAGACTGTTAATCTGAAAAGGAAGAATGTGCAGGGTTATAGTGAAGGCAGCAGGGACTGGCATGAGGTGAGCTGCTCATTCAGAGATCTGGTGCAGACACACAGGCCAAATGGCCTCCTCTACGCAATAACAATTCTGTGATAGAAAATTCTGAATACACTCCAGAAACTCTTGCCTTTCTCTGCCTGTTACACTACGACTATCCCAGTCTATATTCAGATAATTAAAATCCCCCATTATAATTACTCTATAACTCATCCACCTCTAATTTCCTCTGCAGCTTTCCCACCAGTTCATGGTCGATAGACCACATTGAGCAATGTGATATCCCCTTTTTTTGTTCCTTACTCTAGCTAAATAGATTATTTCCTTGACTTCCTCTGGGATATCTTCTCTCCTTAAACAGGACTGCCAGCCTCACTTTTCTCTTCCTTTCCTGTCTTTGCTGAACACCTTGTACTGAGGAAGATTTAATACTCAGAGCCAGCTCCCTGTTATAGCCACAACATCATATTTACACATGTGAATCTGCAGCTGTAACTCACCAATATTATTAACCACACTCTGTGCATTCACACAATAACCTTCATTTAGACTTTCTTACTTTGAACACACTTAATAGTTTAGTTTTTCCTACCAGCTGTTTGTTGTGGTTGAATAGTTAACTGTGTTTCCTGGTCCACAGCTGCTGCTTGATCTGCTGAGTATTTCCTGATCTTCCAGATTTCCAGCATTTAGCAGCCTCTGCACTTCCTTCTGAATGAGGACATTGAGGACCAGTGAAGTGAGCATGCGCGGGAGGCCCGCGGGGCATGCGCGGTAGAGGCTCATTGGGCGGCGTGTAATGGGCGGAAGTCTGGGCATGCGCACGAGAGGCTCGCTCGGCAGGGGGCCGAGCATGCGCGGAAGGGGCTCACTGGGCCGGGTAGTCTGAGCATGCGCGCTTGACACCAACCATCCGGACTGAGCATGCGCCGGAGAGGTGCATTGGGCACCGGGCGCCGAATCGCAGCAGGTAAGAGCGGACTCGGGGGCCGTCCAAATGGAGGCGAAATGGGGACTGGTGAGGGAGCGTCTGTAAATGGAGGTGAATGGAGACTGGTGAGGGAGCGTCTGTAAATGGAGGTGAATGGAGACTGGTGAGGGAGCGTCTGTAAATGGAGGTGAATGGAGACTGGTGAGGGAGCGTCTGTAAATAGAGGTGAATGGAGACTGGTGAGGGAGCGTCTGTAAATGGAGGTGAATGGAGACTGGTGAGGGAGCGTCTGTAAATAGAGGTGAATGGGGACTGGTGAGGGAGCGTCTGTAAATGGAGGTGAATGGAGACTGGTGAGGGAGCGTCTGTAAATGGAGGTGAATGGAGACTGGTGAGGGAGCATCTGTAAATAGAGGTGAATGGGGACTGGTGAGGGAGCGTCTGTAAATGGAGGTGAATGGAGACTGGTGAGGGAGCGTCTGTAAATAGAGGTGAATGGGGACTGGTGAGGGAGCATCTGTAAATGGAGGTGAATGGGGACTGGTGAGGGAGCGTCTGTAAATGGAGGTGAATGGGGACTGGTGAGGGCGCGTCTGCAAATGGAGGCTGGTGAGGGCGCGTCTGCAAATGGAGGCTGGTGAGGGCGCGTCTGCAAATGGAGGCTGGTGTGGGGTTGCCTGTAAATGGAGGAGAATGGGGACTAGTGAGGGAGCCTCTTTAAATAGAGACTGGTGACGGAACATCTGTAAATGGTGAAGAAATGAGGACTGGTGAGGGAGCATCTGTGAATAGAGGAGACATGGGAACTGGTGAGGGAGTCTCTGTGAATGGAGAAGACATGGGGACTATGAGGGAGCATCTTTAAGTAGAGACTGGTGAGGGAGCACCTGTAAATGGAGGAAAAATGGGGACTGGTGAGGGACCATCTGTAAATGGAGGAGACATGGGAACTGGTGAGGGAGCATCTGTGATTGGAGGAGAAATGGGGACTGGAGAGGGCGCGTCTGCAAATGGAGGCTGGTGTGGTGAGGGACCATCTGTGATTGGAGGAGAAATGGGGACTGGAGAGGTAGCATCTGTGATTGGAGGAGAAATGGAGACTGGTGAAGGAACATCTTTAAATAGAGACTGGTGAGGGAGCATCTGTGACTGGAGAACTGCTGAGGAGATATCTTGAAATGGAGACTGGTGAGGGAGCGCCTTTAAGTGAAGGACAAATGGAGACTGGTCGGGGAAATCGTAGAGAGTCACACACAAAGAAGCCACTTGGTCCATCATGTCAGTGCCAGCCGAAAGATGAGCCACCCTGCCTCACCCCACATGCTGGCATTTAGCCCACAGCCCTGCAAGTGTGCTTGAGATGCATATCCAGACACCTAAGTGAGAGAGCGAGCGAGTGCGCGTGAGAGAGAGTGAGTGTGAGAGAGATAGAGTGTGTGTGTGTTGGGGTGGGAGTTTACTGCTTTGGGGAAACAAGGGAGGAAAATAAAACATAGAAACCAGAATATTTTTGTTCTGTATTTCTATCCTGTACTTACAGTGATGGCTTTTCTAAACTCTTTTTACAGGATATTAGAAGGAGAGGATTTATAGACGGGAAACTCAAACCAAACATCCTGTCAAGATCTGACAGAGTCTCTCGATTCATCAGGACCTGAATATCATCGGCCTTTGAATGTTTGCCTGTTCGGTCAGTGGGAATAGGTTTTGAACATCAGGGTGACTGGAAAAGCACCGACACATGCCCGAGTGAGAGGGTTGCAGTGCACTGCCTGTAGAAAGAGCTTTAACCAGTTCCACAGCCTGAGGAAACATCACACCGTTCACAGCGGGGAGAAACCCTGCGCGCGTCATTTGTGTGGACGAAGCTTCAACAGATCATCCAACCCAGTGAGGCAGGAGTGCGCCGGAACCATGGAGAAGCCGTGGAAATGTGGGGACTGTGGGAAGGGATTCAGATCCCCGTCTGTTCTGGAAATCCATCGGCGCAACCACACAGGGGAAAGGCCGTTCAGCTGCTCCGAGTGTGGGAAGGGATTCACTCAGTCGTCCGGCCTGCATAAGCACCAGAGGACTCACTCGGGGGAGAAGCCGTTCGCCTGCTCCGAGTGTGGGAAGGGCTTTACCCAGTCAGCCCACCTGCTGACGCACCAGCGAATTCACACAGTGGAGAAACCTTTCAACTGCCTGGAGTGTGGGGACAGGTTTAAAAGCTCCGAGAAGCTGAGCACACACTGGCTCATTCACACCGACAGACCGTTCTGCTGCTCCCAGTGCGGCGAGAGGTTCAGGCAGTCCTCCGAGCTCCTGAGACACCAGCGGGTTCACAGCGGCGCCGGTCCGCTCACCTGCTCCGTGTGCGGGGAGGGATTCGTTCTCTCCGCCGACCTCCGGGCGCACCAGCGCGAGCACGTCAAGGAGAGGCCATTCACCTGCCCGGAGTGCGGGAAGGACTTCATTAACTCCACCTACCTGCTGAGACACCGGCGGGCCCATTCGGCGGAGAAGCCGTTTGCCTGCTCCGTGTGTGGGAAAGGCTTCATTTACCCCTCTCAGCTCGAAGGCCACATGCGCAGCCACACCGGGGAGAGGCCGTTCGTCTGCTCGGAGTGCGGGAAGGGCTTCACGCGGCTGTCCAGCCTGCAGACGCACCAGCGCATTCACGCCAGGCCTTTCAAGTGCTTTGGCTGCGGAAACGCCTTTCAGAGCACAGCGGCACTGAATAGACACCGGCAGCCCCAGACGGGCGGGAAACCGTCTCGTTGCGGAAAGAGGTTCGGGCGGCCGACCCGCCTCGCTGAGCGCGAGCAGCTTCGCACCAGGGAGGGGCCTTTCCCCTGCCCCGTGTGCGGGAAGGGCTTCACTCGCTCCTCCGACCTGCTGATGCACCAACGCGCCCATGCCAGGGAGTGGCCGTTCCCCTGCGCGGAGTGCGGGAAGGAATTCGCTCAGAAGTCCAGCTTGCTGAGACACCAGCGAGCACACGCGGGGGAGAGGCCCTTCGCCTGCCTGCTGTGCACGAAGGCTTTCGCCAGCTCGTCCGACCTCCTCGCTCACCAGCGCGTCCACACCGGGGAGAGACCGTTCGCCTGCTCCAAGTGTGGAAGGCACTTCACCCGCTTGTCCAGCCTAACCGCGCACCAGAGTGTTCACACTGGGGAGCGACCATTCACCTGCTCTGTGTGTGGGAAAGGATTCGCAAAGTTATCTAACCTGCTGAGACACCAGCAAGTTCACTAGCGCCTGCAAGGATTGGATTCTGTTATCAATGCTGATGCCAGGTCGCACCCAGGGCTGGACCATTTGAACAGTCACCTGTTTGTTTCCGATAAATGTGTTGGAATTTAATATCCTGGATACACGTCAAATAAATCGGGTTTGTTCTAAACACTGTTGACTTTCATTTTCGAAGGTGAGGGATATATTAATGCTCTGTTTTGTTCTTTCTAGCTTTAGATGATTTCTCAGTTCCCTTGGTAACTCTTCTGGACCAGCTTTACACACCTTCCACCTCTCCAAGCCTTTGCAGGTAAAACACCCCCTTTAAATGGAAAATACCTGAATAAAAATGTGCAACAGAGGGGCCCTCGACAGGGCAGACGTCCTTTTCCACAACACAGTGAAACATGAGGGCTGGAAAGAAAGAGAAGCCAGAAAAAAGATCAAAAGCTTCTGGCTGGTAGGAAGGTAGTTGGGGAGGTGGAGATAAAACCAGGATCTTCCTCCCTGAGACCAGATGCAGGGACCAATTACACCGAGATGCCACACCCGGGGACCACTTACACCGAGACGCCACACTCGGAGACCACTTACACCGACACGCCACACCCAGGGACCACTTACACCGAGACGCCACACCCAGGGACCACTTACACCGAGACGCCACACCCGGGGACCACTTACACCGAGACGCCACACCCGGGGACCACTTACACCGAGACGCCACACCCGGGGACCACTTACACCGAGACGCCACACCCGGGGACCACTTACACCGAGACGCCACACCCGGGGACCACTTACACCGAGACGCCACACCCGGGGACCACTTACACCGAGACGCCACACCCGGGGACCACTTACACCGAGACGCCACACCCAGTGACCACTTACACCGAGACGCCACACCCAGTGACCACTTACACCGAGACGCCACACCCAGTGACCACTTACACCGAGACGCCACACCCAGTGACCACTTACACCGAGACGCCACACCCAGTGACCACTTACACCGAGACGCCACACCCAGTGACCACTTACACCGAGACGCCACACCCAGTGACCACTTACACCGAGACGCCACACCCAGTGACCACTTACACCGAGACGCCACACCCAGGGACCACTTACACCGAGACGCCACACCCAGGGACCACTTACACCGAAACGCCACACCCAGGGACCACTTACACCAAGACGCCACACCCAGGGACCACTTACACCGAAACGCCACACCCAGGGACCACTTACACCGAAACGCCACACCCAGGGACCACTTACACCGAAACGCCACACCCAGGGACCACTTACACTGAGAATAGAAAATAGGAATCAGAGAGTCTCAATATGGTGATGGTGGAAAAAGCAGCTCTGGTCAGTGTGAAAGCTACAGAATGGATGAAGGTGGCTGCGTTTGCTCAAACTGGAACTGCAAAGGGTCCCCTTGCCGTGCATGTAGCTGCAGTGTCTGTTACTGCCAGGGATGCTGCATTAACTACACCGTGTCGATCAGCCCCTACTCCCAACCCCCTCACTCCCCTACTCCCAACCCCCTCACTGCCCGGCTCCCAACCCCCTCCCCTACACCCAACCCCCTCACTCCCCTACTCCCAACCCCCTCACTCCCTTACTCCCAACCCCCTCACTCCCCCACTCCCAACCCCCTCACTCCCCTACTCTCAACCCCCTCACTCCCCTATTCCCAACCCCCTCACTCCCCCACTCCCAACCCCCTCACTCCCCTACACCCAACGCCCTCACTCCCCTACTCCCAACCCCCTCACTCCCCTACTCCCAATCCCCTCACTCCCCTACTCCCAACCCCCTCACTCCCCTACTCCCAATCCCCTCACTGCCCGGCTCCCAACCCCCTCGCTACTCGGCTCCCAACCCCCTCACTGCCTCCCGCTCCCAACCCCCTCACTCCCTCACCCGCTCCCAACCCCCTCACTGCCTCCCGCTCCCAACCCCCTCACTGCCCCACCCGCTCCCAACCCCCTCACTGCCCCACCCGCTCCCAACCCCCTCACTGCCTCACCCGCTCCCAACCCCCTCACTGCCTCACCCGCTCCCAACCCCCTCACTGCCCCACCCGCTCCCAACCCCCTCACTGCCTCACCCGCTCCCAACCCCCTCACTGCCTCACCCGCTCCCAACCCCCTCACTGCCCCACCCGCTCCCAACCCCCTCACTGCCCCACCCGCTCCCAACCCCCTCACTGCTTCACTCGTGAGGATTCGGGGACCAGGCTGCTAGGGTTTTGGCGCTGAGCGGTGAGCGGGTGGCGGTGATGGCTCCCGAGTGGAGCGGCGATGCGTTGAGAACGGGTGAGGGCCGAAATATCATCATAGCTGGTCCCAGGGTGTGTGGAAGAGAGACGCCGGGAAGCCGGACATTCGGGAACTTCCTGGACAAGAACCATGTCTCGCTGAGGCCCAGTCACACGCGGATCTGACCTCACTGACCATGTTTATTAGCTATTAGCATAAGAGCTCTTAACCCTTCTTACTACATTCCCCAGGTCTTTTATTGTACTCGAATACTCAAATATTTACACATCCTACCTCCCCCTCACTTACCCCACCCCAAGCTACTGTTACCACCCCTTAGTCATAGGGTAAGACCAGGTGGTTCGGCCAGTCTGCCGGATTGTAAGAGATTGGGGTCTTTAATAAGCAGGTATCTTCTGCGTTTTATAGGATTTTCTCTGCAGTGTTGATTGCCTCTCTTTACAAACACTTTGACCTCTGAACAACCTTCAGACGCAGCACGGTCGCTTAGCTCAGGCTGCCCATTTCAGATGTCCCGAGTGGTTAGATGGGGCCCTGTGCACCCCCTTATCTCCCACATGACCAGGAAAGGCCAGGATATGGCCCTCAGCAAGATGCTGACCTCTCACCTCAAAGTGGTAAGCACCCTGATGTTTTGACTACCTGTCCTGTAACCATTGGTCAGAAGAGTTAGGTAGATGATTGACACTGGATAAGCTACTGGCCCCCAAAAAAGGGTATACAGATTGGACTCATATTGGTGGTAGGGGGCTGAGGTGCTGCTAGGTGCTGGTGGGGTAGCAGTTCTCGTTGGGGAAATGCCTTCTCCAGATGGAGGATGGACCAGGGGAAGAGGAGGAAGGTTGAGAGATCGAGGGAAGAGTTTTCTAACACTTCGACTGGAGAGCGGATTGCTGCTTTCTCGAGCTGTTCCAGGCCTAATTAAAATCATATCTAAACTGTTGTTTCTTCATCAACTTGCTTTCTCAAGTACTGTGTACAGTTTTGGTCCCCATATTTAAGAAAAAGGATATACTGGCATTGGAGGCAGTTCTAAAGAGATTCACTGGGCTGATTCCTGGGATGAATGGGTTGACTTATCAAGAACGGCTAAACAGTTCAGGCCTTTATTCATTAGAGTTTCGAAGAATGAGGGGTGATCTCACTGAAACGTGCAAGATTCTGAGGGGGTCTTGACAGGGTAGATATGAGAAGATGTTCCCACTAGTGGGGGAATCTCGAACTAGGGGACATAGTTACAGAATAAGGGGACACTCATTTAAAACTGAGATGCGAAGCAATTTCTTCTCTCTGAGGGTAGCGAATGTCTGGAATTCTCTACCCCAGAGATTTGTGGAGGCTTAGATCGCTGAAAGTATTTAAAGAGGAGGTAGATAGATTTTTGAAATATCGGGGAGTTGAGGGCTATGAGGAGCTGACACGAAAGAGGAGTTGAGGACTGGGCAGATCAGCCATGATCTTATTGAATGGCGGGGCAGGCTTGAGGGGCCGAATGGCCTACTTCTGTTCCTATTCCTTTTGTTCTTAACTTAATAAACCATCTTAAAATTACTAATGGCTAGTCGACTGCCTATTTAGGGATCTGTGGCCCCGAATTCAAAAATCTTACAGTATCGTGGTCTTGTTTCCTTCGGAAGGAGGCGAGGGTGACAGTCTACGTGTGGAGGGACCTGTGAACCATTTAGAAAGTTGGTTGGGTTGCCTTTTCAGTCGTCTGGGTGGCCAATCCAGTCTGGTAAAGGCCGTCCATTGGTGGATGCCAATGCTGACATGTTCTGCCTGAAGGTGCCATGGTCAAGATAGGAGTGCAAATGAATGGGCTGGCTCAAAACCTGGTCAGATACACACAGCCTCCCCTGGTGAGAGATCTAGTCGACCCTGTGCTTAGTGCTGATGGTTGTCAGGGTCGGGTGAGTTCAGCAGCGGGTCCTCTTTTCCCAGCACCTTGTCTATCTCTGTCGCTTTTTAAAAAATGTGTCCATGGGATGTGGGTGTCGCTGGCTGGGCCCAACATTTACTGCCCATCCCTAATTGCCCCCTTGAGAAGGTGCTGGGTGAGCTGTCTTCTTGAGCTGCTGCAGACCCTGTTGTGTAGGTACACCCACCATGCTGTTAGGGAGGGAGTTCCAGGATTTGGACCCAGCGACAGTGAAGGAACGGCCGATATATTTCCAAGTCAGGATGGTGAGTGGCTCGGAGGGGAACTTGCAGGTGGTGGTGTTCCCCATGTGTCTGCTGCCCTTGTCCTTCTAGATGGTAGCGGTCGTGGGTTTGGAAGGTGCTGTCGAAGGAGCCTTGGTGAGTTGCTGCAGTGCATCTTGTAGATGGTACACACACTGCTGCTACTGTGCGTCGGTGGTGGAGGGAGTGAATGTTTGTGGATGGGGTGCCAATCAACCGGGGCTGCTTTGTCCTGGATGGTGTCGAGCTTCTTGAGTGTTGTGGGAGCTGCACTCATCCAGGCAAGTGGGGAGTATCCCATCACACTCCTGACTTGTGCCTTGTCGATGGTGGACAGGCTTTGGGAGTTAGGAGGTGAGTTACTCGCTGCAGGATTCCCAGCCTCTGACCTGCTCTTGTAGCCACAGTATTTATATACCTCGTCCAGTTCAGTTTCTGGTTAATGGTAACCCCTAAGGTGTTGATAGTGGGGGATTCAGCGATGGTAATGCCATTGAATGTCAAGGGGCGATTGATTCTCTCTTATTGGAGATGGTCATTGCCTGGCACTTGAGCGGCATGAACGTTACTTCCATGTTACCTGGATATTGTCCAGGTCTTGCTGCATTTGGACATGGACTGCTTCAGTATCTGAGGAGCCTGTCTCACTCTGACTGGGGGTCTATTGTACACTCCCAGTGTGACTGGTCCTTTCCTGTTCCTAGGCTCAACCCGTATGGCCTCATTTGATGATCCTTCTAACATTACCATCTCTCCTCACAGCTGAAATCATTTCTTTGACCAAAATTACCATCCCTCCACCCTTTTTATCCCCTTCTCTATCTTGTCTGAAAACCCTGTGACCAGGAATGTCCCTCATTAAGCCATGTTTCAGTAATAGCTATGATATCATCCGGCTAGATTTCTATCCGTGTCCTCAACTGATCTGCTTTATTCACTATACTCCTTACATTGAAGCATATACCCCTGAGCACTGTGAAACTCCTCTATTGTCTAGCCTTTGCTTCCTCAGCCTTCCAGTTCCATCTCCCTCTGTCCAACTTAAAATTGTGGCTATTGATTGTGATATCCTCACTCCAAAAGGTCCTCTTGGATTTTATGACTTTACCCAAGAAAAGCCACTTTGGTGGTTCCTCTGTATCTTCCATTTCCTGGATACTGCTTGATCTGATTGGTCTCCCTTTATATTTTGGAGTACGGGGATTTCTGTTTGTGGCAAGCCACCAACAATGTGGTTGGCTCTTAAGTGCCCTCTGAAATGGCCTAGCAATCCACTCAGTTGTAGCAAAGCTTCTACACAGTCACAAAAAAGGAATGAAACTGGACGGGCCACTTGGTATCAACCTAGGCACTGGAAACGACAGCAGCAATCTCAGCCCTGTCGACCCTGCAAAGTCCTCCTCACTAACATCTGGGGGCTAGTGCCGAAATATTGGGAGAGCTGTCTCACAGACTAGTCAAGCAACAGCCTGGCGTAGTTATCCTCACGGAATCATACCTTACAGACAACGTCCCAGGCATCACCATCCCTGGGAGGACAGACCCAGCAGAGGTGGCGGCACAGTGGCATACAGTCAAGAGGGAGTTGCCCTGGGAGTCCTCAACATTGACTCCAGACCCCATGAGGTCTCATGGCATCAGGTCAAACATGGGCAAGGAAACCTCCTGATTACCACGTACCGTCCTCCCTCAGCTGATGAATCAGTGCTCCTCCATGTTGAACACCACTTGGAGGAAGCACTGAGGGTGGCAAGGGCGCAGAATGTACTCTGGGTGGGGGAAATCAATGTCCCTGTAGCACCACTACTGACCGAGCTGGCCGAGTCCTAAAGGACATAGCTGCTAGATTGGGTCTGCTGCAGGTGGTGAGGGAACCAACAAGAGGGGAAAACATACTTGACCTCATCCTCACCAACCTGCCTGTCGCACATGCGTCTGTCCATGACAGTATTGGCAGGAGTGACCTCCGCACAGCCCTTGTGGAGGTGAAGTTCCACCTTCACATTGAGGATACCCTACATTGTGTTGTGTGGATCTACCACCGTGCTAAATGGGATAGATTTCGAACAGATCTAGCAACTGAAGACTGGGCATCCATGAGGCGCTGTGGGCCATCAGCAGCAGCAGAATTGTACTCGAACACAATCTGTAACCTCGTGGCCCGGCATATCCCCCACTCTACCATTACCATCAAGCCAGGGGATCAACCCTGGTTCAATGAAGAGTGCAGGAGGGTATACCAGGAGCGGCACCAGGCATACCTAAAAATGAGGTGTCAACCTGGTGAATCTATAACACAGGACTATCTGCCCTGGGGATGTTTGATGGGAAAATGTGGAGGGAAATTTACTCTATATCCAACACCATTCTCAACTGGACCTGAGAGTGTTTGATGGAACAGGTCAATATGAAGCATGTGATGGAAACTCTGTATAACACACAACCGCTCTGAGAGAGCTAACACAAACACACTGATGCACATAGATTGGTAAAAGTGTGTGAGATTGAGTCTTTTGTCAGAGATTTGTCTTTTAAAAAAAATCTTTTGTTCAATGAATTAATTTAAAAAAGGGCCAAAGCCTCTTCTCAAACCCGTTTCACTGTCTTGTGATTAAAGTGATACAAGCCTACCCTCTGCTGGCAGCTCACCACCACTACAGGCGCTGCTCTTTGCCAGTCTCCGAGGAGTTCAGTTCCTGCATGGCTGCATCTGGAAACAGACTGATGAAGTGTGAACATTGACCAATACTGTAAGGGATTGAAGTTTGCAGCAGGGTGCTCAGTTCGCTCGGGTGGTGCATTCGCTCTTTTACCACCTGACCTTGTACATGAGCTCTCTCCTCATTCCCCATTGGAGATATTGGCTGGAGCTGGTAGTTGGGGATTATTTCAGACTGCAATATGCACATTTGGTTCAGTTATCACACTCTAATCCGATTCAGAATGGGAGTAGATAAACTTTGCTGTACTCTGTAACTCCTCTGCAATACATTGTCAATGTTTGGATCTTGTTAAAGGTTTTTTTTATTACTTATGTCTCCAAGACAATTTTCTCAATTTCTCACATTCTTTGTCCTAGAGGGAAGAAATTAAATAGCAAACACAAACATTTTATGGGAGAGAGTTTATTTTCACATCTTTACAGCCTTTATTCACATTGTGTCCGTGATGGTCCAGAAGTGAAGAGCTCTGCAATCTATTCCCATTTTGCAGCTCTTGGTCTGCACTCCTGTAGGTTATGGTGATACAGAGGGAGACCAGCTGAGTTGGAATCCAAATGCACTACGTCCACTCTTGCCCCTTATTTACCCTACCAGCCACACACATCAAAAAATCTCCAACAGAATTGCCAAGGAAATTTTTCCTTTCATAAATCTGTGTTGACTCTGGTGAAACTGGTGACCTTTCCCCAAAGCACAATAAACACACAGACGCTGAATGATATCTCAGTTATTTCTGGGAGCTGTTAACATCAACAGGAAACAGGGTGGGTAAAATGATTCTGTTCCAAAGATGGCATGTGTTGCTGCTTTATAATATCAATCTTACACACACACACACACACTCACCCACATTCATAAACACACTCACTCAGAGGCATAGACACACACACAGACATACATACTCACACCAACTCACATACATGTCTTAACACACACATTCACAAACACACAGACCCACAGTGACACAGACAGACAGGAAGAAGAGACAGTTAATGTCAATTTCACTCTAGTCTACCAGGTAGTTTATTCAAAGAATAACACAAGCAAAGTTGAAACTGTCTGTGGGTTTTATTCTGGAATTAGATAATACAAATATATCCCCATAGCCCAGGTTGGGAGTGTAATTGATGATGTGATTGATGTCTGACCCCAAAACAATTATTAAATGTGACCCAGGACTAGTTTTGCTGTAAATATCTCAGGGTGTAAAGTATCTGGGAGCACAGTTGCTGTGAACAAGGTGGAATACAGGGTGGGAATGGAGAGTGAAGCTGCTCTGCAGAGGGAATGGTTCTTGTTGGTGGTGGATTTAGAAGCTGAAGTTTATATTTGAAGAGGTTCCCAGAGCCTCAAACAACTAAACTGGGGCCTTTGGGAAGAGAGACAGTTTCTGCTGCTGTTTCCCCTCCTGTCCTCTAGAGGCCGCTCTCACTCTCCTCAGGACCTCCTGCTCCACCCGTTGCTCCTCCCATTGTCACCTCTTGCCCACCCCACGGCCCGGTCGCTGCTCTTTGTCCAACTGCCGGGGGGCGGGGCATGTTTTTGTGACGTCACCGCGGACTCCCTTTTTATTTTAATAAATCGAAAAAGAAGAAGCGACTCTTCAGGATGAGCCAGAACCTGCGATTCTGAGCCGGCAGGGAGTTGTTTATTATCATTAATAATAATGAATAAAAAGCAGTCAGTGCGGGTGAGAAGCGGAGCTGCGCATGGGCGCTGTGCTGTCCCTCCCGGAGTGCAGCGCGGCCCGTGTCACTGATAGTGGACTTTTCCAGCCGCGAGGGATTGTGGGTAAAAGAGCCGCCATTACTCCCGCAACAACGGAGTCACTGGATTGTCGCCTACAGGGGGAGGGATGAATGACAGAAATGGGACCATGATGAGGACATTCGGCCTTTCGAGCCTGTCCGCCCTTCAATAAGGTCATGGGTGATATTATAGCTCAAAACATACACTCTCCCTTACTCTATCACACACTCTCAATGAACCAGCATCCCCTCCCTTTCACTGTTAAAGCCACAACTATTTACCATCTCTATAAACAACAGAGATTAAGGGAACAAGTCTCCAGGTTTGCTGAAAATACATGGTTAGGCAGGAAAGTAAGTTGCGAGCAGGATGTGGACAGGTTAACCGAGTGGGTAAAGACACGTCAGATGCAATATCATTTGGAGAAATATGCTTCACTTTGGGAGTAAGAATAGAGAAACAGAATTTTTTTTTATTGGTGAGAAGCTATTAAACGTTGTTGCCCGGATGATTTGAGTGTTCTTGTACACAAATCACAGAAAGTAGACGTGCTGGTGCAGCCAACAATTAGTAAGAGAAATGATGTGTTTCCATTTATTGCAATGGGACGGGAGGTCAAAAGTAAGGAAGACCTGCTGTGAATATACAGGGCTTTGGGGAGAAAATGGCCACTATGAACAAACATAAAATGTCTGATTGATGTTTGTGGAGATTTACAGAGGTTCAGAGAGAAGGGGAGAGAAACAGACAGACACACACACACAGTGATCATGGGACAGAGGGTGACAGAATAAATTGAGGTCAATCTTACACTTAAAAATTAACAGTTGTCTGAGCATCAATTGTCATTTGCAGAAGACAGTTCCAAACTTCTCTGACCCAAGCGTGTTGAAGTGCAGGATGAAATCACCTCTGATTCTTCTAAAATCCTGGGAATACAATCCCGGCTTTGTGTAATATCACTTTGTAATTTACCCCTTCCTGGTATCATTCAAATAAAGCTGCCCTGCGCTCAAATGTATGGACCCTCAAATCTCTTTGGACGCCCACTGTTTGTAGCTTTGTGTCATTTCAGCAAGCATTCTATCATATAATCTTAAATCATGAATAAATACATTGAATCTCAGACACATTTTTTTTGCAAAAATATTCTTTATTCATAAAATATTTAAAAGAAGGTTACAAAACATTTCAGAAAGTACAATGATATTCAGATTTTCTACTTATATCATGTTGCACTCTGAGGTCCTTCAATACAATCAATAAAAAAATTCCAGACATTTAAAAACGGTCGCTACAGAAAGTGCAATGACCTTTAACAACATTTGCAGCATTTCCAAAATATAACATACATTGCTGTCTGTATTGTGTGAATCTAGCGGTGAAATATCTGTACATTTTACTGTTGATGTGCTGACAGGCACGTGAAGATAAGGTCAACCTCAGATTTAAAATCCGGCAAGTGGCTCAGCATCAATTGCTGCCTAGGGAAGACCCTTCCAAACTAATACCTCATCAGTTCCCCTTAACACTTGGACAACTTTGTCCATTGTTCCCTTAACAACTTGGGACTGATTGGGAGGCGGCATTTGGGGAAGCCAGTTCCAAACTTCTACCACCCTTTGTGTTTAGAAATGTTTCATAATTTCGCTCGTAAAAGTGTAAAATTCTAAACATCATCTCAAATCCAACGTCCCTGTGTCTGTGTTCACAAAGGACGGGGGAGCGATGCAGACATTGTGGGTAAGGAGGAGAAGTAAGAAATATTGGGTGGAATAAACAGACTGAGAGGGGAAATATCAAGATTTTTAGAATCTTTGAGAGTCGATTAATCGGCAGAAATGAGGGATTTTAGCTCTATGGTGAGTTTGGAGAAACTGGGTTTGATCCCCCTGAGGGAAGGTTTGCTCGAGGTGTACAAGATTAGGACAGGTTGTGATGGACAGGTCGGAATTCTCTCCCAACTCCAGTCCTCCTGAAACCTGGCTACCAAAGAACAGAGTGTGCATAGGGAGGATCCTTTCTCTCTGAGCAGAGAGGTCAATAACCAGGGAGCATCGATTGAATGTGAAGGATTTGAGTGGAACTGAGGCGTAATATTTTCACCCAGAGGCTGCGGGGCATCTGGAACTCACTGTCTGAAAGAGTAGGAGAGGCAGGAGCCCCCATCACGTTTCAAACACACTTTCATATGAACTTCTCCACATCGGCACCATCCCATCAAACACTGAATGAAAGTACAGCACAGTTTAGATACAGAGTGAAGCACAGTTTCTATTGTCCCTGTCATTAAGCCTTGTCACGTACACACCTGGGTCAGGATCGAGACTCACCTGTCTCAGTCACTCAGGCGCTCCTGTATCACTTGCCTTATTGTAGTCGGATGCCGTGTTTGGGAGAAGGACAGGTACATGGGATTAGGACGACTGCCCATGTGGAGGGTAAGCACCAGGAATATATCAGAGAATCAGAACAGACCAGGCAGAATCAAACAAGGAAAATCGTGTTGGATTTGTGAACCTTGCTTTGTGGGGCGGTTTGGTGTTTGGTGAGAATGTTGACCCAGTGAAATTTTGCCCCTGTGGGTTGACAGTTGTCTGACTAGATATTGTAACATTGCATCATTAAGGTAGTATGTATACTGAGTGAAACAGTGTTGGCTGCATCTCATCATATAATAGACTTTGCCGTGCGTATTGAATGAATCCAGATGTGAACTATCCAGAGGCAGCACACCGAAGGCTCAATAGGGGGTGACGGATGGGGCTCGAGGTGGTCGGATAGGCTCCTCCTGCTCTTATTTCTTAGATTCTTACATTCTTATGACAGGGAGAGACCGAAGGGCAGAGACGCCCAGAAAGAGAGAGGGGGACAGAGCGGAAACAAACAGCAAACACAGGTTTCAGGAAAGAAATGTTCCAGCTGATTTTCTTGTTTGAGAACTCTGTCCCGGGCCAGCTTGTTGCAGGTCCCCCAAAAAGTAACAACAGGCGAATATCTGAAAAAGGAATTTGAGGAAAACAGACACAAGACTCATGAAAGTTTTGTGTATGTGTTAGAAAGTGAAATGGTCGACCAAGGGACAGGCCAGGCCCACATTTCACAGCAGTCACAGGCTGAATCTGAATGTCCTCACAGCAACTTAAGGGCAGACATTTATAATGGACACTTCAGGGCTTTACGGTGTCCAAAGGACTTTACTAGCAATGGAGCACTTTTGAATTATCGTCAATGTCATTTAGACACTGGTGAAGCTAATTTCAGAGAGAGAGAGACAGAGACTCATAGAAACAGGATGAGATTGTGTTGTACGTGTTTCAGAGCTGACACTGAGGCACACACCAGATGTACAGTAACAGAGGGGAGTGAATCTTTCCATTTCACCCGCACTGTAATGAGAGTTGCTGAGGGTTCAGATAAAGTAGAGGAAGAAAAGCTGTTCTCATTCGCTGCTGGTTCTACGACAACAGGGCGACACCGATTGAAGGTTTTGGGTGAGAAATGCTGAGGGGATTTGAGGAAGAACTTTTTGTTTTACACAGAGACTGGGAATGGCCTTGGACACGTGGCCTACGAGGATGGTGGAAGTGGAGATAATGAATGAGTGACAGGCGTGGAGAGAGAAGTGGAGAGACTACAATTGCCAATAATCTCAGTAATTATTACTTTGACAACTTGAATGAACTCACATCTTAACCTTCTAAATCGCAGGGATCCAGTATAAATCATCATCGAAACCATCCCAGGACAAAATAGACCAAGAAACAGAGTGAATCTACCTCTTTACTCTTTCATCAAATACTCCCAGGGCAATTACAAAATGGGAGTCAGGTACAGGTTAGAGCTCCCTCCTGTGTGACTGCCTCAACTCGCCTTCGTCCAGCTGGACTGGGTAACAGAGAGAGACAAGATGAAGATGGAGAGAGAACAACAGGGGGAGGGGTGGGTAGCAAAGGGCTGAGAGTGTCAGAGAGAAAGAGGAAGAGATTGGGATGGAGAGTGTCAATCAGTGTTCCTGCAAAGCTGAGGGCAGTGGCCTGGAAGGTAGCAGGCAGAGCATGAGAAAGAGGAGAAGTGGCAGGCCAATCGGTCCCTCAAGCCTGCTCCTGCAGTTGATAAGATCATGGCTGATCTCATTGTGGGATTAACTCCACTTCCCTGTCTGCCACCATAACACTCGACTCCCTTGCCAATCAACAATCTGTCTCACTCAGCCTTTAATATATTCAGTGAGGCAGCCTCCACTGCTCACTGGGGGAGAGATCTCCAAACCCACCAACAACCCTCAGAGGGGACATTCCTCCTCATCCCCATCTTCAATGGGAGACCCTTTGTTTTTAAACGGTGCTCCCTCATGCTAGAGAACTCCGTGCAGGCCCTGTTCTGTGATAAATAACACGCCTGGTAAAATATTCTTTAAAACTTCTTAGAGATGCGGTGCACAGAGAAAGATATCTGGCCCCGCACACGACAGTGAAATGCTGAAGGGAACCTTGGAGCCAGCTGTGGCTCAGTGAGAAGCAATCTTACATCAGAATCATCAGATTGTGGGCTCAGGTCCCAGCATCACATTCTCAGCTGGCCTCACATATCAGAGACTCTGAGCAGATCACAGAGACAGCCAAAAGGAAACTTGGGTTGAATTTGTGAGCTTTGCTCTGTGGAATGCTTCAGTGTTTAATGAGAATGTTCACCTCTTGTATTCCAGGTGTGGTCTCAGCAAAACACTTGCAGCAAGACTTCCTTACTCTTGTACTCCAATCCCCTTGCAATAAAGGCCAACGCTTCATTTACCTTCCTCCTGGTTAGCTGTTCCTGTATGTTAACTTTCTGAATGATGTCTGTACAAGGACACCCAAATCTCTCAGAACACAAATATATAATGCATTGTCTGCTAGGGAGGTGGCTAATGATTCAATAGGATCCTTCAAAAGGAGAATCGGATAAATCATTGAATGGGAATAACATGCAGGATTATGGGGGAAAGAGAGTGGCTGTGCGACTAACTTTTGATTCCTCTTCAAAAGAGCCAGCACATCTGGATGGGCCGAATAGCCTCCTCCAGTGCTGGACTATTCTATGATTCTATCGATGACCCTTTTCTGATCACTATTATTTACATCTACACACGCTTGCTTCAGGTACAGTTTGTGAATAAAGGAAAACCCTGTTCATCACAAATCCACTCAGCCTTTTCCCTCTGCTCTCTCCAGACGGAATTAGCCACACAGCTGCGAGAAGCAAACAGGAAACATGGATTTCAGGAGAGAAAGCTTTCACCTGATGTTCTTCTTGGTGGATTCCCTGTCCCAGGAGAGAGCATTGCAGGTCTTACAGAAAGTAACAACTCATGAATATAAGGCACAGAATTGGAATAAAATAGATACGAGAGAGATCAAAGATTTCTGTTAGACAGCTGATTTCAGAAGAGAGAGAGAGGGATACAGATACAGAGCCAGCGAGACACAGAAACAGGATGCGATTGTGCTGCACATGTTTCAGAGCTGACAATGAGACACACACGAGATGTGCAGGAGCAGATGGGAGTGAATCATTCTCTTTTACCTGCAGCGTACTGGACATGGGCAGAAGCTGGTACTGAGGCATACACAGCAATAACTTGCATTTAGGTAGCACCTTGATCATAATTTTCTCAAGATGCTTCACAGGACCTTTACCATGAAAAAGTTAACCCCGAGGCACAAGTGGGTTTTGGGGCACATGCCCAAAAGTTTGGTCAAAGGGGTTTGGTTTCAGGAAGTGTCTTAATGGAGGAAAGAGAAGTATTAAGATGGAGAAGTTTAGGGAAGGGATTACAGAGTTTGAGCCCAGGCAGTTGAAGGCATGGCCACCAATGCTGAAATGATTAAAATTGGAGATGCTCAGGAAGCCAGAATTGAAGGAAAACTGATATCGGAGGATGGTGGTACTGGAGGAGATAGGGAGGGGTCATTTACAGAAGACAGTTCCAAACTTCTACCACCCTTGTGTGAAGAAGTGTTTTTTATTGTCACTCTTGAAAGGGTTTCAGACTATTGTTAAATATTTGGCCTATTATTCAAGTCATAGACTCTAAAGCCAGCAAGAATGGTTTCTCTCTATCTACTCTATAGGTTTCCGTTATTCTCCTGAAAATCATGCTCAAGTCGCCCCTGATCTTTTGAAATTCCAGGGTATAAATGTGTCTCTGTCACATTTCAAGAACTAACATTATCTTAGTGAGGAGTCAAGTCAGTCATAAAAGTCTCAGTGCTGTGCTCACATAAAATGGCCACCCTGAACAAACCTAAATTGGCTGAGACGTTTGTGGACTTTTTTCCACAGATTCTCAGAGACACAAATCAAAAGGGAAATGGAGAGACAGAGAGTGAAGGAAGGATATTGGTCATAGCACATGGGAAGAGGAGGATACAATTTAATCCCTTAACCCTGTTCTGACTTTCTATGTGATCATGGCTGGTCTGTGATCTAACTCACTGTATACCTTTGGTTAACAAAAATCTATTAACCTCAAATTTAAACATTAACAAGTGCCTTAGCATCAATTACTATTTGCAGATGATTGCTCCAAACTAATATCACACCTGGTGTGGTAAAGTGTTTCTTAATTTCAATCTTAAAAAAATTCTAAAATTGTAAACATAGCCTCAAATCCAATGACTCCAATTCCTAGATTCCCCAACCAGCAGAAAAAAGTTGCTCTTTATCAATCCTCTCCCTTTCCATTATTTTCTTGAAGCGTTTGATCAAATCACCCCTTAGCCTAAATTCTGGTGTTTCAGAGTGAAACGTCGACTGCACTGTTCATTGAGTGTTCAACACACTCACACAGAAACACACACATATTTCAGCCATTCCTGCCTTCTGGAAATGTGTGTGAACACTCCCAAGCCAAATACAGTATGGGGTTAGATACAGAGTAAAATTGCCTCTGCTCTGTCCATGGAACATTTAATTGCAGATGTTCATTTTTATTGTTACAAAGAACAGAACTCAGAACCAGGTGCACATCACTTATGTACAGTTGTGAAACATGTCGGAGTGCAATAATGCCAGTGTGCTCGGATGATCCAGCATGGGGAGATGATTCAATGTTGTGAAACTGATTTTTTGGCCTTCTTGCCATATTGTCTGCTCATGCCACTGAACACGCCTGATGCCAACAAGCACGGAAAATTCCGGCTAGGAAGTAGGGAGAAGTAGTGAACGATGGTTATTTAGACAGAGCGGTATACAGTGATGCCCCCAAGGGCCAGCCTTGGGACGAATGCTTACTTTGACACTTACACGTGATGTAGACTCATGTCTAAATGACATAATTTTTACGTTTGCAGATAGCAGGAACTGGGAAATATAAACAGGAGGGTAGCCCTAAGCTTCAAGGAGATATAGACAGGTTGGTGAAATGGAAAAACACATGGTAAATGAAATCGAATGCAGAGCAGAGTGAAGGATAGATTTCGGAGGAGGAAAGAAGAGAGACAATATAAACTAAATAAGGCAATGAAAAACAGTGAACTTATGTACACACTTCTTCAACAATGGAAATACAAATCGATAAGATGGTTCAAGTGCACACAGGATATCCAGATTTATAAATGGTGGCATAGTTGCGACAGTGTGGATGTTATGCTAAAACTTTATAAATTATTGACTAAGATAAAAGCAAAAAACTGCGGATGCTGGAAATCCAAAACAAAAATAAAAATACCTGGAAAAACTCAGCAGGTCTGGCAGCATCTGCGGAGAGGGACACAGTTAACGTTTCGAGTCCGTATGACTCTTCAACAGAACTAAGTAAAAATAGAAGAGAGGTGAAAAAAAAACTGGTTTAAGGTGGATGGGGGGCGGCGGTGGTGGGACAAGTAGAGCTGGATAGAGGGCCAGTGATAGGTGGAGATAAGCAAAAGATGTCATAGACAAAAGGACAAAGAGGTGTTGAAGGTGGTGATATTATCTGAGGAATGTGCTAATTAAGGGTAGAAAGCAGGATGAGCAAGGTACAGATAGCCTGAGTGGTGGTGGGGTGAAGGAATCAAAAAAGGCTAAAAGGTAGAGATAAAACAATGGATGGAAATACATTTAAAAATAATGGAAATAGATGGGAAAAGAAAAATCTATACAAATGGAAAAAAAGAGGGGCATTGGAAAGGGGGTGGGGATAGAGGAGAGAGTTCATGATCTAAAATTGTTGAACTCAATATTCAGTCCGGAAGACTGTAAAGTGCCTAGTCGGAAGATGAGGTGCTGTTCCTCCAGTTTGCGTTGAACTTCACTGGAACAATGCAGCAAGCCAAGGACGGACATGTGGGCATGAGAGCAGGGTGGAGTGTTGAAATGGTAAGCGACAGGGAGGTCTGGGTAATGCTTGCAGACAGATCGAAGGTGTTCTTCAAAGCGATCACCCAGTCTGCGTTTGGTCTCTCCAATGTAGAGGAAACCGCATTGGGAGAAACGAATACAGTAGACTAAATTGAGGGAAGTGCAAGTGAAATGCTGCTTCAATTGAAAGGAATGTTTGGGCCCTTGGACGGTGAGGAGAGGGGAAGTAAAGGGGCAGGTGTTGCACCTTCTGCGGTTGCATGGGAAGGTGCCGTGGGAGGGGGTTGAGGTTTAGGGGGTGATGAAGGAGTGGACCAGGGAGTCCCGGAGGGAACGATCCCTACGGAATGCCGCCAGGGGGGGTAAAGGGAAGATGCGTTTGGTGGTGGCATCATGCTGGAGTTGGCAGAAATGGCGGAGGATGATCCTTTGAATGCGGAGGTTGGTGGGGTGATAAGTGAGGACAAGTGGGACCCTTTCATGTTTCTGGGAGGGAGAGGAAGGTGTGAGGGTGGATGCACGGGAGATGGGCCGGACACGGTTGAGGGCCCTGTCAACCACTGTGGGTGGAAAACCTCGATTAAGGAAGAAGGAAGACATGTCAGAGGAACTGTTTTTGAAAGTGGCATCATCAGAACAGATGTGACAGAGGTGAAGGAACTGAGAGAATGGGATGCAGTCCTTACAGGAAGCGGGGTGTGAGGAGTTGTAGTCAAGGTAGCTGTGGGAGTCGGTAGGCTTGTAATAGATATTGGTGGACAGTCTATCGCTAGAAATTGAGGCAGAGAGGTCAAGGAAGGGAAGGGAAGTGTCAGAGATGGACCATGTGAAAATTATGGAGGGGTGGAAATTGGAAGCAAAATTAATAAATCTTTCCAGGTCCAGACGAGAGCATGAAGCAGCACTGAAGCAATCATTGATGTACCGGAGAAAGAGTTGTGGGAGGGGGCTGGAGTAGAACTAGAACAAGGAATGTTCCACATACCCCATAAAGAGACAGGCATAGCTGGGGCCCATGCGGGCATCTCCCACACATCCGCCCTCACACCTTCCTCTCCCTCCCAGAAACATGATAGGGTCTCCATTGTCCTCACTTATCACCCCACCAGCCTTCGCATTCAAAGGATCATCCTCTGCCATTTCTGCCAACTCCAGCATGATGCCACCAACAAACACATCTTTATTTCACTCCCCCTCGGGACACCCTGGTCCACTCCTCCATCACCCCCTACACTTCAACCCCCTCCCACGGCACCTTCCCATGCAACCACAGAAGGTGCAACACCTGCCCCTTTACTTCCCTTCTCCTCACCGTCCAAGGGCCCAAACACTCCTTTCAAGTGAAGCAGCATTTCACTTGCACTTCCCTCAATTTAGTCTACTGTATTCATTGCTCCCAATGCGGTTTCCTCTACATTGGAGAGACCAAACGCAGACTGGGTGACCGCTTTGCAGAACACCTTTGGTCTGTCTGCAAGCATTACCCAGACCTCCCTGTCGCTTGCCATTTCAACACTCCACCTTGCTCTCATGCCCACATGTCCGTCCTTGTCCTGCTGCATTGTTCTAGTGAAGTTCAATGCAAACTGGAGGAACAGCACCTCATATTCCGACTAGCCACTTTACAGCCTTCCAGACTGAATATTGAGTTCAACAATTTTAGATCATGAACTCTCTCCTCCATCCCCACCCCCTTTCCGACCCCCCCCACCTCTTTTTCCAATAATTTATATAGATTTTTCTTTTCCCACCTATTTCCATTATTTTTAAATGTATTTCCATCCATTGTTTTATCTCTACCTTTTAGCCTATTTCGATCCCTTCCCCCCACCCCACCCCCACTAGGGCTATCTGTACCTTGCTCGACCTGCTTTCTACCCTTAATTAGCACATTCCTTAGATAATATCACCACCTTCAACACCTCTTTTTCCTTTTGTCTATGACATCTTTTGGCTATCTCCACTTTATCACTGGCCCTCTATCCAGCTCTACTTGTCCCATCCCCCCTTAAACCAGCTTATATTTCACCTCTCTTCTAATTTTACTTAGTTCTGTTGAAGAGTCATACGGACTCGAAATGTTATCTGTGTTCCTCTCCGCAGATGCTGCCAGACCTGCTGAGTTTTTCCAGGTATTTTTATTTTTGTTTTATAAATTATTGATTGGGCCTCAGCTGAGGTATTGAGTTCCTCTCTCTCAGTGACCCTCCTCCCTGGGGTTCTCCGCTCTCCACAGCCCCTCCCTCTCTCAGTGACCCTCCTTCCTGGGGTTCTGCACTCTCTGCAGCCGCTCCCTCTCTCAGTGACGCTCTCCCCTCTGGTCCTCCGCTCTCCATTGTCCCTTCCTCTCTCAGTGACCATCCTCCCTGGGGTTCCCCCCTCTCCACAGTCCCTCCCTCTCTTAGTGATCATCCTACCTGGAATCCTCTGATCTCCACAGTCCCCCCCTCTCCCAGTGACCCTCCTCTCTGGAATTCCCCACTCTCCACAGTCCCTCCCTCTCCCAATGACCCTCGTCCCTGCGATTCCCTCATTTCCACAGCTCCCCCTCTCCCATTGATCCTCCTCCCTGCGATTCTCTCCTCTCCACTGCCCCCCCTCTACCAGCGACCCTCCTCCCTGGGATTCTCCGCTTTGCACAGTACCTCCTTCTCCCAGTGGCCCTCCACATTGGGATTCCCCGCTTTCCGCAGCCCCTCCCTCCCTCAGTGTAATGACTATGGAACAGACTATTTTCATCAAGAAAGAGTTAAACTTTATTACAGAAACATTTTCATTGCTTGCACGCTCAACCAGATCTCTCATCGGAAAAGCCCTGCATCCTGGATTGCCCGCGCTAAGAGCTTATCTGTGGGAGCCCCTGCAATACATCACATGACGCACGATTGACAGGAGGGAGGGACAATACATACAGTTACCGCCGTGCCTCCCCCTTTAATTGTTTATAATTACTCTTTACAAAACACATTTGAACATCCAACAAACATATATACAATTTCAGGTGATTATAAATCAAGTGTCTGAGGTGCTTTTTGTATACGGTTAGAGTGGCATAGCTCTACCATTCGTGGTTTCTAAACAGGGTCGACAGGATCTGGAGCTGCAGTATGAGACACATCATTGGAACTGGGCAGTTCAGGATTTGGCAACTCTTCTGAAACATCTGGAATGTCTGTTCTAGGTCAATCACACAGCTCAGAGGTCAATGGTTCAACGTTCATCACAGGTTGATCAGTTACTTGTTGGGATGTCTCACTGGCATGAATGTGATCTATGTGCTTATGGATGATTCTAACTCCCAGTTGCACTTAGAAAGATAATGGACCAGACTCTGAAACCACGGCTCCTGGAGCCCAATAGGGCCCACTGCCGAAATTTTGCATGTATACCATGTCACCTACACTGAATGTGTGAGCCTTACTGTGTATGTCATGGTTAAATTTCTGATTACTCCGGGTCTGCGTTACTTTACCCTCTAAATTTGGAAACACCAAGTGTAAATGTGTGTGCAGACGGTGTTTTATTAATAACCCTGATGTGTGGATCCCGTAGTCGAATGTGCTGTTGAACGATAACTTAAGAGAATCCAGGAAAGTCGAAATTCCAGAGTGCATTCCCATAACCTTTTCATACCAGGCTTAAAAGTTTGTACAGCCCTCTTGGCTACATCATTCGATGAATGATGCCAGGGAGCTGTCTTTAAATGGTGGACTCAATTCAGATCCATGAATTTCTGAACTCGATGCTGTTAGAAGCTTCACCCTTATCAGAAACGACAATTTCAGGTAGGACATGTATGCTGAAACAGTGACATAGCTCTTCAATAATTGTGTTCAGCATTGGCAATTTGACTTTTAACACACCCATCCATTTTGAATGTGCATCTACAATTAACAAGAAGATGGTACCTAAGAATAGTCCCACATAATCGATATGTAGTTGAACCCAGGGTTGACCAGGCCCGTCCGTCGGATGCAGGGGAGCTGAAACAGGCAGATTCTGATGTTGCTGACAGTGGAGACACCGATTGACCATGCTTTCAATGTCTCTGTCAATGCCTTGCCACCATACATAGATTTGCACAAGCATTTTCATCTTCGATATGCCTGGATGCACGCTGTGAAGTTCTGTCAAGAGTGGATGCCTACCTTGTGATGGGGAGACAACTCTTGAAATATCTCAGAGCAGTTGAGTTTGTTATTCTGTAGCCAATCTGGGCCTAAAAGATTGGGTCCATCCCCTTTCACTATTATTACAGGAAGTCAGGCTGTAATAAGTCAGTTGCTTGTAAGAGACTGGGGCATTGGTGATGCCTTTTATTTGAATAGATTCTCCCATGTAAGTTCTTAATTTAGTGATTGTCTGCTCCAAGTTTATTGACTGTATCCCTTCATTGTGGTACCTGAAAGTGTGCTCTCCTATTACCGTAGTTGAGGCACCAGTACCCACCTCCATTGTCAGTGGCTTCTCATTCACTTGTACTGTCACCGTAATAGGCTCAGTTTTCACAGCAGTCACATTATATAAGGAGTAAACATCAGGAGCAGCAACTTCAGCTTTTGCTGCACCTGTTACTTCCATCATGTTTGCTTGCTGTTTTCAACTTTGTCCAGCATTGCCTAACCACGTGACCCTTCTTGTGACAATAATGACATTCTGCCTCTTTGAATTTACAGGTATCTGCTCCGTGGTCACCTCCACATCTATTACAATTTTATCTTGAAACCGATGATGAAGCGTTTCTGTCAGGCTTCTCAATATTTCTCACAGTGGCCATTGAATTGTGCTTTCATTCTGCAGGTCTGGCTTTTGTGCCATGCTCGGCGGCAGGTTCCCTCCCAACATGAAGTACATGGCGCCATTACCCATGTGCTGCAAAGGCTACAAACTCTCGCGGCACTTTCCAAGCCGAGGGAGATATCTAGGGCGGGCTTAAAATTGATATCGACCTCGGCAAGTTATCAGCGCTGAATAGCGTTGCACTTGACTACACATACCAATTGGTTCCAGTTCCACAGCATATCATTCAAAAGGCCTCCGTTGTTGCAGTATCCTGTTAACTGATTGTGGTTCACTACATAGGCTGTAATGGACCCTCCTGGGGCCTGAACTCTTGAACTGAATTTAAAGTGCTGCATTATCAGGGATGGCTTCGGCTGGAAGTGTGTCTTCATTAGGTCCACGAATTCGCTATATGACTTGGAATTGGGCGCGCTAGGGGCAGTCAGATTACCAAATTTATATGTTTTATTGCCGCATACACTGAGGTGGATCATTTTCTGCCTCTCTTCGACGGTAATTTCATTTGTTACAAGTTAAAATCCGAGGTGCTTAACAAACTGGCTTGAGTCTTCAATATTCTCATCGTATGGATAGATTCTTCCAAACGGTGGCGTGACTGGTGAGTAGTTTTCTTAAAATTCGACTTACTCAGAGTAACAGGGCGAGGTACAGAGTCGAAGTTGATTTTACCCTGGTCGCCAAATGTGATGACTGTACGGAGCAGACAGGTTTCCTCAACAATGAAAACAGAAAATGCTGTAAAAAACTCAGCAGGTCTGACAGCATCTGTGGAGAGAGAAGCAGAGTTAATGTTTCGAGTCCGTATGACTCTTCTTCAGTTTCATCAAGAAACGGGTAAACTTTATTGCAGAGACATTTTCAGTCCTTGCACGCTCGACCAGATATCTCATCGGAAATGTCCCACCTCCCGGATTGCCCACGCTAAGAGCTCACTGGTCAGATTCCCTGCAGTACATTACATGACCTGCGATTGACAGGAGGGAGGGTCAATACAGGTAGTTACCACACTCAGTGATCCTCCACCCTGGGGTACTCCAGCTTCACAGTCTCTCCCTCTCTCAGTGGACCTCCTCCCTGGGATCCTCCACTCCATTCTTACAATCAGATCAGTCATGTGTTCTCAATTCCCGCTTCTGTTGTCCCAGACTATTTAAATTAATCCACCTGGGACAAAACTATTGGCCTAGTCATTTCTGTTTAGTTGTCAGTAAGTCGTGTGATATTATTGGAGATAAAAGATCTGAGATCACACCCAGTATTAAAACATAGTCTTTCAAATGATTATTAACTATCAAAGTGTTCACGGCACCCAGGAAGCAAATGTCCCTCTGTCTATAACCAAATGAAAACACTGCAGATACTGGAGATTTGAAAATAAAACAGAAAGTGCTGGAAAAAGTCAGCAAGTCTGGCAGCATCCATGGAGGGAGAAACAGAGTTAACGGTTTGAGTTCAAGCATTGAGTTCAGTTCTGAAGAAGTCATGAGGGAGAAATACCTGGACACTTTGTTCCAGGAGCCGGTCATGCCTCTTAGAATAAGATCGTCTGTTTTGGTCAGTGGTGAGGGACAGGAGGATGTGACCATGAATGAGGCAGGTAAAGGGACCAAGTCGACAGTAGTGGAGGAGCCTCAGAATTTGCAACTGTCAAACTGGTTTGAGGTGCTCACAACCTGTGTGGACGAAAGTGAGGTCTGCAAGGTGAATGAGCTGGCTGGCCATGGTACCATGGTACAGGAAGCCGTTCAACCAGGGCCTCAAACAGGAATGTAGTGGTATTAGGGGACAGCAATAGTGAGGGTGATTGACACTGTTCTCTGCAGCAAAGAGCCAGAGTCCAGAAGGATGTGTTGCTTGCTTCCCGCCAGGATTTGGGACATCTGCTCAGGGCTGGAGAGGAACTTGCAGTGGGAGAGGGAGGATCCAGTGGTCATGGTGCACGTAGGTACCAACAAAATAAGCAGGACAAGGAAGGAAGTTCTGCATAGTCAGTATGAAAAGCTCGGTGCCAAATTAAGAAGCAGAAACTCAAAGTTAATAATCTCTGGATTATTACCTGAGCCACGTGCAAATTGGCAAAGGGCAAATGAGATTAGAGAGATGAATGCATGGCTGAAAGGCTGGTGTGGAAGAAGCGGGTTCCAGTTCATGGGGCACTGGCACCATTACTGGGGCATGTGGGGGCTGTACTGTTGGGACGGCCTATATCTGAACCGTGCTGGGATGTGTGTTCCTGTGAATCACGTGTAACTAGGGAAGCAGAGAGAGCTCTAAAATAAGCAAGCGGGGCGGGGTGAGAGGTCAAACTTGGGCAGATGTGCAAAATCAAGGGGTAGATTTAAAGCAGGAGACCATAATAGTAATATGGGAAATGATGGTCATAGAAATGCAGGAAGGGACAGAGAGATAAAACCTAAAAATACATCAACAGTCAAGACTAGATGTTACAAAGAGAACAAAAAGACAAAACTAAAGGCTCTGTATCTGAATGTGCATAGCATTCATAACAAAGTAAATGAGTTGATAGCGCACATTGAAGTAAATAAATATGATCTGATGGCCATTACAGAGGTGTGACTGCAGGATGACAAGGATTGGGCCCTGAATATTGAGGAGTGTATGACATTCAATAAGAATAGGAAACTAGGTAAGGGTGGAGGGGTAGCACTGTTAATCAAGGATGGCATTGGTGCAATACTTAGAAATGACCTTGATTCAGGAGATCTGGAGGTAGAATCGGCTTGGGTGGAGATGAGGAATAGAAGGGGAAAGAAATCACTAATGGGAGTGGTCTACAGACCCCCTAAAAGTAATCACAATGTAGGACAAAGTATACAAGAAGGGCTATTGGGTGCTTGTTTTAAAGGGACAACAATAACCATGGGTGATTTTAATCTACATATTAACTGAAAAAATCAGATTGTCAGTAGCCGCCTGGATGAGGAATACTTTCGAGATAGTTTTGTGAACATCACATTCTGGAACCAGCCAGAGAGCAGGTTATATTAGACTTGGTATTGTGTAATGTGACAGGATTAATTAATCATCTCAGCTGGCTGATGGGTAACAGCAAGGACACTGGTGGAGTGGCAGTGAAGGTAGAACAAATGCGATAATTCTGAGAGAGAACAGCAGGCTCATGCTGCATGGAGACATTAACACTCCTACAGGGCGGAAACTCAGCTGGAGCACAGATTGCTGGACTGCTGAGACAATCTGCATGTCCCTTTGAGCACTGAGATCCACAGCCATGATGACAGCAGTCTGATCCTGAATGGCAGCAAGCATGGATCTCATGACCTTAGTCTGAGCTTCCACTGCGGCGCTGAGATGTTGGATGGTTTCAGCCTGTGCTACAGTGGAAGCTGAGACGATGCCCAGCAGACACTGTATCGCAGCTGTGGTCCGCTAGTGCTGTCATGGAGTTAGTGACCACTTCCACAGGCACCAGCAAAGTTCTCATCTCTCTCTCCCTCTCTCAGCTGAGATCCTGACAGCTTTTTTGTATTATTGGCAAATATAAAATCTGAAGAGGAAGGTAGATATCTCCATCTTTCCACCATCTGTAGCTTGTACATCATTCCAGACTGCAGGGTGAGGGCGAGCTGGGAGCTCAGAACGGACATAAGGCAGGAACATGGCATCATCCCGAATACTCTTGGTGACATCGGTTGCTACAGGCTCTGTCACGGCTGCTTCCATGATACAGAGAACCATCTCCACCCCTCAGTATCAGGGGATGAAGTATTGCCTGGCCCCCGCCGGTTCTCTGCCACTCCCTGTGATTATGGGGCCACCTCATCCTGCAAGAGTGCGAGGGCAGGATGTCAGCGATGGCGCTGAACTGCGTTTGGGTGACATGCCTGCCATAGGTGAATAGCTGGAGTTATGTAGAGACGGTTATTGGTGGGTGTGAGGCTGGTATCAGTGGAAGGTGTGTGAGAGTGAGGTGGAGTGTATGAATGTTAGCCATTAGTCCTGAGTGTTAGGGACATGAGTGAAGGGGAGGGGGTGGGGGGTGGGGGGGTGGTGGGGGGGCTGGTGGGGGGGGTTGGGGTTGGTGTGGTACATGTAGCCATGTGAGAGGTTGGTGCTGTTGTGGGTAGGAGGTGCTATGTGGAGATGAATTCACTGACATTGCCCACCAGTGTGGGCTCGTTTAACTTCTCCTGGCACTGCTGCCAGGTCCCTGGGGCCAAACTAGCTGCATTGGCATCGCTGGACACCTGCTCCCAGTCCCTTCGTTCCTTGAGGGCTCCAGCCACGAAAACATAGCCTTTCATCTTCTGTGAAACGCCATGACTAATGACTCCCGTGTGAACTGTGGAGCCCTCTCTCTGCCCTAGTATCCCAGTCATCTTGCCTCCCATTGCGGCATTCTCAGTCAGCAGCAGCGGCGTCCTGTGATTCAGGGCAGTTTCCCTCTAAGAGGGACTGACTGCCTTTAAGAGCTGCAGGCTGGCTGAAACACCCGCCTGTCTGACACACAGCTCGACCCCCTGTTGAGTTTGGGTGGTGCTGGGCGCCAGGGAAATGAGGAGGCAGTGTGCAGCCTCAACAGGAATGGACACAGGCAGATACAGAAATGTGACCCCTACAACCAAAAAGTCTTTGTTTCTATGTTCCTTTCTCTTTTCCACACAAGCTCTCTCTCTATCTCCCTTTCTCTCTCTCTCTCGATCTTGACATTCCATCTCTTGCTCATTAAATCAGAGACTGATGAAGCCCAGAAGGAGGCTTTTCGGCCCATTGTGTCAGTGCTGTCTCTTTTTAAGAGCTATCTTAATTCTATCTAAGTAGGCCCACTCCCCTGCCTCATTCCCAAACTCCCACATTTTCCCTTCTCAATTGTTTGGTAAATTGCCTTTAGAAAAATATTATTGAATCTGCTTCCACCATGTTTTCAGACAGTGAATTCCAACAACTCACTCTTTCAGATAATCCCGCAAACTTCACCTCTGGCTCTTCGTCAATCACCTTAAATCTGTGTCTTCGTCTGCCTGAACTTTCAGTCACTTGAAGCAGTTTCACCTTCATTAAACTGTCAAAACCCATCATGAATTTGACTTTCTAGATTATATCTCCCCTCACCCTTCATTGTTCGAAAGAGCACAATCCCAGAATTTCCAATCTCTTCATGTAACCAAACTCCCAGATCCCTGGAACCATTCTTGTAAATCTCCTCTGCATCTTCTCAAAAACATTCAAATTCCTCCCAAAGTTTGGTGATTAGAGTTTAACATGCTCCTTCAGCTGGGTTCGAACTAATCCTGAATAAACAATTACCATTTCTTCCTGTCCTTTTGCTCCTTTTTGCCTCTGTTTGTAAAGCCAAAAGAGGCATATCATTTTTTTTTCAAACAGCCTTCTCAATTTGTCCTGTCACATTCAAAGATCTTGTGCGCAGCCCGAAGGCCGCAACCTCGTGTGCTCCTGGAGCCGCGAATGGAGTTAGGAATTCCCAGAACTTCGTGTGAATTTTTACGCTGCCCTACCAGCGGGTTTGAAGGTGCGGTGGGGGTGGGGGATTGTAAAATTCAGTGGTGGCCCTCCCACTGCCTACAAGCTGACCCATGGCCTGTCCCCCATTTTATGGAGGGCGGTAGTAGTGTGTGATGGATCACCCATCCTTGGGCCTATTGAATCCCTCAAGTGACCATTAAAGCCCATGTAAATGCCTCAGCACAGCCTCACTATTTTACCCATGGCAGAGGGGAGGCCCGTGCCACGTGGGTAGCCCAGCATCATTTATTGCATGAGCTCGTCATGGGCAAGAGAAGCGGGGTGTCCCTTGGGGGTCCCCTGGCCCCTAGGGAGCCCCTCCCAACTCCTGCACCCCAATATCATACCTCGTTGCAACACGTGTGTGTGGACAATGCTCTGCTCTGGAACAAGTTTCAAACAAGCATCAAGGTTTTGGCAGATCAAAGAGCATCTTTCATCGAGTTGATGATCCTCCAGAAGCTACTGACATTTATCTTGGTGGGCATCCTTAGGACCAGCCCGTGGAGCACAGAGTCCTGAGTCACGGGTCTGCAGGGTATGAACAGCGACAAAAAGTATTGCACCTCTCTCCAGACCTTCTTTGCAAAGGCACATGCCAGAAAGAGGTGGACAATGGTGTCTTTGCCTCAAGGGTCACCTTGAGGGCATTGTGTGAAGTGTATGGTCTCTGTATATTTGGGAAGGATATGATTGGAGGGCCTTTCTCGCCACCAGTGAAGCTACATCTTCCTCCTTGTGTCCGAGGCCTGACTGTTCTCCGGGGAGTGGGACCACAGCTCAGGGACCTGTGCGAAAAACACAAGGCAGTCATGAGGTGCGGTCATGGAGAACAATCCCTTTCTGAGTGACCTTCTTCCAAAGCTATCCTAGCACTCTGGTGCCACCACTCACTGCCTCCCAGGTAAAACACTATCATAGTTACACATTACCATTCCTGCATGAGCCGCCATTCCAAAACCCAACCCCCTCCTCCCCATCCCCCACTCCACTGGCAACCATCTCACCACCTGCACAACTGCATCAACACCATGGTCGTGTGAACCTGGGGGAGGGGGCTCACTGTCATCCACATGTTCCTTGAACGGAATTCTGGCAATGTGCACTGCCCACTCCTCCACAGGTCGAATGGCATGGAGATTTGGGGTCCCATCATGGCAACCCCCGCCCCTCCCCCCCCCACCCCCCACCCACCCCGGTCCTCTGTAGCTCTCGGGTGTTGTGTGCTCTCTTCCCCTCCAAGGACAAGAGAGAAAGTGTGATGTGGTGGTTGATCGAGTCATGGTGATTGGAGATTCCTGCAAGAGTACATGAAATAAGGTAGATGAGCTTGTGGTGCTGATTAAAATTGGCAGGTATGATGTGGTGAGCATCACGGAGACATGGCTGCAAGGGGATCAGGACCGGGAGCTAAATATCCAAGGAAATACATTCTATCGAAAAGATAGGCAGGTTGGCAGAGGGGGTGGGGTTGCTTTGTTAGTAAGAAATGAAATGAAATCGATAGCAAGAAATGACGTAGGGTCAGATGATGTATAATCTGTGTGGGTAGAGTTGAGGAACCACAAAGGTAAAAAAAAAACATAATGGGAGTTATGTACAGGCCTCTGAACAGTAGTCAGGATGCGGGGCACAATATACACCAGGAGATAGAAAAAGCATGTGAGCAAGGCAAGGTTACAGTGATCATGGGGGATTTCAATATGCAGGTAGACTGGGAAAATCAGGTTGGTAGTGGATCCCAAGAAAAGGAATTTGTGGAATGTCTACGAGATGGCTTTTTGGAGCAGCTTGTAGTGGAGCCCACTAGGGAACAGACAGTTCTAGATTTAGTGATGTGTAATGAGGCAGATTTGATAAGGGAGCTTAAGGTGAAGGAACCCTTAGCAGGAAGTGACCATAATACGATAGAATTTATCCTGCAATTTGAGAGGAAAAAGCTGGAATCAGACGTAACGGTATTACAGTTGAATAAAGGTAACTACAGAGGCATGAGGGAGGAGCTGGCCAGAATTGACTGGGAGATGAGCCTAGCAGGAAAGACAGTGGAACAGCAATGGCAGGAGTTTCTGGGAGTAATTTGGGAGACACAGCAAAAATTCATCCCCAGGAAGAAGAAGCATACTAAAGGGAGGACAAGGCAACCATTGCTGACAAGGGAAGTCAGGGACAGCATAAAAGCTAAAGAGAAAGCATACAATGCGGCGAAGAGCAGTGGGAAACCAAGGGATTGGGAAGCCTACAAAGACCAACAGAGGACAACTAAAAAAGAAATAAGGAGGAAGAAGATTAAATATGAGGGTAAACTAGCCAGTAATATAAAAGAAGATTGCAAGAGTTTTTTTTAGATATATAAAGGGTAAGAGAGAGGCAAAAGTGGACATTGGGCCGCTGGAAAATGACGCTGGAGAAGTAGTAGTGTGAATCAAAGAAATGGCGGAGGAACTGAATAGATACTTTGTGACAGTCATCACGGTGGAAGACACGGGTAACATTCCCAAAGTTCATGAGAGTCGGGGGGCAGAGGTGAGTATGGTGGCCATTACCAAGGAGAAGATGCAAGGAAAATTGAAAGGCCTGAAGGTGGATAAATCACCTGGAGCAGATGGATTACACCCCAGAGTTCTGAAGGAGATAGCTGAAGAGATAGTGGAGGCGTTAGTGGTGATCTTTCAGGAATCACTGGAGTCAGGGAGGGTCCCAGAGGACTGGAAAATCGCTGATGTAACCACCCTGTTTAAGAAGGGAGTGAGGCAAAAAACTGGAAATTACAGGCCGATTAGCCTGACCTCGGTCGTTGGTAAGATTTCAGAATACTTGGAAATGCATGGTAAAATAGGGCAAAGTCAGCATGGTTTCATCAAGGGGAGGTCATGCCTGACAAATCTGTTAGAATTCTTTGAGGAGGTAATGATTAGGTTAGACAAAGGAAAGCCAATGGATGTTATCTACTTGGACTTCCAGAAGGCCTTTGACAAGGTGCCGCACAGGAGGCTGCTCAGCAAGATAAGAGCCCATGGTGTTAGAGGCAAGGTACTAGCATGGATAGAAGATTGGCTGTCTGGCAGGGGTCAGAGAGTGGGGATAAGGGGGTCTTCTCAGGATGGCAGCTGGTGACTAGTGGAGTTTCGCAAGGGTCAGTGTTGGGACCACAACTTTTCACTTTCTACATTAATGATCTAGATGAAGGAACTGAGGGCATTCTGGCTAAGGTTGCAGATGATACAAAGATAGTTGGAGGGACAGGTAGTATTGAGGAGGCGGGGAGACTGCAGAAGGATTTGGACAGGTTAGGAGAATGGGCAAAGAAGTGGCAGATGGAATACAACGTGGGGAAGTGTGAGGTCATGCACTTTGGTACGAAGAATAGAGACATAGACTATTTTCTAAATGGGGAGAGAATTCAGAAATCTGGAGTGCAAAGGGACTTGGGAGTCCTAGTCCAGGATTCTCTTAAGGTTAACTTGCAGGTTGAGTCGGTAGTTAGGAAGGCAAATGCAAAGTTGGCATTTATATCGCGAGGACTAGAATATAAAAGCAGGGATGTGCTGCTGAGGCTTTATAAGGCTCTGGTCAGACCACAGTTAGAATATTGTAAGCAATTTTGGGCCCCGTATCTCAGGAAAGATGGACTGGCCCTGGAGAGGGTCCAGAGGAGGTTCATGAGAACGATCCCAGGAATGAAAGGCTTAACATTTGAGGAACGTTTGAGGACTCTGGGTCTATACTCGATGGAGTTTAGAAGGATAAGGAGGGATCTGATTGAAACTTACAGAATACTGAAAGGCCTGGATAGAGTGGACGTGGGGAAGATGTTTCCATTAGCAGGAGAGACTAGGACCTGAGTAAAGGGAAGACCTTTTAGAACAGAGATGAGGAGAAACTTCTTTAGCCAGAGAGTGGTGAATCTATGGAATTCATTGCCACAGAAGGCTGTGGAGGGCAGGTCATTGGGTGCATTTAAGACCGAGATAGATAGGTTCTTGATTGGTAAGGGGATCAAAGGTTACGGGGAGAAGGCGGGAGAATGGGGTTGAGAAACTTTTCAGCCATGATTGAATGGCGGAGCAGACTCGATGGGCCGAATGGCCTAATTTCTGCTCCTATGTCTTATGGTCTATTGTTCTTAAATAAAGCAAGGTTCATTGTGACACGGCTTACTTAGCGGTGGCGGGGAGGGCGCCGTCGACTGGTATAAACCGAACCAACGGACGCATCTACACCGTGACAGAATTCAACTCTCCAAACCGGAGGTATTCAGGAGACGTTTACGAGAATCAACCCTCTATTCTCTAAATATTGCGGATGCCCGGGCCAGTGATTCGGGCATGTATTACTGAGCAGCTAAGAAGCTCAGTGAGATGCCCTTTACGTTTGGAAATGGTTCAAAATTGTTTGTCACAGGTACAAATTACGATTATTTTACACATTGTATCATCAATAACCCGGAGGTTATGGCCAATAGTGATCAAATCTCAGCGCCCGATCCCACCACGTTCCCCAATAATCGACCTATGAACTCCGCCTCCAGCTGGAATTCTCTCAATGGGAAGGGACCTTTTGGTGTGTTTGGTGAAGTGTGTGGGTCCCGATTCCTTTGCCGTCCGCTGGAATGTTTCCGGGCGGGATCCCCAGGGACGGAGCGATTCCAGCACAATCGAGCCGGACCTACCCCATCAGGAGTTACATAATTCTCTGGGGGAAACTTGGAGCAGCGGCGCTCTCTGTCCTTGCGCCGTTCCAATCAACTCCAGTGAAAATCTTCCAAGTGAAAGCGCCTCATCTCAGTTACCCTCCTGCATTTAACGTGCGGCCTATTTGTTAGTAATATCTCTTTGTACATTTGAACTCCCCCCTTCAATGTGTTCACGTATCATCTTCTGACCCCTTATCCCGCTCTCATGTGTCTCATCATTTCAGTGTTTATCTTTCTGAATTCTTAAGCCAACCTGTCTAGTTGGGATGAAAGCGCATGGAGAGAGATAAATCATTTTGACGTGTCAATGATTAAATAAAATCCCAATTTTCTGTTTCCCACTTTCTCTCTCGATTCCTCAATGGCATTATCTGTATCCCATAGAGCTTCCAAAACCGATACAGTGCATTCTGCCCTTTGGCTCAGCGCTGGTCTTTCTGCTCCAACAGAACCTCCTCCCATCCCTCTTCCTCTCACCCCATCAACATATCCTTCTATTCCTTTCTCCTTCATGTGTTTATACAGCGTCACCCATCGATCCGTCTCTGTACTTCACCTCAACCACTCCCTGTGGGAACGAGTTCCACATTCTCCCCGCTCTCTGATCAAAGAGTTTCCTCCTGAAATCTCGATTGGATTTATTTGTGACTATCTGATATTGATGGCTTCTAGCTCTGGTCTCCCACAAAAAGTGCTCCTGCCTGAAAACCTCTTTGATAGTCTTAAAGATCTTCATCAGGTCACCCACACTCTTCTCTTTTTTCGAAAAAAAGAAACCAGTTTGTTCAAACCTTCCTGACTGTAATAACCTCTCAGTTTTGGTATAATTCCAATAAACCTTTTCTTTTTCACACCTTCCCCTGGGCCTGCAAATTCTTTTTATGATATGCAGGCCAGGAAAATTCCTAGGACCCCATCTGCGGTCTAGTTAAGTTTTGATATAGGTTTAATGCCGCCTTTCTTGTTTAAATTGCTGGGCCTGGTTTTTATCACTGTCAGTACTTTCAATGATTTTTGTGTCTGTGCCTCAGAACCCTCTGCTCTTCTATACGATTTAAACGCTTATTTTCCACTCAGTGTGTTGCCCAAACCCTATCACTATGTCTAACGCATACCCCAATCCTTCTCCTTCCTAGCTAAACGGTCTCGATATAACGTTTCATCCAAGACAAAAGAATGGAATCCGCTGGATGACTATAAGCTGGTTAGTCTTCCATGCGAGGCCGACAAACACTTCGCATCAATTACTATACATGAAAATGGTGAGCATTTTTAAATAGATGGGTTCGTTAAGTACACCCATCACCGACTTGTGAACGTGTAGTTATGCTTAACACATTTAACAGAGATTGCCCTTTCAATAAGTGTCCGAGTGGACAGTTAAAGAGAATGCAGTAGATAGAACCTGCCTGGAGTCCACAAGGTCTTCATGCGTTTGTGTTTTATAAATTTATCTATCTTTTCCCTCACTCGCATCCGGTCTTCTTTATGTCCATCCGTCCGTCCGTCCGTCCGTCCATCCGTCTATCCGTCTATCTATCTATCTATCTATCTATCTATCTATCTATCTATCTATCTATCTATCTATCTATCTATCTATCTATCTATCTATCTATCTATCTATCTATCTATCTATCTATCTATCTATCTATCTATCTATCTATCTATCTATCTATCTGTCTGTCTGTCTGTCTGTCTGTCTGTCTGTCTGTCTGTCTGTCTGTCTGTCTGTCTGTCTGTCTGTCTGTCTGTCTGTCTGTCTGTCTGTCTATCTATCTATCTATCTATCTATCTATCTATCTATCTATCTATCTATCTATCTATCTATCTATCTATCTATCTATCTATCTATCTATCTATTTTCTTTCTATCGACTGAAGCATCCTAACATTGTACAATAAGCGAAGTAAAACCCAACAGAAGTTTGGGAACAAAATGTAAAACGAGCATGTAGAGAAGAAAGTACCCCAGAGCAGATGGAGGTATATTTGCAATGCGACCAGTTTTTATGCTTGTTAATGCCCATCTCAAGGGAATTTCTACTTCCATTCGCCACATGGCTTTCATTCTGCCGGCAATCCAGTCCGACACCCAATCAGAGGGAGCTGCCACACGGGTTGTTCAGTGTTTTTTCGTTCAGTTTTTAATAGGATCCTTAGCAATGGAACTATCAACTGTGGGCAATGTTAGGTATCCCCCGCCATTGCCCTACAATTACAGTGCCTGTGTATGGTGTGTTCACATGTGCTCCATCCACTTCCTCAGGGGAGGCCCATGAACCTTCTCGGGTGAATCATGTCCTTGGCCCCACTGATGATTCTTAATGTCCAGATTCCACCATGTCAGAGAATATAATAAAGCGAGTGACGGGCTTCAGCAAATATACCAACCACAAATTCCACCTTGTCCATTGACCCCAGGTTTTCCTCATATTCTCAAATTGCTTCTTCATCAATGAGGCTGAGTCAATATTTACTCGAAATGAACGCCAGCTAAAGCGAAACTATTTATTTTAATACGGACACCCCGACTTGTTTCGGCCAGCCTTTCCACTCCCAGTACGGGTGAAGCTCCGGCGTGTCCTGCTCATCCCTGAAACCAGCGTCCTGCCCTTCCTCCGAATCCATTCTACTGACTACAGACTGCGGCCTCCAAAATGTTGGCTGCTCTTGTCCCCAGATGCCACAACCCTGATCCAGAGTTCACCAACTCTTTACTTAACTTCAACAGCGCTCTTCCGATAAAGATGCCCACTTTCTTCTTTCTCAAACACCATCTATCCCGAATGATATCGCCCATATCATTAACAGAACAGACACAAACTCCTTCCGCATTCTTGACAAGTTCCATTGCTTTCCAGTATCCCTGTGAATCGATTCGAAAACTCTTTCCGGTCCCTGACAATCACTTTGTGCATTAACAACTGACTATCACAGCGACCTCCCAAACATACCAAAACGATAGTGTGGACTCTCCATTCCTCCCTCAGGCCAAGTGGTGCAACATTTCTGCTTATTCCCCGCTGCATCCGCTGCAGAAGCGCCCCAAATCCTGCAAGGAACCACACTCAAACCATCTGGGGAACTCTTGACCTCCATCAGCTCCCTACTTAAAATGCTCGCAAGTTCCGGGCCAATGTCCTTGCCTCTCTTCAGGAGCCGGCCGTGCAGGCATTCTTCACCATTTCCCTTCACAGAGTCACGTCTGAAGGATGGGGTGTTTCAGGGTCATTCTCTAAGTGTTTGTGTAAGACACCCCTGTTCGCTGGGTGTTGTAGGGTAGGTGCATTAACTGAGCGATTAAGGTTACAGTAAGCCAATCAACATAATTTAAACGAAGGAAGAACTCGCCCCAATAAATAATGATCTCCAGTTGTTTGAGGTGGGGTAATATTTTCATCTGGTGTATTAGATTGAAGGACTGCATCAGTTCGAGCAGCTGTTTGTGTATGAAGGACAGTATAATTTTGTGGGATTTCATTATCTTGAGGAGTTGTATCAGTTTGATAGCTGATTCATTTTAACCCTGTAGTCCACAATCACGACTTTCACAATCCAACAATTGGAATTGAATTACTGCAGTGAAAGAGGGCAGCCAAATCCCAGAGCACCTGACAATCAGACTTGACAGTGCCAACCTGTGTTAGAAATTAAATTGTTAAATAACGGCAACAGAGTGAAGGGCATCACTGATACAGAATGAAATGTAGAAGTTGGCTTGATGCTGTTGGAATGAATGCCCCATGTCTTTGTGTCCATGGTATCTATTTTCTTTAGTTCATTAGTAAGATCGGAATTTACACGGTTTGGAATCTTTCCAAAGCAGACACTGTACAACATATATTCTGTCAAAACAAGGACATAAGTTGATGACGTAATAAGTTTGTAGAAACAATAAAAAACACAAACTATGTGAACAATGATGTAAAGCCAGTGTCCTCGTGGAGATACCGGAGGGGATAAATTAATGCTTTTGGGAATGTGTTGCTCGAGTAGTTAATTCAAGGACATTGCCTGCAGGTCGAAGGAACAGATCACTTCAAACAAAAGATCATGAACATATTTTACAATTTCAGGAAATTATATAACATGGTTCCTGCCGTCATTGGTGTTCCTGGTAAGTTACTGTAACCATTGACGATGTGCAATACTTCTGGCTTTACTTTGTGCCTGATAAAGGTACATGGTCTTTTAGTTGTGACAGTTATGCACATACCCGTCCAGTGATATTATTTCATTAATTCAGAAATCCTGGATTATTTCTGCGCCTTAATTCCATTGCATCACTTGAAATTGAGCCTTGTTTGTAGCTCCCCGGATCTCCGAATTGTCCAGTTACTTGCTTCTTTTGAGAATTGCATTCTGTTGAATCAGACCTCAGTGCAGACATGGCCCTGGGTAAACTCTGCGCGGGAGTCTCAGTCAGTGCGATATCAGACTGCGGAAGGACCGCTAAATGGAGTGAAGCAAGTGACCACGTATCAAGGGAGTACCTGTCGCTGTAGAACTGCACTTAGCATCATATAATCATGGAAAGTTTACGGCACAGAAAGAGGCCACATGGCCCATCTTGCCTGTCCAAGCAGAAAAACGAACCACCCTGGAAGGCACCTCAGGCTGGGGATTAGCCTGGCGGACGGACCTGAATGCACGGGACACGTATCACTGGGGGCATCAATCAGCGATGAGCTACGCAAAGCAAACTGCGTGGAACATCTAATCCCAGTGTATCATGTATCATTGGAAGTCGAAGCCTGTGATGAACTGTTTGGAATGTGGGTCTTCACCTGGAGTGGAATACCTGATGCATTGTGGAGAGTAGAAACTCAGAGAGTGCTGGAACTACTCAACAGCATTAGTAGTAAGAGAAACAGAGTTAAAGTTTCGAGTCAAATATTCGATTCAAAAACTGAATTCTGCTTCTCTCTCCACGATTATTGCAAGACCTGTTGAATATTCCCTGCTTTTCTATTTTGTTTCAGATTTCCAGCATCCACAGTGCTTCGTTGTAGAGCTGAGCTCAGTTTGGTTCCCTAACCAGAGACCAACATCTGACTCCAGTGACCATCTATTACTGGGCGTGTTTGTGACTGTAGATTTATAGTTAGGGCGTGTCAGGAAACTGAGCAGAAAAACTGATCCGAGTGAGCATGTATTAGTGGAAGTATTTATCATTGTGAAATTGCACTGAGGGTGGGTCGGTAACTGCACTGGATGAAACTGACCCCTGTGATGATGTGGCAGTGGGAATAACTGTCGTTCTAGCATTGAACTGAGTGTGGGTCTCAACTGATGTGAAGCAGGTCAGTTAAACGTTAAATCATTGTTTCAGGCGACTGAACTGGATGTACTTTTGCATTTTGTAATCAATGGGAAAAGGGATACTTTTCGCTGCTGTTTGATGTCTGGCAAAAAGTTTATAAATTGCAATACATTGATGATGTTATGTCCCCTATTCAAATATACTTTTAACTATTGTCTAACGTGTAAGCAGCAGAAGAGCAGTTACTCTATGTAATCACTCTTCAAAATGATATATTGTCCGTATAAGCATAGTAATTCTAAAGACTGAAGTTGCTTTGGTGCTTATTCATCAGACCGCTAGCCCTGGCCCAGTGCAGAAAAGTGAAAGGATTTAGGGTCACGAGCTCTTAAGTATATTACCTTGTTAACACAGTGTCTAACCTGGGAACTGGTTCTTAATTATTTCAGGTCGGTTACTGATTAAGTTTTCCTGAACCAGTTCGTTTGTCTGATTAGGAGTCTCGACATATGCAACCTGCACGTCATCCGATTGTAAATTTCAGAGAGGTGTGTCCCTGCGAGGAGACACTCCTAGAAATGAGGAACATAGATTTCATGTTTTCAGAATACAGGAAATAGCGAAAGGGCAGTAAAAATAACGTTAGTAAACCGTTAATAATGTAATAAATAGTGCACTGAATCAATATATATCGCTTTCAATATTATGAAATAACTGAAAACAACATATGCTAGAGAGATTTAGCCTCCCGACATTCTCGGTAAAGTCGTTTCCCTGGAGTTCACTCTTGTATTCAATGGAGACTGTCCTACAGTGATTAGCTCCACATTACATCTTTCTCCCAAAGGGAAGTATCATCCTCACGTTTCCACCTCTCAATCTCTTTGATATTTTAAAGTTCTCCATTTGATTATTCCTCAGCTGCCTGTTTTCTATACAGTAGAGTCACAGACAGTTACCCTTCCTGATAGTTATCATCTCTCAGATATGACGTTTTTCTTGTAAATAACACTTGTACGTCTGGAAAGTTTCGATCTCTATTTCGTAAAATGAAGACCAGAAATCTGGAGAGAACGCTGAACGTAGTATAGTCAAGGTCCAATAAACGATTTAACATAATCTTTCCGAATTTATTTTTCTTCCACTATAAATGATCCCCAGTGTTTTGATTGCACCTTCATGGTTTTGATCGCCCTCTTTTCTGGCTTGAATCACTTATGACTCTCTTCCCCCCAAACCTTTTTCCCTGTTTACTTTATGAATTATTTGCCTCATTTTACCATAATTATCTTGTACTTTTTATCATTTGTTCATTCAATTCTAACCTGAGAGGCAGTTGCTCCCTCTCAGATTGCCCTCCCTTTTCTGCATCTGAATCCTCAACAATTATTTATTATTCCCCCATTGCCCCACAAAGCTCCTCGCCTTAGAGTGTGAAATTTCTGTCTGGATGCCCATTAATATTTCTACCCATGCCAGTCCGCCCTCTCTGCTCCAATGGCAAGAAACGCGAGCTGCCCTTAAACTGCCATAAGGCTGGATCTTTCATGAACTACAGCATTCGGCCTTTGCCCAACCATCTTTCCTCGGACATCTCCCACGCTTCCCATTTCGAGGGCTCCATTTGGAATGCATTAGTTTGTTTTGGGTTAGCTACAGCTCTCATTGGATATATTTTCCTCATTAGCGGCTGTGCATTGCTCATGTTTCCTGCTTCAACTTTTCTTTTCCAGAACGTTCATGACCGTATAACTCCCATTCCCACCTTTCGCCCTGGCTAGCCTTCACATTATCCGTTTCTGAATCTTCCTTTCCTTCATCGACTTTTCCATCTCCATTTCAGCGGATAGACTTTCCACCAATATCAGGCATAGAGGTCACCAGCTATCCTGACCATGCAACCTGAAACCCCGCTTCTTGTAAGGGCTCTGTTCTCTACTCCAAGTTTCTCGGTCTCATCTTTTCCTGTAGCTGATATGACACTTTCCACATCGGCGTTTCCCAAGCGAAGTATTTTCCACCTCAGCAGACGTTTGCCACTTCACTGCGGTAACCTGGCCCAGCCGTGTTCATTTTATTTCCAGCATTGCTGGCCTCATTCCCTGCTCTCCCAGTCAGAGCCTGCAGAGGGAGCCCTTGTCCAGAGAGATTTTTATTCCCTATGTCTTCTGTTCAAGATCTCTCTCGCTGTCAATCGACCTTCTTAAAGACCTTTCTACACTGTCAAATCAATCATTCCTCTGAAAGTGAGAGAGAAAATAAATTGGTTAGAAAATATCAAAAGATTCAGAACAAAAGTAGGCACAGCAAGAGCCAAAGCTCCATTTCTCAATTCCATAGATAACCTCTATGCACCTGCCAATTATCAGCAAATTTCATCTCCCAAACCACATGTGAGCTCAGATAACCTAATCTGACCTCAACTAAACTCTGTTGAATCACGAAATATTGTTGCCCAACCCGCAATCGGTATCCCTCTCAAAGGCTTCCACTATCATTCAAACTCATTTCATTCCCTAAATATTTCTTGTCCTTCCCTCAATGTGTGTTCATCGTAACCTTTCACGTTAGCATGAAAACGCACGTACATCCCTAAATATCCTTGTGCTTCCCCTTCTCTGTACCTGCACCGGCCATTAAAGACTTTGAGATACTTGCATTCTTCTAATTCTCTCCCCTTGCGCATCCCTTACCTTAATTGTTCCAACGTTGCCTCCCGTGCCTTTAGCTGCTTTGACTCTAAGCTCTAGAAGTAGTTTCCCAAACATCTCCACCGTTCGAAATATCTTTCCTGTTTTAAAATGTTCCTTTAAACTCTGGCTTTTATCAAGTTTCCTGTCATCTGACCTCATATCTCCTTGTGTAGTTCAATGTTAATGCGTTCACCAAAAATCTGTGAAAAATATTGCTTTTGCTCAGCGCCCAGGAATATAGGGGCAGGAGGAGGCCATTCAGCCCTTCGAGCCTGCTCCTCCATTCAAGGCTGATCGAACACTTCAATGCCGTTTACCCACACTATCGCCATAACTCTTTACGTTGTTGTTAGTCATAAATCTATCATTCTGAGGGTGTTTTGCTGCTTTAAATACACTTTACAAATGTGAACTGTTGTTACCCTGTACCAACAAATTCTCAAAGAACAGGCACAACACTGAATGTATACAGACTGAACTGAATCTACGCTGACCATCAATTGACGTCATGGCAGGAACGGAATTATTTATTTAAAGACTAAAGCTCCCTTTGTTCTTCCCAGTCGAATGCCGCGGGGATAGATTACAGTTTAGATCAAAGGAGTACACACTGAATTATAACCAATAAAACACTGCCAAGAAATGTAACGACATATAGTGCGTTATGCTCTGTATGCAGTGTCCCATGAAGCACTCCCACAGCACTTATCGCATGCGTTAACTGCAGAGTTTAGTTCTTGTGCATGATTATCTCAAAGCGTCGCAATTAGATACAGCACTGTTCAAACACAGAGAGTCCGCTCTATGCTCTCTTATCAAACATTAAATATTAAAATGTACAATGCAGGTTAGATGCATATTAATCATCCTTCGACACTCCAAGACCATAAAACTTAGCATTAATACAGATTAAACTGCCCTATACAATTTCATAACAACCATGCTCAGAGCAAGGGTTCCATTCTGATGAAAGCTCCATTTACACCATTCCATCAAATTCTGCATGAACAGGTGAAGCACAGTTTAGATACAGAGTAAATCTCCCTCTATACACTGTTCCACAAAACACTCCTAAAGAAAGTACAACAGTGGTTAGATAGAGAGGAAAACCTGCCTCTACACTGTTCCAGAAAGCAAGCCATGGAAATTACAGTAGTGGTTAGACACAACTTCGATACAGAGGTATAGCTGTACTTGAAATACTGCCAGGAATGGTACAGAATCTTCTGCAGTCGATGAGTATTTCAAGGTCAAGGAAATCATTGTTTCGATAGAGTGTAAACATCACATTTAAATGTCACAGCATCAAATCATGGTCAGGTATAGCTTGGATATAGAGCGATTAAAATTGCTTCAGTCCTGCCCCATTATTTTCAGCACATGTACAGCAGCGTACACGTAGAATTATAATGCTTCATTTACACTATGTCCAGAACATCTTAGGGCAGGTACAGTACCACGCAGGCACAGAATAATTGAATAGTGGAAAGTAATGCTGGATTTAGTTATGCCCCATCAGTTTTAATTTGGTTAGAATTGGAATTTGGGAACAGCCTCGGGAAATAAAACTGTGTTGAAAATTAATTTAACCCCATTGCCTCCGACATTCACAACCAGAGGTGGAGAGGAAGGGAATTTTGCGTTTATGGAAATTCTGCCTGAAAGGGCGGTGGAAGGAAATTCAATAGGAGCTTTCAAAAGGGGAATTGGATAAATATCGAAAGGTAACATTTACAGGGCTATGGGGAAAGAGTGACGGGCGAGTGGCACTAATTAGATCGATCTTTCAAGGAGCTAGCATAGGCACTGTGGGCCGAATGACTCATTTATTCGTCATTTCTGGTTTTATTCGTTTTGTCGCCGCTGTCTAGTCTCTGGCTATTGGCAGAAAGACAGAGATAATTCCTCCCGCACCCATCCCCTCCGAGCCCGCGCCCCACGCAACCTTCCGTCCCCCTCCCGCCTCCCACACCCCATCACCGAGGAATATCTAGCAGTGAAAACCTTCATCAAACTATTTCTAATATGGTTACCCGATGTGACTAAGTGAATTACCAGGCGGTCTAGAATGTCCTCTCCTGGTTCGGTGAGTTCTTCAATACTCGCTATTGCTCCTGACCCAAATATCATCGCCACAATATTCGAAAATGGGTCGAAAACAATTATGAGCAGCATTAGGAAGCTTAACGTCCCACATCGGATAACACAGCTCGGTGGAGGGGGGACTATTCGGATACGACTGTGTCTATAGAGAGAAAGTATTTGCTCTGGTGGCGAGGGGTGTGGGTGTTGGGGGGGAGGTGGGCAGGGTTGGTGGGGGGCAGGGGTGGTCTGGAGTCCAGAGTAAGGGAGCAGAAGTTTAAGATTAGAGCCAGGGCGTTCAGGGGTGATGTCAGCAAACACGTAGCCACACAATGGCGAGTGGAAATCTGGAACTCTCTCCCCCACAAGCTCTTGAGGCTGCGGGTTGAATTGGAAACGTCAAAACTGAGACTGATAGATTTTTGTTGGGTAAGGGGAATAAGGATTATGGAACCAAGATGGGTAGATGGAAGTTATGATACAGATCCGACATGATCTAATTGAATGGACGGGAAGGCCTGAATAGCCTCCTCCTATCCCTGTGAAGATGGTGTTCGTTATATTAATAGATTCTGTTATTATTTTTCTCCACAGGCACTTTATGCCCGCTTGCCCTTTAAGGAGGATCCCACACTCTGATTGGAGAGGAAAGGGGGAGAGGGATCACAGTCTGCTTCCCGAAGAAGACGTGTTGTAGAAAGTTTCCTCTGTTGGGCGGGAAAGTCTGAAAGCCCAACCGGCGCAAATTCAGCTGCATTCTTGGCGCAATTTTGTGATGTCGCCCAAAGAGTGAATTGAATGATCTCTTCATGTTCGCTTTTCTAATGATGAAATATCGCCTGCAGTTCTACTCCAACCTCTCCAGGTTTCTGTTATTTGGTACCAGTGTTTATTTTTGAATTCTACATCTTTATGCATTATGTGAGCAAGATTTTATTCAAATTGGCTTTAAAACCATCTGTATTCGAGTTTCCAATATGTTAAAACAGATTTGAGAAGCAATGATATCTCTGTGATCCCAGTGTTTCGGTCACTCAGGCCAGGTGCTCTGGCTCTGTGTCTCTGACGCTAACTTACAAAGTTATTTACAGAGCGAATGTAAACTGGGTTAAAGTTGTGTTGAGGACCGACAGGGGATTTAGGCTGCATTGTTATGATAGCTGCAGTGTTAGTGGACTCCGAACTTTCACTGGTTGTGTCCTGGTTGGGAACAATGTTACATTTACTCTGGAAAGAAGATTATTGACAATCCATCCACCCTTTTGATAATACAGTTGAATGTATTTTACCGGCTACAATCACTGGTTCGCAGACTCTTGAAGCACAGGAGGAGGCAATTCGGTCCGTCACGCCGGTGCCAGATCTTTGAAAGTGCACTTTAGTCCCACAGCCCAGTCGTCCCCTCATGACCCTAAGAATTAGTCCTCTTGTAGCACACCTACTAGTAAATGTTAGTATTTACCCCGCTTACAGCACATCCCATCGGCTGTGACTGAAAGCGGCTTGCTGGCGATGTTAATAATTCGCAACACGATTCGCTCCTCACATTAGAAGGTCAATCAAACGCCTGAGTAAATTTAAGATAATGTTTCGCTGAGATGATGTGATATATTTCCATGACAACTTTAATTTCATAAATGTTAAAAGCTGGTCTGGAAACTGTTGGTGTACCGATTACTGGTTAGCTTTGTTAGTGATGCAACTCTGATCTGCAGAACCCCTTCTGTATCCTGTTCCTAACCGGTAGAAACATTCCCAGATTAACACCGGCTTATTCTGGTGTAATAATTCTTCTGGGTGATAATCACATTGTCACTTGTGGGCCTTGCTGTGTAATTACAGCTGCCGCGTTTACAAGAGAGGTGGGACTTTAAAAAAGACCTTCATTGTGAAATGCCTCCTTCCCTCTTTCTCCTGCCATAGTTTCAAATTTAATCCTCAACGATTGACACTATGAGCATTTATTAACGAGTGGATGGTCGATTATATATTTTCCCCTTGCAGCCTATTCTTCATCGGAAGCATTTTCACTCTCCACCTGTCATAAATGTACACATGGAGTTGCTTTTGGATGTCTCAGTAACTGTATCTCCAGCAATTTTGCCCCAGACTCCGGAGGTTGAGTATCCCCGCCTGGAAGTACATACAAAGTCGATTGTGACACGGATTGGTTGGCGGTGGTGAGGCGTGGAGGCTGACGGGGGAGCGTTGTGTTGGGGGGTGGTGGGGGGTGGGGGGGAGGTTGGGTTGGGGATGGAGGGGGATGGGGTGGGGTTGCGCTGGGGGGGTGCGGTCCCCTCTTATAAACGTAAACAGCGGACGCATCTGCAACTGGTTTATACGGTGACTGAATACAACTCTCCAACTGGGAGATTTTTGGGAGATGTTAAGGACAAATCGACTATCTATTCTCTGATCATTACGAGTGTCCTGACCAGTGATTCGGGCATGTATTACTGTGCAGCTAAGAAGCTCAGTGAGATGCCCTTTACGTTTGGAAATGATTCCAAATTGCTCATCACAGGTAAGAATTATGATTATTTTACCCTTTGTATCATCAATAACCAGGAAGTTATGGTCAAGGTGATCGAAACGTAACGCCCGAACCCACCACGTTCTCCAATAATCGACCTTTTATCTCCGCCTCCAGCTGAAATTCTCTCGATGTTAAGTGTCCCTTTGGTGTGTCTGGTGAAGACTGTGGGCCCCGAGTCCTTTGCCGTCTGATGGAATGTTTCTGGCCGGGAACACCAGGGGCAGAGCGATGCCAGGACAATCGAGCCGGACGAGACCTACCCCATCAGGAGATACATAAATCTCCAGGGAAAACTTGAAGCATAGGCTCTCTCTGTACTTTCGCCATTCAAATCAACTCCAGTGAAATTCTTCCAGTGAAAGTGTCTCATCTCAGAGATGTAGGTATCAATAGTTATCTCGTGTATTTAATGTGCGGCTTGTTTGCTAGCAATATGTCTTTGTTCATTTGTACATTTCGATCGCTATTGGCCATAACTTCATGGTTATTGATGATGCAATTTGCAAAATAATCGTAATTTATACCTGTGATGAACAATTTGGAACACCCAGAAACCCATCTCTGCAATTCATCTCAACCACTCTCTGTAGGGGTGAGTTCCACATCCTACACGCTCTCTGATTAACGGGGTCTCTCTTAAATTCTTACTTGCATTTATTAATGACTATCTGGTATTGATGGCTTCTAGTTCTGGTCTCCCCCAACAAGTGCTAATACTTTCTCTATGCCTGCCCGGGTATCCCTTTGATAGCCTTTAAGACCTTCATTAAGTCACCTTCCCTTTTCTTGAGAAAAGAAGGCAGCCTGTTTAAACTTTCTTGATTGTAATAACCTCTCAGTTTTGCTATCAATGTAGTGAGCCTCTTATATGCAACTTCCCCTGTGCCTCTATAGTCATTTTATCATATGGAAACCAGAATTATTCCCAAGACTCTAAGTGTGGCCTAGCTAAGCTTTGATTCATGTTTAATGTAGCCATTGCTTTCATTTATATTGATGTAGAAATGAATGCATCTGCTGGCCCTGTGTTTGTATGACCTTATTAACTTCTGTCACTAGCTTCAATGATGTTGGTGTCTTTACCTCAGAACACGCTGCCCCTCTATCCGATTTAAACGCTTATTTCCCAGTGAGTGTATAGCCCTAACCCTATCCCTAAGCCTAACCCAAATCCCAATCCTTATCCTTCCACCAAAACGTGATCCATATAATGTTACCTCCAGGAAAAAAAAAAGAATCCCCTGGATAACTAGGAACTAGTTATTAATTCATGCGTGGCGGACGAACGCTTAGCATCAATAATTTTAAATGACATTGGTGAGCATTTCTGAATATATGGGTTCGTTAAGGGTAGACAACACCGATTGTGAAAGTGTAGTCATGCTTAACACATTTAAAAGAGATTTAATTTTCAACACGTGTTCGAAAGGACAGTTAAAGAGAATGCAACAGATAGAACGTGCATTGGTTTCCGCAACATCCTCTTGTGTCCCACTCGATGGACGGTGGGAACTAATAAAGCTTCCAGTGTGAAGGTGGTGTGGAAAGATGGATAGAACTTAGGTAGAGACAGAAGGAAATGACTATTCCTCATGTGAGGACCTTGGGATTAGTTTGGATTTGATGTAAAAATGTGGAGAGAGAGGTGAGTAATGAGAAAAGCTTTGAATTAATTTACCAAGAGCCAGCAGAAGCATGAAGGCCCTCATTGCCTCAGTCTGTGGCCTACACTGTGCTGGTCATTGTTGTATAGATCGCTCATCTTCTTTTGTTCTAATAAATTTATCAATGTACCTGTCACTCGCTCCCTGTCTTTTTCTTTCTTTCCGTCAGTCTGTCTGTCTACCTATCTATCTATCTATATATCTATCCGTCTACCTATCTTTCCATCCATCTACCAATCTATCCATCAATTTACCAATCTATCTATCCATCGATCGAACGATCTATCCGTCGATCGATCGATCGATCGATCGATCGATCTATCTATCTATCTATCTATCTATCTATCTATCTATCTATCTATCTATCTATCTATCTATCTATCTATCTATCTATCTATCTATCTATCTATCTATCTATCTATCTATCTATCTATCTATCTATCTATCTATCTATCTCTCTCTCTCTCTCTCTCTCTCTCTATTACCTTCTGTCTATCATTGTCTCTCACCCTATGTATGTATCTGTCTCTCGCTCTATCTAGCCATCCATCTACTTTCAACTTTGAAGATCAGCTTTGGCTCTTTAATCCTTTTTCAAAATCTGTTATTTGCAACATTGCATGGTGATATTTGTGGCAGTGACAAGATTGACATTCATTGCCCATCCTGAGCTGCCCTCTGTCGGTGGTGCTGGATCTCCTTGAACCGTGTTTAACAGTCATAAATCTTGTGTTGCGGGATTTCCTCTCAAATACAATGATATTTTTCAATTTTTGCTCTGCATATTCTCTGCTACCTAGCGCCTGCAGTTTCCCACTTTCCAAGAGTTTGCCCACGTCGGCGCTTCTCATTCTGGGGATGGTTCTTGTGCCCGTGTTATGACACAGCAGTTGGTAAAGGCTGTTATTTAAAATCCCAGAGGGAAACCTTAAACAGCTGTTATAGCATATTTGCAAGTGGTATGTTTGACATGCAGCTTTAAATTCAAGAATAAGACCACCAGTTCTCGAGAGGTTTTTATGGAAAATACGTGAAACATTTATTAATTTACGCAGGTTAAACATATACACATGCCTACAAATTACTACAAGCATAACTTTTTAACCAATTCCCAAACTAATCTCCACTAAGGCAAAAACACCCCATCGACTTTTAGCAGCCACCAGACAAATCATTATCATCTTACAAATGCAAAATGAGGTTCCTTTCACTTTGGTCCCTTAGCAGTCAGTTGTAGGTTTACAGATGCTTTGATGTTTTCTGCCTCTGCCCTGCACACACAACACTCCCTTTAGGTTATACCCAGCACGTCACCTGGCTGGAAAAATTTCATTGTTTCATCAGGCCCGTGGATCTCCACCTCATCTAACAATAAACCCCCTTTCAAAGCACCAATTCTATTCGCAATATAAGCATATTGAATTTATTAAATGAACTATACACCAAAATGCAAATATACTCCAACTTACTGTTTACCTCTCAACGCTACTATAGATCAAAGCACCCAGTCTAGCTGGTTTTAATCCAATTAAAACACGCACGGACACACCCACAGGCTGAACATCTAATTAAAAAAAATAAATTGCAGTAACATTATATACATTAATATTTTCATGACAGGCCGGGAGATGGAGTTGCAGGAACCGGCAGGCAGTTAGCGATTATACAAAGACGCTGTAACCCCGCGACACTCTCAATGCATCCATGTATCACAGGGTTGTTGACAATTTCAAGTGTTTGAATGTGAAACGTGGCATTTCCAACTCAGCTTAAATTTCACTTTCAAACAGGTAACATGAATAGTGATGCGGAACTGACGGATTCCAGAGCACGGAGACAAGAATAGACGGTAACTGTGGGTGGAATTGTTTCCTAACATGTGGAGATACATTTCACTGAATTTTAATCCAAGGTTTAACATTCATAATTGCTGCCATATATGCCTAGGATATTTCCAAAATGCAAACTGCAAGATAACAATGTTTATGTGTCCTATAACAGTGCAGCAATACTTGAAAATATAGATAGGGGTTTGAATTGATTACGTCAAAATTGAGATTGGTAGATTTTCCTTGGGTGAATGGCATCAAGTGTTAGGGAACGAATGCGAGGAGATGGGGTTAAAACACAGATCAGAAAGGACCTAATTGAAAGGCGGAACATGCTCGAAGGTCTGAATAGCTTCCTGATGATGGTATGGCTCACGATAACTGTTTTCTGTATAGGCTGTTTTTGCTCTACCGGCCTTTAATGCGGGCCCCACAGTCTGATTGCAACAATATTACGAGTTCATATCCTACTTCCGGGATATGACGTGTTATTGGGAGTTTCCTCTGCTGCGTTCTCATTGGAGGAAAGCCTGGAGGCGTGACCCTTTCTAAAGGACAGCCGTGTCAAATTCTGTTCTCGGCTGAATTCATACATATCAATAATAATGAACAATTCAGGATGCCGATTCATCAGCTACTGGATAGTTATCAAGTCTGAAAAACAGGCTCCATTGCAATTTGACACTCGGAAATTTAAGCTTTCTGTTCAGTCTCACTATGTTTCTATTTTCTTGTTGCATTGATTGTAAGTTCATTGTGCACCTTTGTGTATGCTTGAGCAGGAAAGAGCGAATGAGTGTCCAAGTTAGCGATTCATTGAAACACGTTTTGAAAGCAAAGCATTGCATTTGGTAGTTCAGGATGTTTGATCCCTTAGTGCAGATGTGCACGGTGAATCTGCAATGTTAGGTTATAGGGCATCTTTATAGAACAGATGTGTGCATCTTAAAAGTTGGAAACAATTCGACAAGATTGATACTAGAACTGAGAGTTTATGATATCAGGGAAGGTTGAACAGGCTGGGCCTCTTTTCTGCAGAAAAGGGAAGACTGAGGGGTGAACTGATGAGGATAATTACAATTATGAAAAGATTCATTAGGTGTTTCCGTAGAGAGAATGTTTCCATTTGCAGGCAGAGCTGCAGTAAAGGCCATGAATATAAGATGTACACTAATAATTACAATGGAGAATCCCGGAAAAATTACTTTCCCAAGAGAAAGTGGAGAATTCAGAACTCGGAACCACAGCGAGTGGTCGAGGTGAATAGCTAAGATACATTTAACGGGGAAGATGGTTAAACACATCATTAATAAAAGAATTGACTGATAAGTTGATGGAATGAGCTGAAGAGGGGGCGTGAGTAGGCTCGTGTGTAACAGGAAAGTCAACACGGAGCAGAGCGGCCTAATGGTCTGTTTCTACTCTGGAAACAACTTTGAATTTTTAAAGCAGAAAACATGAGCCGTGACTGAAAGTGGTTTTCTGTGAACAGATTGCATCAATAGCACAATTTGTTCTTCGAAATAAAAGAAAGAGTTAAATGTGAAACTCGAATTCAAAGTATGTTTCACCGAGGTGATCTGATATCTTTCCTTTACTCCCTCAATTTTATAAATATTGAAAAGTAGGTTTTGAGGCCACTATTTACGATGCACTGATACATGTCGTTCAATGAACAAGCCAAAGCGAAACTTGTCTTCCTAATCATATTTTTTTTGTATTTCGATAACGAGGGGAAAATAATGATCCCAGAAGTAAAGAACCCCAGTAACACTTTTACGATTTTAAAATTAAAAGATTTATGAACAAGAAGAAGAGCATAAGCTCACAAGCTGAAATTTTCCTAATTGAAATATTCTTATAAACCAGCCCTCCAAGAAAAACCTCTATGTCAGAACACACAAGTGAGCTAATTGGCAACAGATCCCATATAGTTTTGTAATCATGAAAATCGAGTAATAATACCCAAGGCAAACACTGCCGATACTTGAGGAAAGTATACCACACGGCTTCTCACTCTCTTCCGGTCTGCTGTGGAAATCCGAAGGAGGTCCAGAAACACTCTCCTCCCTGAAAACAAAGACTTCCCTTTCTTCAAACTGGATGGCTGCTTCAAATTCACCATTTTTCTCAGCACAGAGCTGGTCTCAGGACCAATCCCCCACACAGCCTCCTAAACTCAAACAAACATGTCCCTTAACTACCTATTTTTACCTTTCACCCTAGGTTCTATTGTCCTGAGCACATCGTTGAAATCAACTTTTCTAAAATATAAAAAAAAATATTTCATGTCTTCCTATTGCCTCTACTTTCTGGTCAATTAAAATAAAATGACCTTCGCCTGCTACCGAAGAAATCTTTGTGAGTTGTAAAAGTCCCTTAAACTTCCTTTGAAGTTTAGAGGCTGAAAAGACAAGACCTTATCTATCACCTAATGAAAATTAAAAAAAACCATCGAATTCACTTGTAATTCCAACTTAACATAGCCTCTCCTTACAAATGTACGCATCCAGCACTTTACAATTTATCTCTCATTTCCCAAAGACAAGCTGCCTTTACTAACTTTCCCCAGTTCAATTGCCCATGAACACACACACACACACACACACACACACACACAACTTTCTTTGCAGACTACCACCAAAATAGATTAAAAAGAACAACATCCATCTTCACGCACTGAACTCCAGTCATTCACCTTGTTTGCATATCCCTTAATGCACTTGCACAACAAAATTAAATGGACACCATCTTCAGCATCTTTCTGGGGGAGGGACATCCAGGTTTAGACTCCACCTTCCACGTAACTTCTTTCTCCTAAACACAATACACTCACAGTAAAGCTCTAGCATGTAGGTTTAAAGTTGAACACAAAACAAAAGACAATGTGTAAAAATGATATGGAACCATCACACGTTTCCTGCATCACTGACCGTGTCCCTCTCCTGCTGTATTCTCAATCTGTAAATGATAGAACACATCACATCTCAGACAACGAAACCCAGCACGAACAGCATCTCAATCCAGGACTGATATTGTCAGCTGAAGAGAAATTGCAGTTTGATTCAGCTGACATTTAATTATCAAGTAATTAATAATCATTACAATCATCCGGTGCATCGTTATTATCGAAGATCCATTTATTTTATTTAGATACAAACATTTGTCAAGCAATCAACATCCTGTTAGTAACTGATGATCAGCATAAAATTCCTAGAGAAACCGGGGAATGTCCCTACTCTTTGCTCAATGTTTCTTTCACACTCGAATTCCACGATAACGGTGGAATATCCTTAACAATAGTCAAAACAACTTCTACATTCAGCAAAATGAGCCAGTCTTTGTAGCTCTGGGCAGTGAACGAGGAACATTTATTTGTTTGAAAGGAGCCTCCTTTGCTCCATGTTTATTTCCACAAGGCTGTTGGTTCTTTGGCAAATCCTGTCTCCTCCATAATTCATCAGACGGAAACCGCCCCGATTCTCATCTGCGACCCGCCTTCTTTTTTGATCTTTTATCCAATGCAGCCAAGTCCAGGGAGGCGTAGAGAGGTCCGCCTTGGGTCTGGGAGACATATTAAACATTAACACCCGAAAGCAGTAAAAAGACAGGTCATATTACCCACATTCCGCAACCGCGTTTCATAGAGTCATAGAATGAAACAGCGCAGAAGGAGGACATTCGGCCCATTTCGTCTGTGCCAGCTCTTTGAAAGAGCAATGCAATTAGTGCCAATGTAGCATTCTCTGTCCCCATATCTCTGCCAGTATTAACCATTTGACTGTTTTTTTGTAATTCTTTCTTGAAAGTTATGATTGAATCTGCTTCCAATGCCCTCTCTATCAGTTTGAGGATATCTTTGCTTCATTTGTCTGAATTAATGCTTTGTAACAGCGAAGCAGGTTTCGGAAAGCAACCGGAAATCACCAAAGTTTAATCAGAAAATTGGGATGACTAGGCTATCAATTTAATTGGATTGTATTGCTGCTAATCAGCCAATCCGGTTCCCATGTTTCGCGATGCGCCATCCACACGATTGAATAGAGCCAACAGCACGAATCACATTTAGAGGATTCACTCACACCCACAATCACAATTAAAAGACTTGCGTTTATATTGCGCCTGTCACGAATTAAAGAAGACTCAGAACATTTTACAGTCACATATTTGAAGTGTGGTCTCTGTCCTCAATGCAACGGGGCAGCCAGTCTGCGCACAGTAAGATCCCATAAACAGCAATGTAATAATGACCCAGGTTTTTTTTATGATGTTGGTTGAGAGATATAACATGAAATGGGCCACCAGAAAGAGCCGCTCCCCAGCAATCCAAGCATTGCTCGTCTTGCAATAGCGGCAGTGTCATCTTTTATATTGATCTGAGAGGGCAGACAGTGCCTCGCTTTAACGTTTAATTTGAAAACGGCATCTCTTACAGTGCAGCACATGCTCTGGTGGTTCAGGATAGATTTTCTGCTCACGTCTCTGGATACACACACACAGACACACACAAAACACACACACACAGACACACAAAAACACGCACACAAACACACACACAGACACACACGCGCAAAACACACACACAAACACACATACAGACACACATACAGAGACACACACACACGCACACGCATACGCACGCATGCACAGACACACGCAGACACACACGCAGACACACATAACACACACACAAACACACAATCACGCACACACACACAGACACAAAGCACACACAAACACCCACAAGCACACAGACACGCAGACACAAACATTCACATACAAACACATTCACAGACACAGACACACAGGCAAACAAAGCACACACACAAACACCCACACATACACAGACACGCACACACAAACACGCACACGTACATGCACAGACACACACAGATACACGCAGAAACAGACACGCGCACACGCACACACATACACACACACACTCTTTCTGCCCGAACTGATTCCATCTTTGTCCACTTACAATGGAAATTCATTTTTATTTATCTATAAATCTCCCCTGACTTAGGCATTATCTTCATTGAAATTTCATTGGCTAATGCAGCTACTAAGTTGGTTGGGTCGGGGAGCAGAAATTTGCGAAATCAGGGAGGGGGATTGGACTCACTGTAGAGGGAAATGCAAAGAGCAGAAAGTTAAACGTTTAGCTGCTGGAAATCCGCAGTGAAGTCTGGTGGAACATTACTCTATCCTTTGTATTAAGAGATGGGGTGCGGGTCTGGGGGATATGTTCTGATTCCACGTCGAGGGACGTGCGTGATTGGCAGAAATTTAGATGCTCTGTGACCTGGTTTCCATTAACCGCGTGAAATATCCATCATGGGATTCCTTGAAGCTTATCCCAAAAAAACAAGTGTTTGTATATTATTACAACAGTTTGAAAACCTTACCGTTATTGCATCCTGACATGCCCGTTTAGCCTCTGTTTGATGGTGGTCGCCTGTGTTTTTAATGGTTAAAATAAGAATTGAAATGTTACCCCAGTCTGGCTAATCCATAATTAATTACAGACACACCGTGCGTAAATGATCCACCAATTTTGCAATTGCCCCAATACCTCAATGGGCCCCAGATGCCAACGGACACCCAATCCGCTGAAGTTCCCCCAATATGTGAAAAGTCCCTCAATAATTCAGTGGAGCGACATTCACCATTGGGTGGACAAGCAATATTTAACCCCAGTGCCAATCATCTCTTGTCCATCTGGTCTAGTACTGCCACTATTCGGAACCAGTAATTGGCATTTTTATGGGGCCCAGAGGCAGCAGAGCGATTGGAGAACATTTTGATGGCAGGGAATGGTCTTAAGCATTTTTCCAATTCCAGCCACTTGACTTTTAATCCTTGCCAACATTTCAATGCCACTTACCCTTTTGTCGCTCATTCTGCCCCTCTCTTTGCCTTCTCTCTCTCAACCTAAAATTGGATGCAAACAAAAAGGTCAAACACGTGTTATGTCTTAGGTACCATAAATAGCCGAGAAGAAATTTGTAGCGCTGCCTTAGAATCAATCCTAAAAGATCATGGAAAATGTCAGCACATGTCATTGGAATCGGAGTTGGGGTGGAACTGGTCTAGACGCAATGTTAAAGAAAGGGATGATGTTCGGGTTGAGCTTTTGAAATGGTTCAGTTACTCACTTTTCATTGTGGGGTCTCTTGTCTCGTTCTTCTGAAAGAATAAAATATAATTAGTAATTTTAAACGACAAGAAGGGAATCAGATAAGGGAAACAATTATTCAAATGTCCCCGATATATATTAATCCTCACCTGATCTGCCGCTTTTATGAATCCAAATGGAAATAAGGACCCAGAGTAGAGCCAGTATCACCAGGGCAGTTATGATAACAGGAAGGATCAGATTGCACCATCCTACAGAGACAAAACACTAAGAAACTGCTGCTCGGTCAAATCATCCTTTTCTGGGATTATCTGATGGGAAAAGTGACCCAAATGGAAGCCCAGAAACAGTCCATTCGGACGATTGTGCCAGTGCAGTCCCTTTGAAAGAGTTGTCTAATTAGTCCTATTCTCTCTGCTCTTCTGCCCAAAGACCTGAAAATGTTTCCCCTCTAAGTACTTATCCGATTCCCCACTTTTGAAAGTTCCTATTGAATCTGCTTCCACCGCCGTTTCAGGCATCGCCTTCCAGATCACAAAAACTCGCTGCGCTTAAACGAATTCTCCTAATCGCCCTCTCTGGTCCTTTTACCGATTGTCTTCACCGTCTCCCACTGGTTAGCGGCCCCCCTGCCAGTGGACGCAGTTTCTCCTTATTTAATCTATCGAAACCCCTCATAATTTTAGGCGCCTCGATTAAATATCCCCTCAACCTATTCTGATCTAAGGAGAACAACACGAGGTTCTACAGTTTCTCCACATTAACTGAAGTCCATCATCGCTGGTCCCATTCTATTCAAAATCCTTTATACCCTCTGAAAAAAATGTTTGGAAGTAGGTTCAACAATAATTTTCAGAAGGAAACTCCGTTATGACTTGAAGAGGAAAATGTAAAAGTGGTATGGGGAAACTGATTTCAAAGTCGAATAAAAGCCTTCATTGCTGAAATCACCTTCTCACCTGTCCATGTCTCTGCTGCTTTGGAGAACGACGCGCTCTTTATCCAATATTTGCCTGGAGACCCCAGTTGAACAGTACAAGAACAGAGACCGCCGCTTCTCCAGGTTTCCCTGGAAACTATGACGTGAGTTTTGATGCTATAGGTCCCGTCCGCCTCCAATGTACCGGGATTGCTCTGTCCCTCGGTGACCAGGCCGGAAATATTCCAGAAAATTGCAATCTGATTCGAAGAAACTCCACTGACCAAACACACTAAGGGGACGGTGTCATTCAAATGCAGCTCGCCCGGCGGGACAAACACCAGCACAGCCGTCTTGTTGGTGGAACTGTCTGGGCAGAGATTGGGACACAGTTAACGATTAATTTGCTCCAAATGTTAATGCTGTGCATGATCTGAATTCATTTCGCTTACTCTCTTACCTCCAACCAGTAGCGTGGGTCCATTCTGTAGCGGTACATTGCCAAACCTATCAGCACAGTAGTAGGAACCCGAGTCATTCACCTGGACATTGCGAATTTCCAGAATCAACACATTTCCGCTGTTGCCTTTTTTGAAAATAAACTTACAATCGGGCCCCTGACAGGACTGGGTGTCGATTAGTATCGGGGCTTCACCCACACGCTGTTTGTACCAGAAATAGCGAGACACCGATTCCACTTCGTAAATGCACTGCGAAGTTAATTACACCAACTTTCCGACTTCAGCTGTCATTATGAAGTGGCTCTGAGACAGAGAGGGATCGGATTCTGCAACTAGAGGGATTATTGTTACATTATCACTGGTTATTGAGAATAAGGATGTAGCCGTTTTGAAGCATTTCGTCCTTAATTTAAGAAAAGTCACATCATTGTCTTTAAGCTTTCTTGTTTAGGTTAATTCTCCAATTTGATTTTTTTTTCACTTTAAAAGAGGAACCAGTAAATAAACTCACATGATCAGGTCAAACCCCTTCAACTGGTTACATTTTTAGCTTAGTAAACACTGATTCTGGCTGATTCAAGTTTAAAATTCTCACCTGCCTTTTACTCACCATAAACCCGCAGCATTTGGAAAATAAGCATCAGAGATAAAGATTCCTTGGACATCTTCACGCGGTGAGTTCTCCCTGTTTTCGCTCTCACCAGTTTGTTATTGCAGGCGGAGTGGCCGCAGACTGACCTGAGCTCAGTCCGAGTCAGTTGCTCCCCTTTCAGATCCGGTGGAAACTATGACGAGCTGTGCTTTGGAGATTGTGACACCATTTTGGGCGCGGTTTCCTGGTGAATGCCACATACGTTTGACAGACCGTGGTCACCGTCTGTGCGTCACAGCGGCCAAGTGGCAGCATGTCTATAAAAAAACTTTACGGGGTTGTGGCCCAGAGTGTTTGTTGGGGTCGGGGTGGGTGGGGGAGGGGTGCTGGGGGGTGGTTTCAATGAATACTAATTGGATGCATGAATGTCAGACTTGCTGGAAAGGCCAGCATGCATCAACGATCCCTAATTCCCCCTTGAGAAGGTGGTGGTGAGCTGCCTTCCTGAACCGCTGCAGTCCCTGTGGTGTAGGTACACCCACAGTGCTGTTAGGGAGTGGATTCCAAAATTTTGAAACAGTGACAGTGATGGAACTGCGATATATTTCCTAGTCAGTGTGGTGAGTGGCTTGGAGGGGAACTTGCAGTAGGTGCTGTTCCCATGCTTGCACTCCAAGATTGTAGAGGTCGTAGGCTTGGAATGTAAAAGACAGGAATTCAAATTGTTAGCATATAGTGCTCAATATAATCTATTCTGTGAACAGATTGTACAAGATAGGTGCTACAACCTGGTTAACACAGAGACTGGAATACATTGGATAAAATGTATGTTGATTGATTTGAATGTTAATGACTAGCATCTTATTCAAACTCTTTCGAGTTATCAACAGTCACAACTCTTTCGAGTACAATCACAGTTCTTGGTTTTCTGGGAGTGGGACATGAACCCACAACCCTCTGATTCAAAGGCGAGGGTGCTATGAACTGAGCCACAGCTGACACCTCTTATTCAACATGCACAAATTACGCAGAGATCTTGAGTGGAATTCTAATGGGACAAACACGGCCACTCACTGCACTTATCGAGAATCAAAATGAACGAATCTCTTTCAATTTAACATGTTCCTTAGAATGTCCGTGCACCGTTCCCCTTTCTGTTAAGTCATCTTGAGTGGGTTTTCGAATGGCTCATTCTGTGATGTAAAGCACCATTGGGGATTATCATGAATTCAGCGTTCTGAGTTCATTATTGAATTCTACTTACCAACGATTTGATTGATAGGTCCTGTGAACAGAGTTTCAAATAATAATACATGTTTCACTTTGCATTGCACTCTAAGCGCGTTGCAGCAGTTCAGTGGAAAATTATCTGCTCAGTTATGACTTTGAAGTTGCTGTTAAGTTGCGGTGATGTTACAGTTTACAGTTACATAGAATTTACAGCACAGAAACAGGCCATTCGACCCAACTGCTCGTGTTCATGTTTATGCTTCGCACGAGACTCCTCCCGCCCCATCTTCATCTCAGCCCAACAACATTTAATTTTATTCATTTCTCCCGCATTTGTTTATCCAGCTTCCCACTTAAATGCATCTCTGCAATAGATTCAACGACTCCCTGTGGGAGCGGGTGCCACATTCTCCCTACTGTCCGGGTAAAGATATTTATCGTGGATTCCAGACTGGGTTTATCTCATTTTAATGATCGCTCGTTACGGAGGGCGATAGGAACACAGGAGCAGGATTAGGCCATTGGGCCTTTCGAGCCTGCTCCGCCATTCAATAGGATCATGGCCGACCTGGTTCTGGTCTCAATTGCACTTTACTGTCTGTCGCCCTTAGGCCTTGATTCCCTTGCCTAATAAATATCTGTCTAACACGGGGCCTTGAATAAATTCAAAGGCCCAGCCGCGACTAATTACTGGGGAAGGGAATCCCGCACACCAACGACCCATTGAGTGAAAATAATTCTCCTCATCTCTGTCTTAAAATGGAGACCCTGATTTTTGATCCATGCCCATAGAAAACATCCACCGAGCATCCTCTCTATCAAGGCCGCTCAGGAACTTATAAGAAAGTAAGACCATAAGAACTAGGAGCAGGAGTGGGCAATTCAGCCCCTCGAGCCTGCCTGCCCCGCCATTCATTATGATCATGGCTGATCTCATTTCGGCCTCAACTCCAATTTCCTGCCCTCTCCCCATAAGCTTTCAACCCATTACTAATTTAAAAATTGTCTATCTCCTCCTTATATGTTACAATAAGATCACCTTCCATTGCTCTAAACCCCAAGGGAATTCGCGAATTCGCCGGGATTCCCGATTGGATTTATTGATGACCAAGATTTTTGAAATCCTGCAGAGGTGGAGTCACCTTCCATACGTCTGCCTAAATTAACCATTCCATGATTTTAAAGACCTCGATCAGGTCACCCCTTCATCTCTCCACAAGAGCCTCCAAAACACTTTTTGGGAAGAAGAGCCCTAGCCGGCCTTTTATTTCCTGATGCCTATACGCTCTCAGTTCTGGTCTCATCCTTCTGAAACATTAACTGCACCTTTTCCAGTGTCTCTGTATCTGAATATAGATCATATTTCTAGATTATGCAGAACTGTGTTCTGTCCTCCAAGTGTGGTTTAACTAATGTGAGTATATAGCTGGCTTATTTTGTAAAACAGATGCTCAGTGCGTGACAGCACTTTGGCCTGTAATAAACAGGAAAACCGCAGAGAACTGTCTCCCTCGACAGCATTTTACAACCCCTGTCGTGTATCTGTGTATCTATGAAGAAGCACTGAATAGTATTCAGTCTGCATATTTCGCAACACCTTCACACGGAGAAATTGAGAGCGAGTTCTCAGTGAGATTCGAGTCGGGGCTCAGAGTCTGATCGCCAGAAGTTTAGGAAAATGAGCTTCCTCGGTGTGTGTGCATTGTCCCATCTCTTCCAGGGTAAGATATCCTAAAATGTTCAGATAGAGTGGAGAGCGTTGGGGTGGAGTTAATAAGGAGAAAATCTTTCCACTGGGAGGAAGGTCGGGAACCAGAGGGAAACAGTTTGAGGAGAGGAGAACGTTTAAGTTAAATCATTACAAAATGTTACAATCTCTTGAACAAATTGAAATTCACAGAGCCAGCGGAAGATAAGAAGAAGCGAAGGGTAAATGAGAAAAAAAAATAAGATTGTAAATTATAGATTTGAAGAAACTCTTTAGTAATTAACGGCGTACAGTTCCCATGTGCGTACCCGAGTGATTAACCCAGATTTGCTGTTGAATGGACTCGGACTGTGTCTTTGGAAAGACCGGGATAAAACAATGCAAACAATCGCTTGATCAGCCCGATTTGAATTGTGCGCGGGGCGGGTGTGCCATTTTCCGATATGGAATATTTTTTATAAATGATTCTGCCTACTCCAGATCGGGCTGTATTCGCCGGAGGCTGGCTTCGGGGGAGAGGGGTTGTGGTTGCGGGGTGACGGGCTGCAACATAACCTGAAGTGACTCTTGTTTATTTCTCTCTTGCTCAGTTATTGTGTCTCAGCCCGTCTTGACCCAGTCTCCGCCTGTTCAGACACTCCCTGCGGGGGGTCGCGCTAAACTGAGCTGCCACTCAGTAGTTGACTCCGTCTTCTGGTACAATCAGCGGGAGCGAAACGACATGAAGCTGGTTTATACAGCGGGCAAGTACTTTTCAGCCGTGGGGAGGTTTTCCAGCGAGTTTTCTGACAAAGCGGGTTATTCTTCACTGCTCACTGTGGATACCCGGAGAAATGATTCTGGAATGTATTACTGTGCAATCCTCAATAAGCAGCACACAACCTTAATATTCGGAAATGGCTCCCAGTTAGTGATTACAGGTAAATTTAATTATAATTCTATTGCACTGGACATTTCTACAGCAATTTAAAGTCTCTGGTTTCAGCTGTTAATGGAGTTTCTGTTTCATTTGCCAACTTTAGAGGGCTCCCCCACCATATTCCTCCTCACTCCGCCGCAGGATGAGATTCCTTCTATGGAAAGGGTCCCGTTGTTGTGTTTGATCAGAGGCTTGTCCCCCGATTCCTTTCCCGTCCGCTGGAATGTTTCCGGGCGGGTTACCGAGGGACAGACCGATTCCGGGACAATTGAGTCGGACGGGACCTACACCATCAGGAGTTACACCAGCCTCTCGGCGGAAACTTGGAGCAGCGGCGCTCTCTGTACTTGCGCCGTTCAAATCAACTCCAGTGAAACTCTTCTCAGTGCAAGTGTCTCATCTCAGAGAGGTAGCTGCTAACAGTGACCGTTTACAAATCTATTTAATGCTGATGGGAGGCTTTGGCAATTTTGTAAATTAGAATTGCCCATCTTTCCGTGTGTGTCCATGTATCATAATTTTATCATTGGCCTATCACAGATCTCTCCATCTTTCAGAGTTTAGCTTTCTGAACTTTTAGCTCCACCTGTTCTCTTTAGCCCAGAGGGCTATGGATGTTCAGGCACTAAGGGAATAAGGGATGTGGACAGTTCGGGAGTGTGAATTTGATGTACAACATTAACCATGGTCTTATTTAATGGCGGATCTCCTTGAGGGGCCGAATCATCTCCTGCTCCTATTTCTTCCGTTCTTGTGTCTGGCTCGGCAAACTGACATGGCTGCATGCCAGAGGATGACTTGTCAATGTCTAAAATTGAAAGATTGGATTGCATTCCCAGTGTACCACTCTTATTCGCCATGCCTGTGCACAATTATCTATTCATCTATATACTTAACATCCCAATATTCCTGTCTCTCTTAGTTAAACAGTGAGGTACAAAGTATCTGCTCTATGTGTGTCTGTCTGTTTATCTGTCTCTCCATCACTCTCGCTCTCTATCAATCAATCCTTTTTTGTCCTCGTGCTGTGTAAGATTCCTGTTTTCCTGCTTGTCTGCCTGCCTGTCTGACTCTCTCTCGCTCTGAACCCGTCTCTCTACAACCCACCTTCTCTCCCTGTCTCTCCCAGACCCTCCCGCTGTTTTTCTATCACTTTCCCCCTGTGTCGCCCTCTGTCTTTATCGATTGATTCATTTGTTGATCTCTCTATTTATCTCCCTCTCCCTCTGTTTATATTGTCTATTTCTATCCTAGTTAAATCGTGCGTTATGAGACATCTGGGAAATTCATCTCTCTTCCTACATTTCGATCCCCTCTGCCTCTCTCTCTCTGTTTCTCTCTGTCTCCATCTTGCTCTCCGTCTTCCTCTCTCCCTCTCTCTCTCTATCCTTTTCCATCCAGTTAAACCGTTCTGTGTAAGTTTTCTGCTCTATCTATCACACTCCCTTCATCTCTCTCTATCTATCTATATATCTCTCCATCTATCTCTCCATCCATCTCTCCGCTCATCTCACCGTCTCTCCACCATCTCTCCTACTACTCTCCTCCTATCTTTTTCTCCTCTATCTCTTCCCCCCTCTCCCCATCCCTCACACATCCCTTCTCTCACACTCTCCCACCCTACCTCTCTCCCTAACTCCGATCTCTCCCTCTCTCCTCCATTCTGCACATCCCTCCCTCCCTACCCAGTTCTCCCTACACCGTCTCTCCCCAACTCTCCCTCTCTTGAACTCTCCCTCTCTCCCCAACTACCACCTCTTCCTCTCTCTCACTCTCTCCCCATCTCACCCTCTCCTCCTCTCTCCCCAACTGCCTTTATCTCTGGCATCCCTCCCTCTCTCCCCATCTCTTCGTTTCTCCATCTCTCTCCCTCATTTCTCTCTTTCTCCCCATCTCTCCTCTCTCCGTCTCCGCCTGCTCACTCACCCTTTCCCCTCCTTCCACCTCTCACCTCTCAACCCCTCCCCAACTATATCTCTCTGTAATTCTATCCTAGTTGAACAGTTTTGTAGAAGTGATCTGCTCCCTCGATCGCTCTCTTTCCATCTGTGGCTTAAAATTTCTGTGCTATTAAAATAGTGCTCTATCTGTCTCTCTCTGTCATTCTCCCTCTATCTCTGTCTCGTTATGTCCCGATGTTTCTCCTATTTAAACCTTGCTCCATAAGGTCATTGCAGTCTCTCTCTCTTGCTTTCTCCCTCTTTATTTATCTCTTATAAATAGTGCTCTATCACTCTCTCCCTGTTAGTGTCCTATTTTAATACGCTTTTAGAAGATCTCTGCTCTCACGAGATATCAATCTCTCAATCTCTCCCTCTATCTCTTCTCCCGCTTTCTTTCTCATTCTCCTTCTGTCCTATTTCAGCATTGAACTCTAAGATCTGGGTTCTATTTCAGGATGATTAAATATGCAAAAATCTATTTCCGCTTTCGTGTGAAATCATACATTCAGGTTTGTCATTTTTTTCACTTGTTTAATTAATTCCACAAAATTTATTTTAAATGATTTTTTTTTTATTTGCAGGTTCTCCGCTAACTGCCCCCTGCATTTTCCTGCTATCCGGGAGTTTGTTGGCGGCGGCGCTTCTCCTTCTGGGGGTGATCCTTGTGGCCGGGCGAAGGCGATGCAGGAACCGGGAGACAGGTAGCGATTGTTGGGAGACGCTGTACCTCCGCCGCGCCCTCAATCCATTCATTTATCAATAGGTTATTGACACATTCAGCCGGTTCATTGTGAAATGTAGCCATTTACGCTCAGTTCATTTTTTACTTTCTAACAGCCAACAATGATGAGGAACTGACAGATTCCAGAGCACAACGACAAAATGAAGAGGTAAAAGAATGGAATTGTTGCTACCACTGTGCGCGGATACATTCCACTGAATTTTAATTCAAGGTTTAAATTTCATCATTATTGTTGTAAGAGTCAGGAAAACATTGCGTCGTGGGCACTGCAGGATGGCAGAAACTTGTCTTCAATCTCTCTTGTGGGGCAGGTTGAGGGGTGATCCAATTGAGGGGTTTAAGATGATAAAGTGTACGATCGTGTCTATAGAGAGAAGCTCTTTGTTCCGGTGGGCGGGGAGGGGGCTGGCGGTGCGGGAGGAAGGGGCTTGTGGTAATGGGTGGGTTCCAAGTAACGGAACCTTAAAATTAGAGCTAGGTCGTTCAGGGGTGATGTCAGGGAGCACTTAGTCACACAAAGGCGAGTGGAAACCTCGTGCTCTCTCCCCTCAAAAGCTGTAGAGGCTGCGGGGTCAATTGGAAATGTCACAATTGAGATTGACAGGTTTTTGTTGGTTAAGGGGATTAAGGATTATGGAAAAAAGCAGGGTAGCTGGAAGTTATGACACAGATCCGCCATGATCTATTGAATAGACGGGGGGGGGGGGCTGAATGGCCTCCTCCTATCACTGTGTTGATGGTGTTCATTATATTAATAGATTCTGTTCTTATTTTTTCCACAGACACTTTATGCCCGCTTGGCCTTTAAGTAGGATCCCAGACTCTGATTGGAGAGGAAAGAGGGAGAGAGCTCACGGTTTACTTCCCGAACATGACGTGCTGTAGAAAGTTTCCGCTGTTGGGCGGGAGAGTCGGAAAGTCCATCCGGTGCAAATTCAGGCGCACTTTCGGCGCAATTTTATGATGTCGCCCAAAGCGGGAACGGAATAATCTGTTAATGTCCGCTATTCTATGATTTGGTATTCGTGCTTATTAATGAATTCTGCAACTTTATACAGTATGTGAGCAACATATTATTCAAATGGATTTAAGCGATGTATCTGTGCTCGAGTTACCAACATATTAAAACAGATTTGAAAACCGATGACTGCTCTGTGATTCGAGTATTTTTTTGATCATTCAGACCAGATGCGCTCAGGGTATCTCTGAGGCCAATTTATAGAGGGAATGTAAGGACGATAGAAGTAGTGTTAAGGACTGACAGGTACTGGATGTGGAGTGGGGTTGCATTGATATGAAAGCTTCAATGTTAATGGACCCCGAGCCTTCACTAGTTGTGTCCTGGGAGTGAACAATGTTACATTTACTCTTGAAAGAAGATTATTTACAATCCATCCGCCCTTTTGATAATACAATTGAATGGATTTTACCGACTTAAGTCAGTACTTCGTAGACACTTTAAGCACAGGGCAGTTGACCCTTCACCGCAGTGCCATCTCTTTGAATGTGCACTTTTGTCCTACACCCCAGCTGTCTCGTCATGAACCTTAAAATTATTCCTGTTGTAGTACACCTGCCAGTAAATGCCAGCATCTATCCCGCTTGCAGCACAACTCATCCGCTGTGACTGACAGCCACTTGCTGGCGATCTTAATAACTCACAAGTGTGAACGCAACTCTCTCCTCACATTAGGCATCCGCCCGGCAAGGTTCTGTCCTCCTCAACCAGCAGGAAAACAACTGTTTTTAAATTAAAAAAATCAGAGGGTTTGCAACCGCCTCCCCATTGTCCCCAGCCAGAGAACCATTCTTAGAGCTGATCACTCTGTGTGACAGCGACGTTCAGACATCAGTCCTTCTAATATCCTGAACGGCTAATCCGACAGACACATTGCAGAAGGAGAAGGCCGTTCAGTTCCTATCTTGACAAAAACAAAAACAAAAATACCTGGAAAAACTCAGCAGGTCTGACAGCATCTGTGGAGAGGAGCACAGTTAACGTTTCGAGTCCGTAAGACTCTTCATCAGAACTAGGAAATATATAAAAGAGGTGGAATATAAGCTGGTTGAAGGGGGGTGGGACAGGTAGAGCTGGATAGAGGGCTAGTGATAGGTGGGGGCAAAGAAGAGATTGCCAAAGTTGTCATAGACAAAAGGACAAAGGGGTCTTGGCAGTGGTGATATTAGCTGAGGAATATGTTAATGATGACATTAGGGGTAGAAAGCAGGACGAGCAAGTGACAGCTAGCCTTAGTGGGGTTGGGGTGGCGGGAAAGGGATCGAAATAGTCTAAAAGGTAGAGATAAAACAATGGATGGAAATACATTTAAAAATAATGGAAATAGGTGGGAAAAGAAAAAATAAATATATCAAAAATCATATATAAAAAAAATAAATTATTGGAAAAAGGGGGATCGAAAAGGGTGTGGGGATGGAGGAGAGAGTTCATGGTCTAAAGTTGTTGAACTCAATATTAAGTGCCGAAGGCTGTAAAGTACCTAGACGGAAGATGAGGTGCTGCTCCTCGATTTTGCTTTGAGCTTCACTGGAACATTGCAACAGGCCAAGGACGGACATGTGGGCATGAGAGTAGGGTGGAGTGTTGAAATGGCAAGCGACAGGGAGGTCTGGTTCCTGCTTGCAGGACTGTCAGCAATTGTTTCAACTCTACAGAGAGTCGGGATACTTTAATGATGCAGTGTTGGATTTGAGCCGATTATCACTGTTACTGTTCACTGTCATAATTATGTATTCTAAATAAATTAGATATATGATTTTATAAATGAGTTGTACAAAATATTGCCCGAAAATTTATTGGTGGATCATTCTGCAGGTGAAACTGATTAATTGATATTCAAACCATTTTGGACACCTGTACGATTCAGGACGTCACAAAATGCGCTGTAATGGACCCCAGGTTGAATGGTTTACGTCGGGTCACGAAATTGTTGGCCCCGGTTTGGAGGTTATACCTTTCAGGAAATATTGAACAGGCTGGGGCTCTTTCCTCTAGAGAAGTGGACACTGAGGGGGTGATCAGAAAGAGGCCTTTAAAGCATAGAAAAGTTTCCATAGTTTTGACGTAAATAAACGTTTCCACTTGTGTGAGCGGGACCAGAACTAGGAGGCCATCAGTATAAGATATTCACTAATATATCCAATGGGGAATTCAGGAGAAACATTTTACCCAAAGAGTGGGGATAATGTGGGACTCATTCCCACAGGGAGTTGTCGAGATGAACCGCAGGGATTGATTGAAGGGGGAAGCTGGATAAGTGCACGATAGAGAAAGGAATAGAAGGATATTTTGATGGGGTGGTGTGAAAAGGCGGGTGGGTGGAAAGTAGTATCAGGAGGAAGGTTTTGTTGGAGAAATTAATGGGGCTGAAAGCTGATGCGTTCCTGGCACCTTATATTCTGCATCCCAGACTGATGAAAGAGGTTGCTATAGTGATAGTGGATGCATTGGTGATCATTTTCCTAAATTCAATAGATTCTGGAAAGTTGCCCGAAATTTGGAAGGTAGCAAATGTCATCCCCTATTTAAGAAGGGACGGAGACAGAAAAAACAGGCCTACAGACCTGTTAATCTTATATTAGTAGTAAGGAAAACGCTAGAATCTATTATAAAGGATGTGATAAGTTAATACTTGTATAATCATGGTCTGGTTGTGCATAGACAGCGTGGATTTGCGAATGGGAAACCATGATTGACGAACTTGTTGGAGATTTTTGAGGATTTGACTAACATAATTGTTAAAGGAGAGTTGATGGACGTAGTATACTTGGATCTTCAGAAAGCTTTTGATAAATTCCCCACAGGAGGTTGATCAGCAAAATAAAAGCAGACTGGAGAGGAGGCAATAAACTGACAAGGGTTAAGGATTGGGTAACAGGCAGAAAACAGGGAGTAGGAATAAACTGATCCTTCATGCATTGGCAGGCTGTGACTACTTGGATACCGCAAGGATCAATACTTGGGCCCCAGCTATTCACAATCTATATCAAAGGTTTGGATGTGGGGACCAAATGCAATATTTCCAAGTTCACAGATGATACAATGTTAGCCGGGAATGAGTGGTGTGAGGAAGGTGCAAAGCGGCTACAGGAGGATTGACAGACTTAGTGAGTGGGCAACAACATGGCAGATGGAATAAATTATGTGAAAATGTGAGATTATTCGCTTTGGGAGAATGAACAAAGTGTTTCCTAAATGGCAAGAGATTAGGAAGTGTAGATGTACAAAGGCACCATTTTGTGGTTGCCCATAAGTTACTGAAGGCTAACATGCCAGCAAGCTATTAGCAGAGCGAAGGGGATGTTTGACTTCATCTCAAGTCGGTTCGCGTACAGGAGTAGTGAAGTCTTGCTTCAATTGTATAGAACCTTGGTTAGACCGCACCTGGAGTGCTGCTAAGAGTTTTGGTCCTCAGAAAGGATGTTATTGTCATAGAGTAAGTGCAATGAAGGTTCATCAGATTTGTTCCGAGGATGTCGGGGCTGTGCTATGAAAAGGAATGGGGAAAACTGGGCCTGTCTTCTCTGGAGTTCTGCAGAATGAGAGATATTCACATTGAAACCTACAAAATGCTGAAAGGAATAGACAGGGTAGACTCAGGTGCGATGTTTCCCCTGGTTTTGGAGTCAAGAACCGGGGGTGAGGCGCACCATTTCAACATAAAGGGGAACCTCTTAGGACCAAGTTGATAAGAAATTTCTTCACTCAGAGGGTTGTGAATCTTTAGGATTCTCTACCCCGGAGGACCCTGGAACTCAGTCATTGAAAATGTTTAAGGTGCAGATTGGTAGTTTACTGATTAACAATTAACTAAATGGTTATGGGGATAGTATGGGTAAAAGGCACTGAAGTGTTCAATCTGCCATGATCGTATTGAATGGCGGAGCAGGCACGGCGGGCTGAATGGCCTTCTCCTGTTCCTGTGCTCCAAGGGAGGAGGATCTTGTGGAGCAGACACACCGGCACAGAGCAGATGGTCCATACTCCGCTGATCCACAGAAGTAATTCGGACAGAACTAGACAGGTGGGGAGGGAAATTCTGGGTATAACAGTTACTAAGATATTAGCATATGATTCCAGGTTTCTTCACTCTGGTGTGTTCCTGTTGAAACCAGAATAAATTAATCTGTTCTCGATTAATTAAACAGAACACTCGGTATTAGGGGCTTTTTTCCTGGCCTGCACGAGAATGTCATGAGCAGTAATGCTTTTGGATTCAGCACCACCGCCTTTTGACCTCAGTTTGACCCAGTCTGGACTGCGCACCGCCTGTGACGCGTGTTTACCACGATCTGTAGCATGTTGCCTTTTGCAGGCAGAGCCGCGTGTTGTCTCCAAACCTGTAAACAGGAAACCCTCAGCTGAAACTTACACCGTGCTGCTTTTTCCAGTGAGTGTATGTGTATGTGTGTGTGGGCCGGAGGCGGTGGTGGGGGTAGGCTGGGGGGAGGGGGGAGGAGTTGGTTTGAGGGGTGGTGGGCGGTGGTGCGTATTTCCCCCCCTGTGTCCCTAGGACCCATGTTTATCACCCGGACAACATCATTAAAGGGATGATCTGTGTCACGAGCACATTGTTATTTGTGGGCCTTGCTCTGCGCAATTACGGCTGCCGCATTGTTGTAGACGCTTCTTCACAGGGCGAACTTTCTCTCTCCCAGCCATAACAGAAACCAGAGTGTTGTTTTTGAATCTCTCAGTTATTGTGTCTCAGGCAGTTTAGTCTCAGACTCCGACGGCTCAGATTCTCTCGCTTGGAAGTGCCTGCAATGTGCACTGTGACACGGCGATGGTGGGGAGCGGGCGGGGGCGGTGCCCTGGTATAAACCTGACGCATCTGCAACTGGTTTATATCGTGACAGAATATAACCTTCCAAAAAGTGTATTTTCGGGAGAAGTTACCAGCACATGTCGTCTCTATTCTCCGCTCATGTGCCTGTGTCTAATTTCTGACCCCTTACCCCGTTCTCATGTATCTCATCATTTCAATGTTTAGCTTTCTGAATTTTTAAGTCTATCTGTCTCTTTGGCGTAAAAGCGGATGGAGGGAGATAAACTATCTTGCCATGTCAATGATTAAATAAAAGCCCAATTTTCTGTTTACCAATTTCTCTCCCGATTCCTCTCAGTCATCACCTGTACTCCATTGAGCTTCCAGCACAGAAACAGGGCATTCGGCCCCTTTGCTCGGTGCTGGTGTTGCTGCTCCACACGAATCTTCCCCCACTCACTCTTCTCAATCCATCAACATATTCTATTAGCAATTTCTCCCTCATGTGTTTACACAGATTCACCCATAAATCCATCTCTGCAAGTGACCTCAACCTCTCCCTATGGGAGTGAGTTGCACATCCGCCCTGCTCTCTGGATAAAGAGATTTCTCCTGAATTCCTGATTACATTTATTAGTGATTAGCCGATATTGATGCCTTCGAGCCCTGGACTCCCCCAACAAGTGCAAACACTTTTTCTGCGCCTGCCCGAAAAATAATCTTTCACAATCTTAAAGACCTCAGGTCACTCCTCAGTCTTCTCTTTTCCATGAGAAAAGAAGACTTCCTGATCAAACTTCCCTGACTGTTATAAATCCTCATTTTTGGAATCATTCCAGCAAACTTTTCTTTTCTCCTTCCCCGTTTCTCTAGATTCTTTTTATGATCTAGAGACTAGAATCATCCTAATATTGCACAAGTTGCAAAGTAAAGCCGGACAGAAGTTTGGGAACAAAATATAAAACTAGCATATAAAGGAGAAAGTACCCCAGGGCTGAAGTTTTTTTAATAGGATCCTTGGCTATGGAAATATCAACTGTCGGCAATGTTAGGTTACCCCCAGCCATTCCCGAACAATTACAGTGCCTGTTTATGGTGTGTGCACATGTGCTCCATCCACTTCCTCAGGAGAGACACATGAATCTTATCGGGTTGGATAGTGTCCTTGGTCCCCATGATGATTCTTAATGTCCAGATTCCACCATGTCAGAGAACATAATAAAGCGAGTGACGACCTTCAGCTAATATACCAACCACACATTCTACCTTGTCCATTGATCCCAGTTTCCCCCCAAATCCTCAAATTGCATTTTAACAATGAGGCTGAGTCAATATTTACTGGAAATGATCGCTAGCTAAAGCACAACTGTCCATTTTAGTCCAGACACCCCCGACTTGCTTCGGACAGCCTTTCCACTCCCATCACGGGTGAAGCTCCAACGTGTCCTGCTCATCCTTGAACTCAGCGTCCAGCCCTTACCCCGAGTCCATTCACTGACTACTGACTGCGGCCTTCTAAATATTGGCTGCGTTTGTGCCGGATCCAACAACCCTGATCCAGAGCTCACTACCTCGACGCTTAATTTCAACAGCGCTCTTCCTACCAAGAGGCCCACTTCCTTCTTCCTCAAACACCATCCATACCGAATGATAGCGCCAGAAGCATTAACACAACAAAGACAAACTCCTTCTGCCTTCTTGACAAGTTGCGTTGCTTTCCTGAATTCCAGTGAATTGATTCGAAAACGCTTGCCGGTCCCTGACAACCACTTTGTGCATGAACCGCTGACTATCATAGCGACCTCCCACAGATATCAGGCAGATAGTGTGCATTCTTCACTCGTCTCTCAGGCCACGTAGTGCAACATTTCTGCTTATTCCCCGCTCCATCCGCTACACCAGCGCCTCAAATCCTGCAAAGAGCCACACCCAAACCCTCTGGGGAAATCTGGACCTCCATCAGCTCCCTACTTAAAATGCACTCAAGTCCCGAGCATATGTCTATGCCTCTCTTCAGGAGCTCACCGTGCTAGCATCCTTCACTATTCCCCTTCCCAGAGTCAGGTCTAAAGAACGGGGTGTTTCACGGTCATTCTCCGAGATTGTACGTAAGGTGTCACTGCTGCGCGTTGTAGGGTAGGTGAATTAAATGATCGATTAAGGTTACAGGAAGCCAATCTGCATAATTTAAACTAAAGAGGAACTCGCCCCAATAAATAATGACCTCCAGTTGTTCGAGGTGGGGTAATATTTTCAGCTGGTGTATTAGATCAAAGGGCTGCATCAGTCAGAGAAGCTGTTTGAGTATGAAGAACAGTATAATTTTGTGGGATATCATTATCTTGAGGAGTTGTATTAGTTTGACAGCTAATTCAGTTTAACCTTGTATCCACAAACACAATCCAACATTTGGAATTGATTTACTGAATGTCAGCGGTGAAAGAGGGCAGCCATATCCCAGAGTACCTGACAATGATACTTGACAGGGCAAACTTATGTTAGAAATTTAATTATTGAATAACCACAACAGAGTATAGGACATCACTGAGACAGAATGAAATGTAGAGGTTGGCCTGATGCAGTTGGAGTAAATGCACCATGTCTTTGGTCCATGTTATCTATTTTCTTTAGTTCATTAGTAATATCGGAATTTACACGTTTTGGAATTTTTCCAAAGCAGACACTGTACAAGATATATTCTGTCAAAATATGGATATAAATTGATGACGAAATAAGTTTGTAGAAATAAAAAAAAACATAAACTATTTGAACAATGATGTAAAGTCAGCGTTCCCGTAGAGATACCGAAGGGTGTAAATTATAGCCTTTGGGAATGTGTTGCTCTAGTGGTTAATTCAGGGACATTGACTGCAGCGCGACTGGACAGATCACTTCACACAAACGACCATGAACATATTTTATAATTTCAGGAAAGTATATAACGCTATTCTTGCCGTCATTGGTGTTCATGGTAAGTTAGTGTAACCATTAACATTGCGCAGTGTTTCTGATTTTACTCTGTGACTGATAATGTTCCATGCACATGTAGTTGTGACAGTTATGCACATATCGGTCCAGTGATATCATTTCGTTAATTCAAAAATCCTGAATTATCTCCTAGACTTTGTTCCATTGCATCATTTGAAAATGAACCTTTGCTTGTACCTCCCAGGAAATCCGAATTGTCCAGTGACTTGCTTCTTTTGAGATTTACATTCTGTTTTGCAGACATGGCCCTGAGGGAAACTCTGCGTGGGAGTACCAGTCAGTGTGATTTCATACTGCGTAAGGCCCACTAAATAGAGTGAAGCAAATTACCCCACTGGCCACGTATCCACGGGAGTATCTGTCACTGTGGAACTGCACTTAGAGTCAGGTAATTAATAAAGCTAACGGCACAGAAAGAGGCCACGGGGCCCATCTTGCTTGCCCAGGCAGGAAAACAAGCCATACTGGGAGCCACCCTCAGTGTGGGGATTAACCGCGCGATTGGACCTGAATTAATAGGGCACGTGTGACTGGGGGTATCTGTCAGTATAGAGCTATGCAGAGCAACACGCGTGGAAGATCGAATCCCAGTGTATCATGTATCATTGTAAGTCGAAGCCTGTGATGAACTGCTTGGAATGTGGGCCTCCAGCTGGAGGGGGGCGCCTGATGCTGGTGCCTAAGCATTATGGAGAGTAGAAACTCAGAAAGTGCTGTTAAGCCGCTGGTAAGCAGCAGAAGAGCAATGTTACTATATTTAATTCCTCTTTAATGCTATGTATTGTTCGCATATGTCTAGTTATTCTAAAGACTGAAGTTGCTTTGGTGCTTCTTTGTCAGGCCGCTAGTCGTGGCCCAGCGCAGAAAAGGCAGAGAATTTATGGGCACGTGTGTTTCATTATATTACCTTGCTAGCACAGGGTGTAAACTGGGAGCTTGTTCTTAATTATTTCAGCTCTGAAACCGATTACGTTTTCCCGAACAAGTTCTTATATCTGATTAAGTGTGTCGACGCATGTAACCTGCACGTCATCCGCTTGTAGTCCAGGGAGGTGTGTCCCTGCCAGGAGACACTCCGACAAATGAGGACCATAGGTTTCATGCATTCACAATAGAGTGAATAGCGAGAGGACAGTAGAAATAACGTTGCTAACCCGTTAAGAATGTAATAAATAGTGCACTGCATGAATAAATATTGATTTTCAATATTATGAAATGACTGAAAACCCCATATGTTAAAAAGATCCAGTCTTCCGACTTTCTCGGTAAAAACGTTGTATTGAATAGAGATTCTCCTACATTAATTAACTCCACATGACATCTTTCTCCCAAAGGGAAGCATTATCCTCATGTTTCCCCTCTCAATCTCTTTGATGTTTTAAATTTCTCCATTTGATTACTCCACAGCTGTCTGTTTTTTAGAGATTAAAGTCACAGCCTGATAGTCTTCCTGACAGTTATCATCTCTCAGATGTGATATTGTTCTTGTAAATAATATTTGCACCCTTGGAAAATTTCGATCTCTATTTCGTAATATGACGACCAGAAATGAAGGCACAATGTTGAACGTAGTATAGTGAAAGTTCCATAAACGATTATAATCTTTCCGAATTTATTCTTCTTCCTCTATAAATAACCCCAGTGCTTTGATCGCATCTTCATGGTTTTGATCGCCCTCATTGCTAGCTTGAATCACTTGTGACTGTACTCCCCCAAAATCCTGTTCCCCATCGTTTAATTTATGAATTATTTGTCTCATTTTACGTTAAATGCCTTGCACTTTGTATTATTCATTCGTTCAATTCTTACTTGAGAGGGAATTGCTTCCTCTCAGATTTCCCTCCCTTTTCTGCATCTGAATCCTCAACAATTGTTTCTTCTTCTCCCATTGCCCCACAAAGCCTCTTGACAAAGACTTTGAAGTTGCCCCCTGGATGCCCATTGTAATTGCTACCCATGGCAGGCCGCCATCTCTTCTCCAAAGGCAAGAAACGCGAGTTGCCCTTGAACTGCTATAAGTCTGGACCTTTCCTGACCTACAGCAGTCGGTCTTTGCCCAACCAATTTCCCTCGACCATCTCCCACACTTCCTTTTGGGGGGGGTCCCCATTTGGAACATATTCGTTTGTTTTGGGGTCGCTACAACCCTCATTGGAAATATTTTCCTCATTAGCGGCTGTGCATTGCTCAGATTTCCTGCTTCAACTTTGGTTTTTCCACCACTTCCATGACCGTATCACTCCCATTCCCTTCTTTCGTCCTGGCTTGCCTCCACATGATCCATTTCTGAATCTTCCTTTCATTCCCCGAGTTTTCCATCTCCGTTTCAGTATATAGACCTTCCACCAATATCAGACATCGAAGTCAACAGTTACCTTGACCATGCACCCTGAAACTCTGCTTTTTTTAAGGGCTCTGTTCTAGCCTCCTAGTTGCTCGGTCTTATCTTCTTCTGTAGCTTTGATGACACCTTCCATATCGGTGTTTCCCAAGTGAAGTATTTTTCTCCTCAGCAGAGGTTTGGCCACTTCACGACGGTAACCTGGCCCAGCCGCGTCGAATCTGTTCCCAGCATTGCTGCCGTCACTCTCTGCCCTCCCAGCCAGAACCTGCAGAGGGAGCTCTTGTCCTGAGAGATTTCTCCCGCCTCTCTCTTGTGTTCAAAAACTCTCTCGCTGTCAACAGAGCTTCTTACACACCCCTCCACACTGTCGTCTGACTCATTCCCCTGAAAGTGAGAGAGAAAATAAATTGGTTAGAAATTATCAAAAGATTCAGAACAAAAGAAGGCACAGCAAGAGCCAAAGCTCCATTTCTCAATTCCATAGTTAACCTCTCTGCACCTGCCAATTATCAGCAAATTTCATCTCCCGATTTACATGTTTGCTCATCTAAACCTAAGCTGGCCTCAAGTAAATTCTGTTCAACCCAGAAATATTGTTTCCCATCCCTCAACGGGCATTCATCCCAAAGGCTCCCACCATTACTTAAAGTCCTTTGAACCCCTAAAAAAATTGTCCTTCTCTCAATGTATGTTCATCTAAAACTCTTAGCTTAGCATGTAAACGCATGTATATCCCTGAAGATCCTTGTGCTTCCCCTTCTCTGTACCTTCACCAGCCAGTAAAGACTTTGAGATACTTGCGTTATTCTAATTCTCTCTTCTTGCGCATCCCTTATCTTAATTGTTCCAACATTGTCTACCCTACCTTTAGTTGCTTTGTCTCTAAGCTCTACAGTTAGTTTCCCAAACACCTCCGCCCCACTAAATCTCTTTCCTGTTTTAAGCCCATTGAGCCTCCTCTGCCATTCAATCTGATCATGTCTGATCGAACACCTCAATGCCGTTTACCCACACTATTCCCATAACTCTTTACGTTATTGTTAGTCATAAATCTATAAATCTGAGGGTCTTTTTCTGCTTTAAATACACCTTGCAAATGTGAACTGTTATCACCCTGACCCCCAAAACTCTCAAAGAACAGGAACAACACGGAATGGATACAGATTGAATTCAATCCACGCTGTATCATCAATTGTCATCATGGCAGGAACGGAATTATTTAAAAAAAATACTAAAGACACCGAATAGCCCGGAGGATGGAGTGCGTCTTAGATGCAAAGAAGCACACCCTGAATTATAACCAATCAAACACTTCTAAGAATTGCAAAGATCTGGATACATAGAGAGTTATTCTCCTTATACAGTGTCCCATCAAGCACTGCCTCAGCAGTTACCGCGTGTGCCAACTAAACAGTTATGTTCCTTGTACACGATCACCTAAAAACATCCCAATTACATACAGAACGTTTTAAACACAGCGAATCCGCTGTACGCTCTCCTATAGAACACTAAATCTCAAAATATACAATGCAGGTTAGATACATATTAATTATCCTTTTACAGTCCAAGACCATACAACTTAGCAGAAATACAAGTTAATCTTCCCTATAAAGTGTCACATCAACCATGCTCCGAGCAAAGGTTCAATCCTGATTTAAACTCCGTTTACGCTGTTCCATCAAATTCTGCATGAACAGGTGAAGCACAGGTTAGACACAGAGTAAATCTCCCTCGATACACTGTTCCGCAAAACACTCCTATGGAAGGTACAGCAAGGTCTAGATACAGAGTAAATCTCCCTCTATACACTGTTCCACAAAACACTCCTATGGGAGGTACAACAGGGTTTAGACACAGTGTAAATATCCCTCTGCACTGTTCCATAAAGTACTCCACGTAAATTACAGCAGGGGTTATATACAGCTTAAACATAGAGGTACAGCTGTCCTTTCAAATACTGCAGGGAATGGTAGATAACCGGTTTGGTAGAGGCTAATGTTCCCTCTGCAGTCGATTACCATTGCAAGGGCAAGAAAAGCATGGCTTGGATACAGTGTAAATGTCACATTTAAATGTCACAACATCAAATCATAGGCATGTATAGCTTGGGTTATATCCCGATTACAATTGCTTCCACCCTGCCGCATTTCATTCATGGCATGTACAGCAGGGTACACATAGAATAATAATGCTGCCTTTACACTATCTCCAGAACGTATCACGGCAGGTACAGCACAGGGTAATGTTGTCTCTATGTTCTCCCATCAAACACCCGGTTCAGGTACAGAAAAGGTTAGATGCAGAGTAAATTACACTGGGCACTCGAAGATCAGTTTCATGGAAGATCAAGCAGTTCTTGGATACAGCAATAATCTGGCTCTATAGAGTCCCAAAAAACACAGCCAAGGCGTGTTTATTGTACACGCGTGGATAAAGAGGAAAGCTCACTCTACACTCGGCAAACACTCCCAGGACAAGGTCAGCAAGGGGTTAGATGGAGAGTAAAGCGCCCTCTACATTGTCCCCAACAAACTCTCCCAGGACAGGTACATCACAGGGTTAGATACAGATTAAATCTCCTTCGGCACTGTCCCCATCAAACACCGAGCTGGTAAGTATAGAACGGGTCGGATATAGAGTTAAGCTTCCTGTGCACTGTCCCATGTAAAACCTCAAGACAGTTAGAGCACGCTTGAGACACAGAATAAATCTGCCTCTATATTGTTCCATCAGCATTCATATGAATGGTCAAGCAGTGCTTCGATATATGTTAAAGCTCACTCTCTAATGCCAGATGAAACGATGCTAGATGAAGTACCACTCCACGGTCAGCACTGCCTGGTTCCGTGCTCCAATATGGTAAGGAGGACTTCGTAACAGGCTGTATTACCAAGTAGGCACAATCTTGGACCCAAGGAGATGTGTCCAGTCCCTGGTAATCAGAGCAAATACTCAGGGCTTAGCCCTATCCCCAGAAGTACGGACTTTGACTGACACAATTCCTATGTGGATGCATGAATGTGTTTGGTAGAATCGAGTGGGGCTGGAAACACTTCTACTCCTGCTGTCCCATAAGAAGTGATGTAAAGACATTTGCTATCTCTTCAAAGCTGTCCTCAGCTCTTTTCAACTCCGGAAATTCTGAGGTGTGTAAATCACAACTGGCCAATGAGAAACAGCAAACTTGGTTAGAATAGAAGTTGCCAGCCTCATTATAATATTTTACATGCAATATCGCCCCTGGGTGCAGCCTGCTGCTTGTCTCCTCTCCATATGCTGTTAAACATTGAAGCCAGCCAGCCAGATGCAGTCTGAAGATGTTTTTCAGATTCTCTACCATCTGACCAGGTCCCCAAGTTTACTGCCTGGGTGATGGAGAATATTTCATCAGTAATTTGCAGTATCTTCCGCTTACCTTTCTGATAGTTAATTTAGTGGCGATTGTGACCCTGTCCATCAGAACGTGTGGCCTCTCCAACTGCACCACTCGCTACCTAGTGGCCATGGCAACGGCGGATCTAATGGTCATTATCACCGAAGTCATCCTGTTTCGAGTCAATTTTTAGTATTTCCCCGTGAGCTTCCTGGACATCACCCCTCTGTGTCGTGTTCGCGCTGTCCTGACTGGTGCAGCAACAGAATGTGCTGTTTGATTCACCGTCACTTTTTCCTTTGATAGATATGTAGCTATCTGTTGCAGCAATGTGAAACTGAAATATTGCCGCGTGAAAAATGTGGTTGCGGTTCTCGCAACAACTGGCATTCTGCCCTGTTTAAAAAACGTTCCTGTATACTTCACATATGAAGCTGAAAAGACAATCGTCAATGTGCCGTTCTTTTGTATGGTAAAGGCGAGTTATTTCACTGAGCCCGGATGGTTGGGGTTTGACTGGTTTGATAAGATTTGAACCCCAGTGTTTCCAATTGTTTTAATTCTGCTTTGCAACGCTCTGACTGTCAGATATATTTTAGCCGCCAGTCGAGTCCATAAGGGACTGACAGGCCAGAGCGAGGGAGATTCTCACAGTGACCCAGAAATGGAGAGCAGAAGGATGACTGTGATTTTACTCTTCACCATATCCAGCAGCTTTATTCTTCTGTGGCTAACACATATAATCGAACTTATATATGATGTAGTTACAGGGTCTGATCGCAATAAATACGACTGATCTTCTAATATCCTTCTAAAAGTTGGATACTTGCTGGTGGTTTTAAGTTACTGCATGAACACTTATATTTATGGGGCGATTCAGTCTAAGTTTAGACAACAGGTAATGATCGCACTGAAATATCCGATTATATTAATTATTCAATCCATTAATAAACAAAGCAGCTGAGGCCTCGTGTGCATCCCAGCGTTTACTGTCCTTCAAGATAATAAAGGGCAGCAGACGCATGGGAATACCATCACCTGGGAGTTCCCCTGCAAGCCACTCACCATCCTGACTTGGAAATATATCTCCGTTCCTTCACTATCGCTGGGTCAAAATACTAGAACTGCCCCCTAACAGCACTGTGGGAGTACCTACACCTCATGGACTGTAGCAGTTCAAGAAGGCAGCTTACTACTACCTTCCCAAGAGGCAATTAGGGATGGGCAATAAATGCTGGTCTAGCGACGCCCACATCCCATGAATGAATAAAAAACAGACTGACTCACATCAACAGAATTACACCCGGAGTGAGCAGGGGGCCAAAGAGCAACGAAGCCGTGAGAACCCTTCTCCCTCCCCTATTGTAAGACTGAGGTGGGCTCTTTACTGGACAAGCCAAAGTGTTTGTGTGTCTGTGGGAGAGGACAAGGGTCCATAGATTTTTGTTTCCATTTAGGGAATGTGGGATTTGCTGGCTGGGCGAAAGGTTAACCAGATGGGTTTCGAATGACAATCGTTAAAGGTTTCATCGTCATCATTCGCCATTTATTCAGATTTTTCTTCTATTTAAATTCCAGCATCTTCCGTGTTTGGATTCGAATCAATGTGTCTCTGGACTACCAGTGACAATACTGCTACACCATCGCCTCACTTATTTGTTGTCATATGTGCCCCCTGGGTGAACACCAAAACCCATACTCTGGCATTCACATTGCTTCAATTGACACTTGTTTTAACAAATCTATATTATCCCTGGTGGAATGGGATATCTCGATTGAGTGGAATGTGATGTTGGATTTAGTTATGATCCATTTGTTTTAAATTGGCTAGAACTGGAATTGGAGAACAGCCTCGGGAAATAAAACAGTGTTGAAAAGTAATGTATCTCCATTCCCTCTCCCATTCACAACCAGAGGCTGAGAGGAAGGAAATTTTGTTTTTATGGAAATGCTGCCTGAACAGACGGTGGAAGCAATTTCATTAGGAGCTTCCAAAAGGGGAATTGGATGAATATCGAAGGGGGACATTTGCAGGGCTATGGGGAAAAGAGTGAGAGGCGAGCGGGACTAATTGGATGGATCTTTCAAGGAGCTAGCATGGGCACAGTGGGCCGAATGACTCAGTTATTCATCATTTCTGCCTTTATTCTTTTGGCCGCCCATGTCTAGTTCTGGCTTTTGGCAGAGAGACAGAAATAATCTCCCCCACACGCCACCTCTGTAGTGGGAACATTTTCCCATCTCATTGAGGAAGATCAAGCAGTGAAAATCTTCATCAAACTATTTGTAGTATGGTTACCTGATGTCACTAAGTGAATGGCCGAGGATTTAGAATGTCCTCTCCTCGTTCGGTGAGGTCTTCAATACTCAACATTATTCCTAACGCAAATTTAATCGCCGCAATATTTGAAAATGGATCGAAAATAATTATGAACAGCAATATGAAGCATAACGCCTCCCTCACTGTTCGGGGCGGGGGTAGGGTGGGGGCGGGGATCGGGTGGGAGCATGTTGGAGGGGAGCGATTCGTTCCATTGCGCTTGTGCTGCCGCTTTGAAAGAGATATACAATTCATCTCACTGCCTCCAGATCTTCCCCCACATCCCTGCAAACTGTCCCCTTCAAGTATTCATCCGATTCCCCCTTTTGAAAATTCCTATTGAATCTGCTTCCTCCGCGTGTTCAGGCAGCGCCTTGCAGGTCACAACAACTCGATGTGTTAAAAAAAAAATCTCCTCATCTTCCCCAATTCTCTTCAAACCGTGTCCCTCTGGTTACCGACCCTCCGGCCAGTGGGAACAGTTTAGGTTCCACAGGTAAATCTTTCCCCGCCTTTGCAAGGCCCGTCGATGTCAGCTTCACTCACACACCCGCCCCGCTCCGACAGGAGGGAGAGGTCCATCTGCCATTCTAAACTGATGGTGATTGGTGGTAGTGGAGAGGGCTGTGGGATTCCAGTTAGCAAAATAATCCACCTTGGGGCTGCTGGGAATTTGCTGAAGCATTTTTTGCGCTCTCCCTGTCAGTCCGGATCTAACAGGCCTCCAATTAGAAGTGTGACTATACAGGAACTCAGTCTGTCATTTGTGTTCCCATTGTCCGTTGGAGCGCCTGTACAAAGAGTAGTGCGGTTCTCCTCTAAGTTCAACTCGCCCCGAAAGTAAAAGACCCAAAGGAACAGGAAGAGGGTATTCATCCAGTCGAACCAGTTCGCCATTCAATGACATCGTTCCTGTTCTGTATCTTAACTCCTTCTGACCGCTATGGTTCCGTAATCGTTATTCCCCATACACGGGAAAGATCTATCATTCTCAGGTTTAACATTTCCAGTTGACCTCCAGCCAAGGCAGCTTTTTGGGGGGAGAGTTCCAGGTTTCCACACCCCTTTGTGTGAGGAAGTGCTTACTCACACCACGCCTGGCTCCCATTTTAACCCTAACCCAGGGCCCTGTGGGGCTAAGTCTTTGAGTGAATTCACTAACTTAATTTAAACACCCCAGTTGAATCACCTCTTAATCTCCTGTGCACAAGGAATAGTCGTTTATTCCATGCAACCAGACAATTGAACCCTTTAATCTTCGGTAAATTTGTTGTGAAACTGCACTGGTTTGACGTATGGGAAACTGTCCAGACTCGGCGAAAATCAGATCCCAGCTCCATAAAACAACCCTTTTAAAATTCACACTGGCTCCTTTTTTTCGAGAAGCAAACCGGGTTTTAGGTTCAAGTATAAATGAAGAAAAAAAAATCCTGCAATTTTTAGAATTTAAAATGTAAACAGAAACTGCTGGAGATGCACAGTGGGTGGGTCATTGTTTACTCCTGGGACAGGCAGGTATAGCTCAGGTTCAGGGGTCTCATCTACCTCTGAAGTGGCCATTAACGACTCTTCCAGCCCTGTAGGTGCTGACGGATCCGACCTCAATTTACAGCTTTTCGTTTTTGTTATCTGTACCCGAAATAAATTTTGTCCAGTTCATAGAGATATTTTAAAGGGGTTTCAGGAATAGAGGGACCTGAGGGTTTATAAACACTAATCTTTGACAGTGACAAAAAAGGTCGGGAAAACTGTTTGAAAAAGGTATAGATTTTTGTATATAAAAAATATATATATATCGGCTTTTATAATGGAGGCAGAGAGTGCAGAAACCCGGATGTAATGTCCAACATTTATAAATGGCTGACTCTGCTTCAGCTGGATTATCGAGTCCTAATGGGCCCCGCACTTTAGGAAGGATGTCCAGGGCCTTCAAGAGGGTGCGGAGGGACACGTAACCAGAATGGGACCAGGGATGATAGGTTTCGGTTCATGTAGAGAGACTGGAGAAGCTGGGATTTTTCTCCTTAGAGCAGAGAATGTTAAGGGAGAGATTTAATCGAGGCCTTCAAAATCAGCAAGGGGTGGTTTGGATCGAGTAAATAAGGAGAAACTGTTTCCACTGGGGAGGAGGGTCGGTAACCAGAGGGACACAGATTGAAGAGAATCTGGAAATTAGCCAGAGGGGGAGATGTGGGGAATGTTTTTTTTTAACACAGCGAGTTGTTGTGACCTGGCAGGCGCTGCCTGAAAGGGCGGTGGAAACAAATTCAGTAGGAACTTTCAAAAAGGGGAATTGGATAAATACTTGAAGGGGAGACAATTCACCGCTATGGGGGATGGATGAGTGTCATACTAATTGGATAGAGATTTCAAATGGCCTCCTTCTGTGTTCGATCAGTCTACGATTCTATGATTTCCATACAACATTTAATTTCATTGGGAATTCCCAAAAATGAACTTTCTGTATATCATTCCAACAGCTCTATCAACTCAGCTCTTTTGCACCCTGATGTGTCGCTTCGCCTCTGTCTGACGGCTGTTACATTCTCCAAGGCAACGCCTACACAATTCAGACCCCACTTGCCAATAAATCAACACTTTCGTCTTAGGTGGTGTAATTGTTTTCTCCCTGACATTGGTATTCTCATGCGAATTGTCCTGATGAGTGCAAGGTGAAAAGCTTCGGCAAAGAAGTCCCTTTTTTCAGGAATACGCGGAAATCTTGTTGCAAAGATTTGCAAACGTGGAATTAGGAAAATGCGAATATCTAGATGGAAAATGTGTAAGTTCCAGCTAGATTACATTGCACGATCCTAATATTTCAATGATGCAGTGATAATTGGCTTATCATGGCAATAAAGTAACATCAACTTGTCCACATCAGGCCCAGATATGAGGCTAGAGAATCCTTCCGTGATGGGCAGTTTTGCTCCAAAGTCATCTCTTCAGCCAAAACACATTGCACTCACCCTATGGGTCTGACATGTTGGGTTCAATTTCAACACAAACCAAAGCACACTGTGTCAAAGCAAAATGGAAACATCACAAGTTTCCTGCATCATTGCCCGCGTTCCTCTCTTGCTGTGCTCTAATTCTGTAAATGATTGCAGAGTTAAACAGGATTTAAAGTAAAGCTGGAAATCTGAACTAGAAACTGCTGGGAATCCGCAGTGGGGACTGACGGAGATATTCAACCTGGAACATTAACCTATTATTTGAATTATCAGAGTGGGAAAGGGCCGAGGGACATGTTGTTATACCAGTTAGAGTCCTCAGTGGGAGTTGACATAAATTCAATTGCTCGAGATTTTGACCAGCTGTTCAGCGCGTGAAATATCCAGCATGGGGCGCCTTGCACCTTATCCCAAAAATGAACTTTCTGTATATTATTCCAACAGCTCTATAATCTCAGCTCTTTTGCACCCTGATGAGTCGCTTCGCCTCTGTCTGACGGCTGTCACATGTGCATTCATGGTTTAAGTATGAATTGAAACTTTATACCAGTCTAGATAAGCTATAATCAATCACAGACACTGAATGACAAATACGCTAATATTCCCCAATTCGCCGATGTTTCTCCAATATTGCATTACTTCCCCAACATAACGATGGATGGACAATGTACACGAAGCAAACACCTCCGCCTCCCCCACCCCCGCAGTGGCCATGCCTGACACAATATTGCCTATGTTACACTCAACTGGTGGTTCCAGCACAGAAGCAGTCAATTCAGCATCTTGTGGCCGGGTTGGGTCTCTGAAAGAGGAACACATATAGTTCAACCTCTACTCAACCCCGCCTTTTCCCCGTGGCCCTAGAAATGATTTGTCTTTCTATCTTCTAACAATTATCCAATTTCCTCATTCCAGACCCTTCCACCAATAGCAACAGTTGTTCCCTATCCTCTGTTCCATACCCTTCATGATTTTGAATATCTCCATTAAATCTCCTCTCAACCTTCTCTTCTCCCAGGAAAACAGCACCAGTTTCTCCAGCCTATTTTCTTTTTAACTGAAGTTCCTCATCCTTGGAACCTTCTCAACAATATTATGAAACCAATTATGAAAATGTCCCTGATAAACATTGGTCCTCGCCTGATCTGCCGCTTTTATGTGTCCAAATGAAAATGAAGATCAAGTGTAGAAGTAGGATTGCCGTCACCATTCTAACAACATTAAGGGTCGGAATGCGCTTTTCCTACAGAGACAAAACAATTAGAAACTGTTGCTTGATCAAATCATTATTTCGTGGGACTGTCTCATGGGAAACGTGGCTCAGTTAAAAGTCGGTGCCTCAAACAGCCAGTGCGACAGATAGCGGCGAGTGGACGCACAGAATTAAATAAATGAAGCAATGTTTTCGAATTGAGATGAATTAGCGGACAACACTGTCTGGATTGTTCCAAAATTACACTGTATCAGTATGAAAACATCTTACCGATGTCTACCTGAAAACTGAATTGTAGATTCATAGAATGAACCAATCGACAAGGAGGCAATTTGGTTCATGGTGTCTGTGGCCGTTGTTTGTGTAAAGAAAACTGAACATGTTTCCCCCTTTGGCCCTCTGTCTTTGGAAGCAGCTTCTCCGTATTTACTCTATCTAAACAATTCATGATTTCGAACTTCAGTGCTAAATTTTCCGGTAACCTTCTCTGCTCTAAGGAGAACTATCCCAGATTCTCCAGTCCCTCCACATTAACTGAAATCCCTCATCCCGGGTCCCATTCTGGTGAATGTCCTCTGCACCCTCTCCAAGGCCCTGTCATCTTTCCTTAATATGGCATCCAGAATTGGACACAATACTCCAGCTAGTGTCTGACTAGGGATTTATGAAGTGCAATTTTCTCTCCTATTTGATTCCTCCGTTAATGAAGCCGCGATCTCCCAATGTCTTTTTTGCACCCCCTCAACTTGTCCCTTCAGAGATTAATATCCACGCGCTATCTTCCTGAAGAGAGTTCAACTCGGTCAATTCCATATTAATCCAATTTCTCTGTCGCTTCACCACACGAAGTTAATGTTAAATCCGACTGCTGATATCACCAACTAATATGACTTAAACTGGATTTTACCAGTAAAATGGAGTTTGATAAGGGAGATTCCGGGAAATGAGGAAGGTGACGGAGGGAAAATTGAGCGAGAGCCACATCCCTGCAGACCCATCGCTTTTCCCAACAATCTCACATCTTCACTGCTTTCTGCTCAAAAAAAAACCATTCTGTGTGGAATTAATCTCAAACCTTTTCCTCATCCACTGCCTGAAAGAGTGGAGGAAACAGATTAAATAATAACTTCCCTGAGGGAAACCGGATTATTACATGGATTATGATGAAAGGGAACCTGTTACAGGATTATTGGGAAAAGGTGGGATTAATTGAATATCCTTCTTCTGTGCTGTATCACTCTATGATATTAAGATGTCAGGCAGGAGCTTAAGGCGAGCCGAGAATGTGTTTACAAGACAAAGAGTCCCTCTCGGACAGAGGACATCTCTAATTCTTTTCAAGTTATTAAATGCACGTTTTACATAAAGAGTAGACACATATAAAAGCATATGTACATAAGTATATATAAAACATATATATTGTATATAGACAGGCAAATGCACATGCACATTTATAAACACACGCGCACACACATACACCGATATACACACACACACATATGTGTGAACAGTCATACACACGCACACACGTTAACACACACATTAAAACACACACACGCATTAACATCCACACACACACACACTCACACAGACACCCACACGCTCACTCTCTCTCTCTCTCTCACACACACACACACACACGACCACAAACTCACAAATATCTTTATATGTGTCCATTGTTATCTGTAGTCCCGTGGAAGTGCTTAATTGGGAGGCAGATTCTTAGAATCTAGTGAATTCCTGTAACTGATCCTCTGAACTAAAAACCTTCACTGAACAGATCACCAACTCATCTGTCCCTGTCTCTACTGCTTTGAGTCCTTAGTCCAATATTTGTTTGGAGACCCCAGATGAACGATACAAGTAGAGGGGCCGCCAGTTCTCTGGGTTGCAATCGACACCATGGCGTGACTTCTGATACTGTCGGTTCCATCCGCCTCCCTCGTACCGGGATTCTGTAAGTAGAGAGATTATAGTTACATTATGACTGGTTACTGAGGGATAGGAAGCAGCCGCCTTGAATGACGTCGCGTGTAATTTAAGAACAGTCACATCATTATCATTAATTATTCTTAGATTAAGTCTTTCATTTGATTTTCTTCTCCTTATAAGAGGGAAAATTAAATAAACTCATCGGATCAGGTCAACCCCTTCACCTGGTCACTGGTTAACATTTTTAATTAGTTAACAATGATTCTGGCAGATTCCAATTTACAATTCTCACCCGCCTCTGACTCACCACAAACCCACAGCACTTGGAAAACAAGTGTCATAGATAGAGATCCCTTGGACATCTTGACGCGGTGACTTCACTCTGTTTTCTCTCTCACCAGTTTGTTACCTCAGGCCGAGTGGCCGCAGACTGACCTGAGCACAGTCCCAGTCAGTAGCTCCACATTCAGATGCGGTGGAAACATGACTAGCTATGCAATTGAAAGTATTAAACTATTTTGGGTGACGCGTCCTGGTGAGTGCCACATGCATTAGACGTACTGTGGTCACCGTCTGTGCGTCACAGTGGTCAAGTGGTAGAATGCCACTCAAGTTGTCGCCCGGGGGTGGGGGGTGGGGGAGGTGGTGGGGCCTGGGTCACAGAATACTGATGGTATGGATGGGTGCTGAATATTGCAGTTAAAGATTACTGCATTCTGGGCATGTCAGTGCCGTTGGCAAGGCAAGCATAAATTAACCATCCCTGGTTGACTCTTGTGGTGGTGGTTGTGACCCGCCATCTTGAACTGGAGCAGTCCATGTGGTGTAGGTACACAAGCAGTGCTGTTAGTCAGGGAGTTACAGGCTTTTGGCCCAGTGACAGTGAAGGAATTGCGGTTCTTTTCAAGCCAAGATGGTGTGTGGCTTGGAGGGCAACATGCGCTTGGTGGTGTTCCTATGCATTTCCTGCCATTGTACCTGAAGTTTCTAGAGGTCACAGATTTGGAAGGTGAACGCCAGGAATTCAGAATGTTATGGCATTGTACTCAATATAATCAATTCTGTAAACAGTTTGTTCAAGATTCATGACAAAATCTGGACAAGACAGAGACTGGAATATATTGGGTAAAATGTATGTGGATTGGTTTGAATTTTAATTACGAGTATCTCATTCTCTATATCACAAATTACGCAGAGATCTGGTGTGGGATTCTAATGTAGCAAAGACGGTCAGTCACCGCACTTATCGAGAATCTAAATGAACTGGATCTTTCGAATTCAGTTCCACTCCTTCCGTGCATCGTCCTCCTTTCTGTCAAGTCTCATTGAGTAGGGTTTCGACTGACTTATTCTATAATATAAAACGCCATTGGTGATTGACCTGAATTCAGTGTTCTGCGTTCATTGCAGTATTCTAATTACCAATGATTTATTGATTGACCCCGTGAAGAGAGTTTCAATCAATCATACATGTTGCACTTTGCATTGTGGTCTAAGCGCGTTCACAGCAGTTCAATGGAAAATTAACTGTACAGTTAATTTTCCATTGAACTTTGAAATAGCTGTTAAGCTCCTTTGATGTTACAGTTTACAGAGTTACACAGAATTTTCAGCACAGAAACAGGCCATTCGACCCGAACGCTCGTGCTCGTGTTTTTGTTCTGCACGAGACTCCTCCCACCCCTTCTTCATCTCAGTCCAAAAGCATATCCTTTGCATTCCCTTCTTCCGCATGTGTTTACCCAACTTCCCACTTAAATGCAAATCTGCAAGGGCCTCATCCATTCCCTGTGGGAGCGGGTTCAACATTCTCCCCAACGCCCGAGTAAAAAAGTTTCTCCTGAATCCCAGACTGGATTCAACTAATATTAATGGCCCCACATTATAGAGGAGCATAGGAACACAAGGCTAGGCCATTGGGCCTTTCGAGCCTGCTACACTATTGAATAAGGTCATGGCGGAACTGGTAGTGGTCTTGACTCCACTTTCCTGTCTGCCGCCCTTAGGCCTTGGCTTCCTTGCCGAACAAATATCTGTCTAACACGGGGCCTTGAATACATTCAAAGACCCAGCCGGCACTAAATTCCACACACCAACTACCCATTGGGTGAAAAAAAAATCTCGTCATCTTTGTCTTAAAATGGAGACCTTTATTTTTGAATTCTCCGGGATTCCCGATTGGAATTATTGATGGCCAATATTGTTGAAATCCTGCAGAAGTAGAGTCATCCTCCTTCAGCCTGCCAAAATAAACCACCTCACATTTTTAAAGGCCCCGACCAGGTCACCCCTCAAACTTCTTTTTTAGATTAAAGAGCTCCAGCCGGTTCATTCTTTCCAGATAGATATAAGCTCTCAGTTCCTATATCATCCTTGTGAAACATTAACCGTACCTTTTCCAGTGCCTCTGTATCATTTCTAGAATATGAAGAGTTGTGTCCTGTACTCCAGCTGTGGCCTAACTAATGTGAGAACATAGCTGGTGTATTTTGAAAAGCAGATGATGAGTGCGTGACAGCACTTGGACATGTAATAAGCAGGAAAACCGCAGAGAGCTGACTACCTCGGCACCATTTTTCAACCCCTATCGTGTATCTATGCATAAACACAGAATGCCATTCAGGCTGCATAGTTCACACCTCCTTCAGACCGAAAGGAGAACGAATTCTCTATGAGATTCGGATCGGGGGCTCAGAGACTGACCGTCTGAAGTCACGGGCAATGAGCTTCCTCGCTGTGTGTGCACTATCCCATCTCTTCCAGGGTGAGATACCTTAACATGTTCACATAGAGTGGAGAAGGGTTGGGATGGTGTAAATAAAGAGAAATTGTTTATACTCGCAGGAGACCCTGCAACCAGAGGGACACAGATTGAAGAGAACTGGCAAAAGGAACAGAGAGGGTGGGGGAGTGGAAACAAGAATAGTTTTTCTTTAACCAAGAATTGTTGTGATCTGGAAAGCTCTGCCTGAAAAGGCGATAGAAGCACATTCAAAAGGAACTTTCAAAAGGGAAATTGGATGAATACTCGAAAGGGAAACATTTGCAGGGATATGCGGGACGGAGCGGGGTGGGGTCGGGGGTGGTGGGGGGAGGGGGGCTGTTGGCGGGCGGTTGGGGGGAGGGACAGAATGAGGGACAGCTGGATAGATCTCTCAAAGTGCCAGCATTCTGAAAGGCCGAATGGCCTCCGAATTCGCTGCGTGGGTCTATGAGATGCAATTCAATTATCAGGTTCGATTTAAAAAATAGAGCGAATATAACCAACAACGTGGGAACTGCATCCGTCAGGAACAATGAATGGAATTAATCCGAAATGTAACCTCTCCTGGAATAGAAGATGTGAGTTGGCTCCATCGACATTATTGGCGATTGAGATGAGGACAGAGTTTCAAGTGGATCATTAGAGTGAGTTATAATCTCTGGAACAAAATAAAATGTCCAAAGTTAGCGGAGAAGAACAGGAAACGAAGGGCGGATGAGTGAAGAAATATAACAGTTCGAAAGTTTAGATTTGAAGCAGCTCTTTTAAGTTATTAACTTCACACTGTTCCCTCTTGTGCATCCCAGTGTTTATCCCAGATTTACTGGTGAATGGACTCCGACTGTGCCCTTGGAAAGACAAGAATAGAATGGCGCAAACAACCGATTGCGCGCGATTTTTCGATATGAACTATATATTTTTTTAATGACCGTGCCTCCTCCCTATCGGGGTGTATACATCGGAGGCTGGCTTCGGGAGAGAGGGTGTGCGGGTGCGGGGTGGCGGATTGCACCGCAATCTGAAGTAACTTGTTTATTTCTGTCCTGCTCAGTTATTATGTCTCAAACCGTCTTGTCTCAGTCTCCGCCGGTTCAGACACTCCCTGCGGGGAGTCGTGCTAAACTGAGCTGCCTCGCGGAGGGCTCAGTGGCTGGCTTCGTCTTCTGGTACAGACAGTCGGAGCGAAATGACATGAAACTGGTTTACAGAGCGGGCCAGTACATCCCCGCAGAGGGGAGGTTTTCCAGCGAGACTAGTTGCAAAGCAGATAATTGTTCATTGCTCATTGCGGATACCCGGAGAGCTGATTCTGGAACGTATTACTGTGCAGTCCGCAATTTCAAGAACATGGTCAGAATATTTGGAAATGGCTCCCAGTTAGTGATTACAGGTAAATTTTATCATTATTCCGTCGAATTGGGTATTTCTACAGCAATTAAAAGTCTCTGGTTACAGCTCATAACGATGTTTCTCTTTCATTTGCCAAATTTAGAGGGCTCCCCCACCATATTCCTCCTCACCCCGCTGGAGGATGAGATTCCCTCCATGGAAAGGGTCCCGTTGTTGTGTTTGATCAGAGGCTTGTCCCCTGATTCTCTTCCCGTCCGCTGGAATGTTTCCGGGCGGGATGCGGATGGACAGACCGATTCCGGGAGAATTGAGACTGACGGGACCTACACCATCAGGAGTTACACCAGCCTCTCGGCGGAAACTTGGAGCAGCGGCGCTCTCTGTACTTGCGCCGTTCAAATCAACTCCAGTGAAAATCTTCTCAGTGCAAGTGTCTCATCTCAGAGAGGTAGCTATTAACAGTGACCGTTTAACAATCTATTTAATGCTGATGGCAGATTTTGTCAATTTTGTAAATTAGAATTGTCCATCATTCCGTGTGTGTCCATGTATCATGATTTTATCATTGACCTATCATAGATCACTCCGCCTTTCAGAGTTTAGCTTTCTGAAATTCTAACTCCATCTGTTCTCTCTACCTCAGAGGGCTATGGACGCTCTGTCACTGAGATAGATTTTTGTGCACTAAGGGAATAAGGGATGTGGACAGGGCAGGAACGTACATTTAATCTGCAAGATTAACCGTGGTTTTATTGAATGGCGGATCTCTTTGAGGGGCAGAATTGTCTTCTGCTCCTATTTCTTGTGTTCTTATGTCTGTCTAAGCATATTGACATGGTTCCATGCCACTGGATCATTTGTCAAAACTGAAAGGTGTGATTACATTTCCAGTGTACCACTTTGTCCCACCATTCCTGTGTTCAATTATCGATTCATATCTCTATCTACTTATCATTCACGATATTTCTGTCTGTCTTAGTTAAACAGTGGGATGTAAAATATCTTCTCTATCCGTGTGTCTATCTGTTTATATATCTATTCATCTTTCTTGCTCTCCATCAAACAATCCATTCCTGTCCTAGTACAGTTTAAGATAACTGCTTTATAGATTTTTATGTCTGACTCTCTCTCTCTCTGAATCCTTCACACTACTGCTCCCCCTGTCTGTCTCTCCGGGTCCCACCACTATTTGCCTCATCACTTTCTCCCTCGCATTCTGTCTTTATCTATTGAAAAATGTATTAATCTCTCTATCTATCTCACTATACCTCTGTTTATCTTTTCTATTTCTATAGTAGTTATAAGAAATCTGGGACATTCATCTATCTTCCCATCTCTTGATCTCTCTCCATCTCTCATCCTCTTTCTCTCTTTCTCTCTCTGTCTCGATCGCTCTCTCTCTATCCCTTCCCATTCACTTAAAAAGCTGTCTATGTTTTATGCTCTATCTGTCACACTCTCTTCATCTCTCTATCCATCTCTCCATCCATTTTTCCACCCATCTCTCCGTCCATCCTTTTGCTCTGTTTCTCCCCCCTCTCCAAATCTCCCTCTCCCACTCTCCCTATCGCCCATTTCTTCCTCTCTCCCCCACTCTCTCCATCTCTCCCCTTCCCTCTTTCCCTCTCTCCCCATCTCTCCCTCACCCCAATTCCCCCCCTGTCGAACTCTCCATTTCTCCCCTATCCCCCATCCCTTCCTGTTTCTTCCCATTTTTCCCTCTCTCCGTCGCTCCCTCTCTCCCCATCTCTCCCTCTCCCCCTCTCTCCCCAATTCTCCCTCGCTCCCCCATCACCTCCTTTCTCCCTCTCACTCCGCCATTTCTCCCTCTCTCCACATCTCTCCTCTCTCCGTCTCTTCCGCTCTCTCCCCTATTTCCCCTTACCCCCTCACATCGCTCCCCCTTCAACTATTTTCCTCTGTAATTCTATCTTAGTTAAACAGTTATACCTAAGTGATCCGCTCTGTCGACCACCCTCTCTCCATCTCTCCCTTGCTTAAAATTTATTTGCTACTAAAGCAGTGCTCTATCTATCTTTTGCTGTCATTCTTCCTCTATCTCTCTTTCGTTATCTCTCCTAAGTTTGTCCTATATAAATAGTGTTGTATAAGATCGCTGTTCTCTCTCTCTCTCTCACTCTCTCGCTTACTCTCTCTCTATTTCAGCCTTTATAAACGGGCGTCTATCTATCTCTTTATCCGATTCAAATAGCATTTTTAAAGTTCTCTTCTCATTCTCGCTATCTCTCTCTCTCTCTTTCCATATATAGATATGTACCCTGTTTAAATAGTGCTTTATAAGATCGCTGCTGTCCCTTGCTACCCGTCTCTCCATCTCTGTCTCTATCTCTTCTCTCTCTTTCTACCTCTTTCTAGGTCTGTTTCTGTTTCAATATTGTTCTGTAAGGCCTCTGCTCTATTTCCGGATAATGAAAGATATAAAAATCTATTCACGTCTCCAGTTGAAATCAGGCATCTAATTTTTGATTATTTTCCCCACTTGTTCAATTAATTCCACAAACTTTCTTTTAAATGAAAGATTTTTTTTTTGCAGTTTCCCCGCTCTTTACCACCTACAGTTTCCTGCTTTTCGGGCGTTTGTCGGCGGCGGCGCTTCTCCTTCTGGGGATGATCCTTGTGGCCGGGAGAAGGAGCTGCCGGAACCCGCAGACAGGTAGCGATTGTTGGAAGACGCTGTAACTTCGCGGCGCTGTCAATCCATCCATTAATCAATGGGTTATTGACACTTTCAGCCTGTTCAGAGTGAAATGTAGCCACTCATGCTCAGTTCAAATTTTACTTTCTAGCAGGAAAAATTAACAGTGACGAGGAAATGAAAGATTGCAGAGAACAACGAGACAATAAAGAGGTAAAAGAATGGAATTGTTGTCACAAGCCTGGATAGATTTCACGAAATTTTAATCCAAGGTGTAAATTTCATAGTTATTGCGATTAATCTAGATAACTTTCCGCCATGGGTAGTACAAAATGGCAGAAACTAGGCTTCAAACCCTCTAGTGGGGAAGATTAAGGGGTGATTTAGTCGAGGGGTTTAAGATGATAAAAGGATACGATCGCGTCTGTAGAGATAAACTCTTTGCTCTGGAGGCGCGGATCTGGGGTTTGGGTGCTGGATGAGTAGTGGGTGTTGGCGGGCTGGTGTCCAGGAAAAAAGGTGCAGGACTTTTAAATTATCGGGAGGTCATTCAGGGGTGATGTCAGGGTGCACTTTGTCACACAAAGGCGACTGGAAATCTGGAGCTCTCTCTCCTCAAAAGCTGTTGAGGCTGCGGGATCAATTGGAAATGCCAAAACTAAGATTGATAGATTTTTGTTTGGCTATGGGGTTAAGGATTATGGAACCAAGGTGGGTGGATGGAAGTTAAGATACAGACCCGCCATGATCTAAATGAATAGACTGGAGGGGCTGAATGGCCTCCTCCTATCCCGATGATGATTGTGTTCGTTATATTAATCGATTGTTTTTTTCTTTTTTCTCCACAGACGCTTGATGGCCACTTGGCCTTCAATGAGGATCCCACACTTTGACTGGAGATCAAAGGGGGAGAGAGAGCTCACAGCCTTCCTCCCGAACACGACGTGTTGTAGACATTTTCCACTGTTGGACGGGAAGTTCCAAAAGTCCAACCGGTGCAAATTCAGGCCTATTCTCGGCGCAATTCTATGATGTCGCCCAAAGCGGCAACAGAATAATTTCTTAATGCCCCCTATTCTAACCAGGAAATATCGCCTTCCAGTTCCACTCCAGCCTCTCCAGCTTTCTGTTATTTGGCATTGGTGTTTATTAATGCACTCTGCGTCTTTATTCAGTATATCAACAAGGTATTATGCAAACAGAATTTACAATGTATCTGTGCTCGAGTTACCTACATATTAAAACAGATTTGAAAACCAATGTTAGCTCTGTGATACCAGTTTTTTGGATCATTCAGACCAGATGCGCCCAGGGTTTCTCTGAGGCCAATGTGTAAATACATTTATAGAGCGAATGTTAGCAGGATAGAAGCAGGGTTAAGGACCAACAAGTACTGGATGGGAGTTTAGGCTGCAGCGCTAGTGGACCCCGAGCCTTCACTGGTTGTGTCCTGGGAGGGAACATTGTTATATGTACTCTTGAAAGAAGATTTTTGACAACCCATCCACCCTTTTGTTATTACCCCACTCTATGAAAAGGGAGGTAGAGCGAAAACAGGGAATTATAGACCAGTCAGCTTAACGTCGGTAGTGGGCAAAATTCTAGAGTCCATTATAAAAGATTTAATAGCTGAGCACCTAAAAAACAATGGCAGAATCGGACAGAGTCAGCAGGGGTTTACGAAAGGGAAATCATGCTTGACAAATCTCCTGGAATTTTTCGAGAATGAAACTTGTAGAGTTGATGAGGGGGAGCCAGTGGATGTGGTTTATTTGGACTTCCAGACGGCTTTCAACAAAGTCCCACATGAGAGATTAGCGTGTAAAATTAAAGCACATGGGATTGGAGGTCGTGTATTGGGATGCATAAAAAACTGGTTGGCAGACAGGAAACAAAGAATATGTATGAACGCGTCTTTTTCCGAATGGCAGGCAGTGAATAGTGGGGTACCACAGGAATCGGTGCTGGGACCACAGCTGTTCACAACGTATACTAATGATTTTGATAATGGAGCTAAATGTAATATCTCCAGATTTACAGATGACACAAAGAAGGGTGGGGGTGGGGGGGGGGGGTGGGGGGTGGGGGGGTGGGGGTTGGGGGGGAGAGATGCTTCAGCGTGATTTGGACAAGCTGAGCGAACGGGCAAATCCATGCCAGATGTAAAGTACTGTGGATAAATGTGAGATTATCCACTTTGGTAGAAAAAACAGGAAGGCATATTATTACCTGAAAGGCTATAAATTGAGAGCGGGGGATGTGCAGCGAGACCTGGGTGTCCTCGCACACCAGTCGTTGAATGTAAGCATGCAGGTGCAGCAGGCGGTAAAGAAAGCAACTGGTATGTTGGCCGTCATAGCGAGACGATTCGAGTGCAGGGGGAGGGATGTCTTGTTGCAATTATACAGGGCCTTGGTGAAACCACACTTTGGATATTGTGCGCAGTTTTGGTCTCCTTATCTGAGGAAGGATTTTCTTGCTATAGATGGAATGCAGCGAAGGCTAACCAGAATGATTCCTGGGATGGCGGGACTCACATATGAGGAGAGATAGGATTATATTTCCTGGAGTTCAGAAGAATGAGGGGGGATCTCATAGAAACCTATAAAATTCTAACAGGGCTAGCCAGGGTAGATGCAAGAAGGGTGTTCCAGATGGCGAGGTAGTCCAGAACCAGGGGTCACAGGTTGAGGATACGGAGTATACCATTTTGAGTTGAGATGAAGAGAAATTTCTTCAGCCAGAGAATGGTGAGCCTGTGGAATTTGCTCCCACGCAAAGTAGCTGAGGCCAAAAAATTGTATGTTTTCAAGAAGGAGTTTAGATATAGCTCTTGGGGCGAAAGGGAGCAAAGGATATGGGGAGAAAGCGGGAGCAGGCTATTGAGTTGGATATTCAGCCAAGATCATAATGAATGGCTGAGCCGTCTCGAAGGGCCGAATGGCCTACTCCTGCTCCTTTTTTCTATGTTTCTATGTAATACAAGTTAGTGCAATTTATCAACCAAAATCACTGGTTCGAAGGCACTTAAAACACAGGAGGAGGCCATTCAGCCCGTCACGCCTGTGCCAGCTTGTTGAATGTGCACTTTAGTACCTCACCCCAGCTGTCTCCTCATGACCCTATGAATTAGTCCCTTGTAACACATCGCCCATTAAATGTCAGTCTCTATCCTGAATACAGCACATCCCATCGGCTGTGATTGAAAGTGGCTTGCTGGTGATGTTAATAATTCGCAAACATTGGCACCTCACATTAGATTATCGGTCCAACGTTTGAGTAAATATGATGTTTCACTGAGATGATGTAATCTATTTCTATGACATCTTTCATTTCATCAATATTAAAAAGCTGCTCTCGAAACCGTTGGTGCGTTGATTACTGGATATTTTTGTTGATGATCAAACTCTGGTCTGCAGAAAATATCTTAAATCCTGTTCGTAGCAGACAGGAACTTTCCCAAATCAACACTAACATTATTTTGTTGTCGAGACTCATTCTGCATAGACATTTCCAGACACTTATTAAAAGATGCAAATGGGAAAGGTCAACCTGCTAATCACAGTTCATCCGTCCGGGAAGGTTTTGTCATCTTTAACCTGCAGGAAAATAACTTTTTCCTTAAAAATACCAGGGATCTTTGCAAGCGGTTCCCTATTCTACCTACGCAGCGAACCATTCCTGGTGCTGATCATTCTGTGTGTCATCGACCTCCAGGCATCAGTCCTCATAATATCTTGACCTATTAATCCTAGAGGCACATTGGAGCCATTCAGTCCCTCTGGTTGGACCTAGCATTCTATCTGGTCATGGCTGAAGTTTGGAAATTGAGATAGTTTAAGTACGTTACATGCATATTTGTGGTTTTTTAAAGTATAAAGTACATCTTTCAGTTTAAGTTTAATTTATATAATTTTTCTATTTGTCGACCAAAATGTGAATCCTGCTATCTAATTACATTTTTGAATGGAGGTAGCAGGTCTAAGGCTCTGTTTTTATAGTTGCATTTCCAATGTGTTTTTTGACTCTTCAAGATAAGGTAAAACAATCAAAAGAGTAGAACAAACGGTGCAGCTGCCTAGCAATAGGCGTCCAAATAGGGAGGCTCTCGGACACATGCAGACCCACACACACATACACACACACACACACACACACACACACGCAGGGGGAATCAGAGAGAGAGAGAGAAAGAAGAAGTTTGAGTTCACTTGAAAGAAGCTGCCAGAGAGAGGTTAGAGAGCAGAGCTTCAGAAAGTATTTCCCAAACTGAAGTTGCAGCCAAGAATCCAGATAAGCAATCTATGAGAAGGGGCTGCAGAGAGCAGATTTCCCAAAAGAACCGAAAGCTCCCAAACCCAAGGACTGAGACAGAAACAGTACAAAGTCCCAAGAAGACTTCTTAGTCAAATAAAGGACAGGAACCTGGTGTGGAATTGATTGGATATGTGGATATGCTCATTATAACATGCAAATCTACCAGGGGAGTCACAGCAAGGAAGCTCTGTTCACGCTGCATCTAAACCTCAGCTCCTCAAGTGTAAAAAAGGGCAGTTGCCAGTGAGGGAGAAACACCATCAGACACCCACTCTGCTGGCACCAGAGAAGGCGGTTGATCAACTGAATGATACAACTCGCATCCAAAGTTGAGCATTTTTGAAAGGAACTAGTTAATGAGTCCTTCAGAGACAAAATTCAAAAGGTTTGAAATTTATAATAACGGGTTCAAATACTTAAATGATGGTATCGTGGGATGTAGCTCATTGCCACACTCTGACACAGTTCACTTGTGTAAGTTATTCTTCAAAATAAAGCAGACAGAAGGCCTTATAAATGTGTTGCTAAAGTATTGCCTTAAATTTTAGTCGTGGGTTATTCGGCGAGTGAATCTTATTTACCGATATACCACATTCTAAGATCAGTGGTGGGGAAACAAATGGAAACGACCCCGAGGGAGAGAATTAATCTACGCTTGGCGAGGCAGGGATTAATCAAGGACAGTCAGCATGGTTTTGTTAAGGGGATGCCATGTCTGAAAAGTTTGATTGAATTTTTCGAAGAAATCAGCAGGCTTGTAGATGAGGGCAATGCATTTGACGTAGTCTATTTGGACTTATGAAAGGCTTTTGATAACGTGCCGCATGGGAGACTGATCACGAAGTTAAAACCCCATGGAATTCAAGGTAATTTGACAAACAGGATCCAGAATTGGCTGAGTGGCAGGAAGAAGAGGGTGATAGTCGAAGGATATTTTTGTGACTGGATGCCTGTGTCCAGTGGGGTTCCACAGGGATCGGTCTTGTCGTATGTGCAAACGATTTAGACTTGAATGTAAGACCATTGGACCATAAGACATAAGAGCAGAAATTAGGCCAATCGGCCCATCGAGCCTGCTCCGCCATTCAATCATAGCTGAAAAGTGTCTCAACCCCATTCTCCCGCCTTCTCCTCGTAACCTTTGATCCCCTTACCAATCAAGAACCTATCTATCTCGGCATTAAATACACTCAATGACCTGGCCTCCACAGCCTTCTGTGGCAATGAATTCCATAGATTCGCCACTCTCTGGCTAAAGAAGTTTCTCCTCATCTCGGTTCTAAAAGGTCTTGCCTTTACTCTGAGGCTATGCCCTCGGGTCCTAGTCTCTCCTATTAATGGAAACATGTTCCCCAGATAGGAGGGTTGATCAGTAAATTCGCGAATGACACGAAAATTGGTGGGATTATAACTAGTGAGGAGGATCGCCTTTGATTACAGGAGGATATAGACAAACTGGACAGAACGGCTGATGAGTGGCAAATTAAATTTAATCCGGATAAGTGTGACCTAATGCACTGGGGCAGGGCAAAAATGGCACGGGAATACACGATAAATGGTAGAACCCTGGGAAGTACCGAGGATCAGAGGACCTTGGTGTGCAATACCACCTGGCCCTTAATATAGTGGGACAGGTAGATAAGGTCGTTAAGAAGTCATATGAGATTCTTGCCTTTATTAGCCGAGGCATAAAATATAAGGGCAGGGAGGGTATGCTGGATCTGTATAAAACTTTGGCTAAGGCCACAGCTAGAGTTTTGCATGCAGTCCTGGAATCAGCATTATACGAAGGATGTGATTGCACTGGAGAGAGTGTAGAGATGATTTACCAGGCGGGAGAGTTTTAATGATGAGGGGAGATTGGATAGGCTGAGGTAATTTTCCTTGGAGCAGAGGAGATTGAGGGGGGACATGGTTGACCTGTATAAAATTATGAGGGGCATAGATAGAGTAGACAGGACGGAACTTTTCCCCTTGGTGGAGAGGTCAATAACCAGGGGGCATAGATTTAAGTTGAGGGGCAGGGTGTTTAGGGGGTATGTGTGGGAGAACATTTTCACCCAGAGGGGGACATGAATCTGGAACTCACTCCCTGAAAGGGTGGTAGAGGCGGAAACCAACATATTATTTAAGAAGTATTTGGATGTTCACTTGCGATGCCATGGCATACAAGGCTAACGGCCTATTGCGGGAAAATGTGATTAGAATAGTTTGGCACTTGTTTGACTGGCGCAGACTCTATGGGCCGAAGGACTTTTCTCTGTGCTGTCGACCCTTATGATTCTATGACTCTATAAGTCCACCCATGTTGGATACCTGGATGATTCAGGGTATCACAAACTGCGGGTTATTGGGCAGCAGGTTAAATGGTTTGCGTCGGGTTAAGAACTTTTTGGCCCCGGTTTCGAGGTTATAACTACCCGGAAAGATTGAACAGGTTGGGGCTCTTTCCCCTAGAAAAGTAGATGCCGAAGGGTTGACCTGATAGGCGATTTAAGCTATGAACATATTCGATATGGTAGAACTAAAGAAGGTATCACTACTTGTGGCAGAGAGATCAGAACTAGAGGGCATCAATATAAGATAGTCACCAATAAATCCAATCAGGAATTCAGGATAAACATCTTTACTCATCTGATGCGAAGAATGTGGAATTCTCTCCCACAAGGAGTGGTCGAGTTGAATCGCAGCGATGCATTGAAGGGGGAATCAGGATAAACAGACGAGGTGTAAGGGATAGAGGATATGTTGATGCTGCGGAATGACAAGGAATGGGAGGAAGTTCCTGTGGAGCAGATACACCGGCACAGAGCAGATGGCCCATGCTCCGCTGATCCACAGGGGAAATTCTGACACAAAGAGGCAGGCGGGAAGGCAGCTTCTGGGTGAAACAGGTATTAAATTTTTAGCGTCATATTCTAGTTTTCTTTTTTGTTGAAACCAGAAAAACATAATGTGTCCTCGGTGAATTAAGCATAACACTCGGAATGAGAGATATTTCCACTCTGCCCGCGCGAACGTCACAAGCAGTCGTGTTGTTGAATTCTAACCATTGCCTTTTGTCTCTAGTTTGAACCAACTTGGACTGCGCACCGCCTGTGACGCATGTTTACCACGATCTGCAGCGTGTTGCCCTTTGCAGGCAGAGCCGTGTGTGGTCTCCTAAGCTGTAAACAGGAAACCCTGTGCTAAAGTTTACAGCGCGCTGATTTTTCCAGTGAGCTATTTTTAAACGTTACACCTAATTAAAGCAGCATCTGCATTTTCATCATGTCTTCCGAGCCCGGGGCCGAGAACAGAGACACCCGAGCGAAGAGGCCGAGCAAATCTCAAAGGAACCGGCCCGGGATCTAAGACCATGTGCTTCTTAATGCTCTGTGCGTTGCTGCATCTGTTTCCAGGTTTGAGCCTTCTTCACTCGTCACTCAGGATGGTTTAAGACCACTGAGATAGTCAACCGAGTAGAATATTATCCCCATGCCTACGTGCTATCATATTAGCTTCATGTCGTTGGACTGAGTTATGTCCACCTGCTCAAAACTGATCGTATGTCAACATTCTCCAATCTATCTGAAAAGATCTTCAAACGAGATCCTTTGACTGCCTATTTCGATTGCAAACGATCCCAGGGCCACTATTAGCAGTGGAACGGATGGGTTAGGGAAGGGGCAGCGGAGTTTCCCCCCTGTGCCCCTGGAGCCAATATTTATCCCCCAAACAGCATGATTAAAAGCACGACCTGGGTCATAGACACTTTATTACTTGTGGGTCTTGTTGTGCGCCATTAAGGCTGCCGCGTTTCCTACGTAACATCAGAGACAGTATTTTTAAAAAAAGTCCTTAATTGTCTCTGATGCGCCTCTTCTTCCCTCTTGCTCGTGTTATTGTTTCAAATTTAACCCTCAGCTTTTGACTCCATTAACATGTATTAATCAGTGGGTGGTCTATTTATATTTTACTGTTGTAGCCGATTTGCCTGAGCGAACATTTTCTCCCTCCCTGCCATAGCAGAACCCATAGTATTGATTATGTACCTCTCAGTTATTGTATCTCAGGCATGTATTACTGTGCAGCCAAAAAGCCCAGTGGGATGTCTTTACGTTTGGAAATGGTTCAAAATTGTTTATCACTGGTTCAAATGACAATTTTTTTTACAATTCCATTATCAGTAACCAGGAATCTACGGCCAATAGCCATCGAATCTCAAAGCCCGATCCCTTCACGTTGTCCGAAAATTGACCTCTGAACTCCGCCTCCAGCTGAAATTCTCTCGATGGGAGGGGACCTTTCCTTGCGTTTGGGGAAGTGTGTGGACTCCGATTCCTTTGCCGCCCACTGAAAAGTTTCCGGAGGGGGTGACCTGGGGCAGAGCGATTCCAGGACAATCGAGCCGGACGGGACATACCCCATCAGGAGTTACATAATTCTCTGGGCGGAAACATGGAGCAGAGGCGATCTCTGTCCTTGCGCGGCTCAATTAAACTCCAGTGAAAATCTTCCAAGTGAAAGTGTCTCATCTCAGGGAGTTAACTGTTAACAGCTTGCTCGTGCATTCAACGTGCAGCCTATTATTTTGTCATATCTCTTTGTACATCTGAACTTCCACCTTCAATGTGTTCACGTATCATTTTCTGACCCCTTACCCCGCTCTCCTGTATCTCTGAATTTCAGTGTTTATCTTTCTGAATTCTTAGTCCACCTGTCTAGTTGGGATAAAATCCCAATTTTCTGCTAACCACTTTCTCTCTCGATTCCTCGATGACATTATCTGTATCCCATAGGGCAGAGCTTCCAGCAGTGAGACAGTGCACTCTGCCCTTTGACTCGGTGCCGGTGTTTCTGCTCCAGAAATCAATCAATCAATCAATCAATCAATCAATCAATCTATCAATCTATCAATCTATCTATCTATCTATCTATCTATCTATCTATCTATCTATCTATCTATCTATCTATCTATCTATCTATCTATCTATCTATCTATCTATCTATCTATCTATCTATCTATCTATCTATCTATCTATCTATCTATCTATCTATCTATCTATCTATCTATCTATCTATCTATCTATCTATCTATCTATCTATCTATCTATCTATCTATCTATCTATCTATCTATCTATCTATCTATCTATCTATCTATCTATCTATCTATCTATCTATCTATCTATCTAAATATATATCTCTGTCTACCTATTCTATCCATCCGTCTCTCTCTCTCTATCTTTCTCTCACACGCTGTCTATGTGACTGTCTCCCTTTATCTAGCCATCCATCTACCTTCAAATTTGTAAATTTGCTTCGATTGCCTAATAAATGTCGATTTTTAAAAAAATTGCGCTTGGTGATGTTGGCGACAGTGACAAGACTGACATTGTCGCCCGTCCCGAGCCGCCATGCGTAGGTGGCGCTGGATCTCCTTGAACCTCATGCAAGAGCCAAACGGCTTGGGTTGCAGTATTTTTCTGAAATACAATGAGATTCTTCAATTCTTGCTCCGTACCACTTGCAGTTCCCATTTTCAGGGATTTCGTCCGAGGCGGGATTCTCCTTCAGGGCATGGTTCTTGTGCCCGGGAGAAGGGGTTTCAGGAACGGGCAGTCAGGGAGAGATTGTAGGGAGAAGCTGTAAATCCGCGGCGCTCTCAATGCATCCATTAATCACTGGGTTTTGGCAATTTCAGCTGTTTGAATGTGAATTGAGGACATTTCAACTAAGTTTACATTTCACCTTCTAACAGGCAACATGAACAGTGATGCGGAACTGACACATTCCAGAGCAACGACACAAGAAAATGCGGTAATTATGGATGGAATTGTTTCCTAACATGTGCAGATACATTTCACTGAATTTTAACCTAAGGTTTAAAGTTCGTTGTTAATGCCATATGTGTCTAGGAGATTTTGCATGGTGCATATTGCAAGATAACACTGTTTACATGTCATATAACATTCTGATAATAGATGAAAAATATAGATCGGTGTTCAATTAAATATGTCAAAATTGAGATTGATAAACTTTTGTTGGGTAAATGGGATTAACTGTTAGGGAACGAAGGAGTGGAGATGGGGTTAAGACACAGGTCAGAAAATACGTTATTGTAAGGCAGAACATGCTCGAAGGGCTGAATGGACTCCTGATGATGGTAAACTCACGATAACCGTTTGTGTTTCCTCTTACAGATTGTTTTTGCCCGGCTGGCGTTTAATCCGGATCCCACAGTCTGATTGCAAACGATATTGAGAGCTCAAGTTCTGCTTCCGGGATATGACGTGTAGTGTAAAATTTCCTCTCTTGTGATCTTATTGGAGGAGAGCCTAGAGGTGTCACCCTTTCCAAGAGACAGCCATGGCAAATTATGTTCCCGGCTGAATTATTATTTATTAATAACAATGAGCAAAATAGTACGCCGTATAGTCACCTACTGCTGAGTCCTCAATTCTGAAAGAACAGGTCCTTTTCAAGGCCAAATTGACTCTCTGGAGTTTTATCTTTTTGCTCAGTATCGATATGTTTCTACTGTCTTGTAGCAGTGTTTTTAGGTTCATTCTGCATCTTTGTGTAGCGCTTGAGCAGGAAAGAGCGCATCAGTGTCCAAGTCAGCAATCCATTAAACACGTTTTGAAATGCAAACACTGTGTTTGGGACTTCAGGCTGTTTGGCCTCTCAGTGCAGATGTGCTCAGTGAATCTGCAATAGCAGGGTACAGGATATATTTATAGGCCATATGTTTGCAGGTTAAACGTGGGACCAATTCAACAAGAATGATACCAGAGCTAAGAGGTTATGATGCCAGGGAAGATTGAACAGTCTGGGCCTCTTTTCTCCCCAAAAAAGAAGACTGAGGGGTGACCTGATGAAGATAGTTCAAATTATGAAACGATTTGATACTTGGAGGCGGAGAGAGAATGTTTCCATTTGCAGGCAGAGCTGCAGCAAAGGCCATGAACATTAGATATTCGCTAATAATTCCATTGCGGAATTCAGGAATAATTACTTTCCCAGGAGAAAGGGGAGAATACAGAACTCACAACCACAGCGTGCAGTCGAGGTGAATATCTGAGATGCACTTAAGTGGGAAGCTGGACAACTACGTCATGAATAAAGACATAGGAGGACATGTTGATGGGGTGAGGGTGTTGGAGGATGGTCGTCTGAAGCACAAACAATAGCAGAGGGGCTGAATGGCTTGTTTCTGTTCTGGAAATAATTTTGAATTTTGTAAAGCAGAAAACATCAGCAGTGACTGAAAGCTCTTTGCTTGGATAAGTTTGCATCATTAACACAATTCCTTCTTTGCACTGAAATAAATAACTAAATGTGACAGTGGGATTCAGCGGATCGAGGTGATCTGATATTTTGCGTTAGATCTTCAAGATTATAAGTATTAAAAATTAAGGTTTGAACACACTGCTTTTTAAGATACATGTTACATAGAATCACAGAATCACACAGTGCAGAAGAGGCCCTTCGGCCCAACGAGTCTGCACTGACACGTGAGAAACACTTGACCTACCTACCTAATCCCATTTACCAGCAAAAGGCCCATAGCCTTGAATGTTATGACTTGCCAAGTGCTCATCCGGGTACTTCTTAAAGGATGTGAGGCAACCACCCTCTTCTACCCTCACAGGCAACGCATTCCAGTCCGTCACCACCCTTTTGTTAAAAACATTTTACCCCACATTCCCCATAAAATGCCTGCCCCTCACCTTGAATCTATGTCCCGTCTTGACTGACCCGTCAACTAAGGGGAACAGCTGCTCCCTATCCACCCTGTCCATGCTCCTCATAATTTTGTTCACCTCGATCAGGCCGCCCCTCAGTCTTCTGAGTTCCAACGAAAACAACCCAAGTCTAACCAACCTCTCATCATAACTTAAATATTTCATCCCGGACAACATCCTGGTGAATCTCCTCTGCACCCCCTTCAGTGCAATCACATCCTTCCTATAATGTGGCGGCCAGAACTGCACACAGTACTCCAGCTGTGCCCTCACCAAGGTTCTATACAACTCCAACATGATCTCCCGTCTTTTGTAATCTATGCCTCGATTGATAAAGGCAAGTGTCCCATGTGCATTTTAACCACCCCACTAACATGCCCCTCCGCCTTCAGAGATTTATGGACACACATGCCAAGGTCCCTTTATTCCTCAGAACTTCTTAGTGTAATGCCGTTCATTGAATAATTCCATGTCAAATTACTCCTTCCATAGGGATAAATCCCTTCTGTCACTTATTTGCCCATTTGACCATCCCGTACATATCTTCCTGTATCCCAAGACAGTCAACCACACTGTTAACCACCCGGCCAATCTTTATGTCATCCGCAAACTAATCCTACCCCCCACATTATCACCTATGTCGTTGATAAATATGACGAACAATAGGGAACCCAGCACAGAGCCCTGTGGTATGCGACTGGACCCTGGCTTCCAGTCACAAAAACATCCTTCTCTCATCACCCTCTGTCTCCCATAACTAAGCCAATTTTTAATCCACCTAATCAAATTAGCCTCTACCCCATGGGTATTTGCCTTCTTTATAATTCTCTCATGTGGATACTTGTGAAAGGCTTTGCTGAAATCCCTATAAACTACATCAACTGCTCTACATTTACGACTTCAACCAATGTTATTCACTGAGCAAGTGAAATCTCAGAGGGGTATTTTTCTTACTGATCGGATTATTTTTTTCAATTTTGAAAACGAGGGAAAACCTTGATGATTCTTGGATCAAGAAAAAAAAACTTAGCACACAAAATAAAAAATATACGGCTGAAGCACTCTTACAAGGTATTCCTCCAACGAAGAAGCATTTTCAGAGCTCACAAGTAAACTATTTGGCAATAGCTCTTTTATGGAGTTTTAACTGTAAAAAGCCAGCAATCTTACCCAAGGAAAAAATTGCTTCTGCTTTAGTAAAATATACGATGCTCCCTTCCACTCTCTTCCAGTCTGATCTGGAAATCCGAAGCGAGTTCAGATACAGACTTCCTCCTGAAAGCAAAGACTTTTCCGGTTTGAAATCGTATGGCAGCTTCAAATTCTCAATTGTTCTCAGCACAAAGATGATCTCAGGACATCTGCCCCACAGAGCCACCTCAACTCAACTAAGCATTTCCTTTGAATATCTTCCCCCCGCCCCCTTTCATCCTGGCCTCCATTGACCTAAGCACCTCTTTGAACTCAATTTTTCCAAAATATAAAAATCCTTCATGTCTTCTTATTACCTCAACTTTCGGCCAAATATCAATAAGTAACCTCCCTTTGTTTACTTATGAAATATTTATAAGTGGTAAAAGTTCTCAAACTTCCTTTGAAATTTAGCAGCTTAAAGGACAAGTTCTTACCTATCACTTAAATGCAAATTTAAAAAGCCCATCACATTTACTTATACTCACATCTTCACCATAACCTCTCGTTACAAATGATTGGATCCAGCTCGGTTATCTTTCATCTCAGTTCTCACAGACAAGCTGCTTTTACTAACTTCCCCCGTTTAATTTCCCATGAAGACACACACACACACAACCTTCTTTATAGAATACCACGATGTTCCCAAAAATTTATAAAAACAACATCCACCTTCACGTACAAAACTCCACCCATTCACCTTGTTTCCCTTTCATTCATTACACCTACACCACAAAAGGTATAGGATATCAACGTCAGCCACGTTCTGAGGGGGAGAGATCCAGATTTTCACTCCATCTTCCACAGTACCTCTTATTCCAAAACATACTACACTCAAGGTAAATCTCTGACTCAAGGTAAATCTCTGACATGTAGGTTCAAATGTGAACACAAATGAACATATACTGTGTAAAAGTGAAATGGAACCATCACAAGTTTCCTGAATCACTGCCCGTGTCCCTCTCCTGCTTTGTTCTGATTCAGTAAATGATAGAACACGTCACACCTCAAAGACCCCCACCACTAACAGCATCCCAATCCAGGACTGATATTGTCAACTCAGCAGAAATTGCAGTTTTACCCAGGTGACATTTAATTATAATTTAATCATTAAACAATACAAACATTTGATGCATCGTTATAATCGAAAAATAATTTATTTTATTTACATACAGACATTTGCCAAGAAATGAACACCCTGTCAGCAAATGGAATTGCTGAATCCGCACAAAAAGTCCAGATAAACTAAGGAAAGTCCCGAGTCTTTGTTCAATGTTTCCTTCACACTTGAATTGCACGATAACGATGGGGTATCCTTTACAATATTCAAAACAACTTCTACATTTAGCAAATTGAGCCAGCCTTTGAAGCTTTGGGCAGTGAACGGGGAAAGATAATTGTCTCTTTGGCTCCAGGTTTATGTCCACTAGGCGGTGGGTTCTTTGGCAAATCCTGTCACCTCCATAATTCATCAGAGAGAAACAGACCGGATTCTCATCTGCGATCCCCCTTCTTTTTTGACCTTTTCTCCAATGCAGCCAAGTCCAGTGAGGCGTAGAGAGATCCGCCTTGAGTCTGGGAGACATTTTAAACATCAACAGCGAAAAGTAGTTTAAAGATTGGTAAGATTGCCCACTCCCGCAACCGTGTTTCATAGAATCATTGGCTGATACAGCACAGAACGAAGTAATTCCACCCATTGTGTCAGTGCCAGCCCTATGAAAGAGCTATGCAATTAGTCCCATTGTAACCTTCTCTGCCACTATATCGCTGTCATTATTTTCACCTTCCACAATTTTGTAATTACTTCTTGAAAGTTGCTACTGAATCGGTTCCTATTGCCCTCTTTCCCAATTTGAGGAAAGTTTTGCTCCATTTGTATGTACAAGAATCGTCTGAATTGATGTTTTCTAACAGAGCTGCAGAATTCGCAAAGAAACTGGAAATAACCAAAGTTTAATCAGAAAACTGGGGTGATGAGTCTATCAATTTGATTGAATTCCTTTGTTGTTAATTGGCCAACCCGATTACTGGGTTTCGCCATGTGCCATCTACACAATTGAGTAGAGTCCACTAAATTGATCACATTTAGAAGAATGGCACAAACACAATCAAAGGCTTGTGTTTATATAGCCCCTTTCACGAACTGAAGAAGCTCCAGCACATCTAGATCCACTTCTTTGAAGTGTAGTCTCTGTTCTTGATTCAACGCGGCAGTGAATTTACGCACAGTAAGATCCCATACACAGCAATGAATTAATGATCTAGATAATTTATTTTTAAGGTGCGGGTTGAGAGATAAACTATGAAACGGGAAGCCACCCACCGCACCTCCCATCCCCCATCGCCCCATCACTGCTCGTCTTGCAATAATGGCGGTACCATCTTTCATGCCGACCAGAGAGGTCTAACAGGGTCTCGGTTTAACGATTCATTTCAATTCGGCACCTCGGACAGTGCAGCACTCGCTCCGGAGGTTCAGTCTAGACCTTCTGCCCAAGTCTCTGGACACACAAACACGCCCATACACACACACTTGCACATAAACATACACACACACACAAAGACACACACACACACACACACACACACATATAAACACACATGCACACGCACTTCCTCCCCAATCTGACTCCTTCGCAGTCCACTTAAAACAGAAGCAGATTTAGATTTATCTATAAAAACTTGCCGACGTTTGGTCTGACCTTAATTCTAATTCCATTGGCTAATGTGTTTACTAAATTGGTTGGGTCGGAAGAGGGGTAAAGTTGTTAAACGAGGGAAGGAGATTAGACTCGCTGTAGAGATATAAGAAAATAGCACAAATCTAAAATATGAACTGCTGGAAATACGCCGTTAAATCTGACGGAGACATTCCACCTGGAAAATGGCCCTTTCCTTTCTGTTTCCAGATGGGGAGAGGGACTGGGGAATATTTTCTGATTCCAGTTCGAGGGACGAGTGGCATTATATACAAATTCAGATGATCTAGACTATGACCTGCCCTGTGATAAACGCGTGAAATATCTAGCATGGGAAGCCTTGCACCTTATCCCAAAAAAGTTTTTGTATGTTATTACAATCATTTCAGAACAACTCACCTGTACTGCATGCCGACGTGTCCGCTTTCCATCAGTTTGACGGTAGTCATCTGTGTTATTAATGGTTGAGATAGGAATTGAAATGTTATCCCAGTCTGGCTCTTTCATAATTATTACAGATACGTCATTCGCCAATGATACAGCAATACACCAATGGCTCCAGTAAGCCCATTTGTGACCAGGCCCCCAGTCCATAGGATGTCCCCCAACACTAGAAAGTTCCCTCAAAACTTCAGTGGAGTGAAAATCGCCAATGGATGGACAAGCACTCTCCACCCACATTGCCTGGCGTCTATAGTCCTTCTGGTAAACTACTGCAACCTTTAATAACCAGGAATTGGCATTTTATATGGAAACCAGAGACAGCATATTCTTGTTGAGAACATTATTGATGGCGGGAAATGCTCTTATGTTTCTTTCCAATTCCAAGGACTTGACATTTAATCTGTGCCAAAATTTCGATGCAACTTACCCGTTTGTCGCTCGTTCTGCTACTCTCTTTGCCTGCTCTCTCTCAAGCTGAACCTGGATGCGAACAGAATTATCAAACACGTGTTATGTTTTATGAATACTGACGGAGGTGCCAGAAATAGGCGAGAAGAGAATGTCGAGTTGCTTTGAATCAATCTTAAATGCTCACGGAAAATGGCAGCATATATCATTGGAATCAGTGTTGGGATTGAACTGGGCTAGGTCCAGTGTTAAATATAGAGCGTGGGTTCGGGATGAACTTTTCAAATGGTTCAGTTACTCACGTTTCATTGTGGGACCTCTTGCCTGGCTCTCCTGAAGCAGAAAGTAAATTATCAATTAAAAACTAGGAGATGAGAATCATTTGAGACAATCAATTATTAAAATATCACTGATAAATATTAATGCTCACCTGATCTGCCGCTTTTACGAATCCAAATGGAAATAAGGACGAAGAGTAGAACCAGTATCACCAGGACAGTTATGATAACAGAAAGGGCCTGCATGCACCATCCTACAGAGGCAAAACACTTAGAAACTGCTACGCCATCAAATCAACCTTTTCTGGAACACTCTGATCGGAAACGTGCCCCAAAATTAAGCCCAGAAGCAGTCCAATTGGATCATCGTGCCAGTGCAGGCTCTTTGAGAGCCGTAACTAATAAGTCATATTCTCCCTGCCCTATCCCCCATACGCATGAAAGTGTCTTTCCACCAGGTATTTATCCAGTTCCCCTTTTAAAAGTTCATTTTGAATCTGCTTCCAACGCCCGTTCGGGGGGCGCTCTCCAGGCACCATTCACTGAGTTAAAAGAGATTTCCCCTCATCTACCCGGTTGGTTCCTTTGCTGATTATCTTCAATCTGTGTCCCTCTGGTTACCGACCCTCCTGCCAGTGGAAACCGTTTCTTCATGTTCACCCTGTCGAAAACGCTCATGATTTTGAACACCTCGATTAAGTCTCCCCCTCAGCCCTTTCTGCTCTATGGAGAACATTACCAGATGCTACATTCTCTCCACATTTACTGAAGTCCCTCATCCCTGGTCCCATTCTGGTAAATCTCCTCTATCCTCCCCAAAGCATCCTTGGCTGTTTTCTGCTTGTAAAGTGCATCCAGTTTGGAACTGATCTCAATTTCATTCCAACATCCACTGCCTAAACAGGAGGGCGGATGTAGATTCACCGTTAACTTTCGGAAGAGAAATCAGATGCTAACTTGAAGAGGAAAATGTGGAAGTGTTGTGAGGAAAGAGTGGATCCAATGGGATAAAGCTTACAAAGAGATAGCACAGGCACGATGGGCCGAAATCGCTCTTTCCGCATCTATCGTTCAAGGATTCGACGATGTGACGGAGAAATATAAGGCAAGTCCAGAAAATGTTTAAAAGGACAACTCTACACCTGGGCCTAAGGTAACCCTAACTTACTTTTATCATATTTAGAATATCTATATTTATAGCTTACTTTACAGCTGCAGGTTCCAACAATAAATTAATTCCTCCAATCGACACTAAAGTCGCATAAAAGCCTCCATTGAACAGATCGCATACTCACCTTCCCCTGACTCTGCTGCTTTGGAGAACGGCAAACTCTTTGTCCAATATTTGCCTGGAGTCCCCAGTTGAACAATACTAGCACAGACACCGCCGCTTCTCCAGCTTTCCCTCGACACTATGACATGACTTCTGACACTGTAGGTCCCGTCCGCCTCCATTGTACCGGGATCGCTCGGCCCCTCGGTGACCAGGTCGGAAATATTCCAGAAAATAACAATCTGGTTGGAAGAAACTCCACTGACCAAACACACTAAGGGGACGGTTTCCCTCAAATGCAGCTCACCCGGCTGGGCAAACAACAGCACAGCCGTCTTGTTGGTGGAACTGTCTGGACAGAGATTGGGACACAGTTAACGATTCATTTGCCGCACATGATAATGCTGTGCATGATCTGAATTAATTTAATTTGCTCTCTTACCTCCAACCAGCAGTGTTGGTCCATTCTGGAGCGGCGCATTGCTACTCCTATGAGCACTGTAATAGGAACCCCAGTCATTTTTCTCGACATTGCGAATTTCCAGAATCAAGTGATGTTTGTTATTGCCTTCTTTGGAAATAAACTTACAAATGCCCCAGTGACAAGACTGGGTGTCTATTAGTATCGGGGCTTCACCCACACGTTGTTTGTACCAGAAATAGCGAGACACCGATTCCACTTCGTAAATGTAGTGAGAGGTTAATTCCACCATCTCTCCGATTTCAGCTGTCATTATGAAGGGGCCCGAAGACAGAGAGGGCTCGGATTCTGTAACTAGATAGATTTTTGTTACATCACTATCGCTTATTCGGAGATTGTAAGCAGCCACTATGAAAGACTTCGCCTGTAATTTTAAAATAGTCACATCATTGCCTTTAATTATTGGTGTTTGCATTAATTCTGTAATTTGATTCCTTCGCTTTCTCGGAGGAACGACTAAATAAAATCACAGGATCAGGTCAACTCGCTGCACCTGGCCACTGGGTCATATTTTCAGCTTAGTAAACACTGATTCTGGCTGATTTCACTTTAAAATTCTCACCCTCCTCTTACTCACCATAAAGCCGCAGCATTTGGAAAATGAATATCAGAGACAAAGATCCCTTAGACATCTTGATGCGATGAGTTCTCCCTGTTTTCACACTCACCAGTTTGTTTGTGCAGGCGGAGTGGCCGCAGACTGACCTGAGGTCACCCCCAGTCAGTTGCTCCCCTTTCAGATGCGGTGGAAATTATGACGAGCTCTGCTATGGAAAATATGACACCATTTTGGGTGCAGTGTCGTGGCGAATGTCACATGCGTTTGACTTACTGTGGTCACTGCCTGTGCATCACAGTGGTCAAGTGGCAGCATATCTTTCAAGAACTCTACTGGATTGTCGCTTAGAGGGGGTGACAGGATAATAATTGTATATTGCAGGTAAAGTTTAATTGAATTTAACCACCCCCAATTGTTATTGAGAAGGTGGCGGTGACCCAGTATTATGAACCTCCGTCAAACCGCTCCTCATTCTTGTCTTTAGAGAAAAGGGACCTAGCCGAATCAGTTATTCCTGTTAGCTATAACCTTTCAGCTCTGGTATTAGCCTTGTAAATCTGTCTTCCACCGCCTGCAGTGCATCAATATTGCTTTTATAAAATTGAGTCCAGGAATGTGCACATTTTGACTAAATGTGGCCTGAACAAGTTTCTATGGACGAACATGTCTTCTTTGTTTTTCACTTATGTTTGTCTGCAAATAAGCCCCGTACTGATTTGTATTGTTCCAGTTAAGATCACAGGCAATTGCATCAATGAGAACTTCCAATATAATGACTCACAGGGCGAATGAACCGTTCGTTTAATCCGCGTCAGAAACAGACCAGGACCTGAGGGCAAGATAAAGGAAAATTTCTGCGGATGTTTGAAATCTGAAATTAAAACAGAAAATGCTGGTAAAGTTCAGCAGGAATCTCTGAAGAAGAGCCATAAGTACTCCAAACGTTAAATCTGTTTCTGTTCCAGACTTGCTGTGTTTTCCCAGCATTTTCTGTTTTTATTTCAGAACCTGCGGTGTCTGTTTCCAGGGTTTGTATTTAGATCCTGAACGAGGATCACACTCCCGCATTGTGCTGTTCAGTGAGCGGCTTCACTGTAAATATTCCGGGCAGAACCGGCTCACGTAGCCCAGCGGCTATAACAGTGAACACGATTTTTTAAAAGCGCAGGTTTTACGAAAGAGCCGCGTTAGGGTTTAAAGGAAACTAATTCTCAGCGGGAAATCAGCTTGAGCCGGACACAGAGAATCTCGGGAATCGGTAATGAGAAAATTCTTTACGTTAGCGAAACTGAGGGGCAGTGGTGTAAGGTTTATAAGAATCTGATATAAATAGAAATTTACTTTATCTTTTGCTGGAGGCAAAGTCCGCTAATTTATTTGAACCCGCTCATGGGATTTGACGGTCGCGGGCTAGGGCAGTGTTTATTGCCATTCCGCATTGCCCCATGAGAAGGTGGTGAGCCGCTTTCTTAAAAAGCTGCAGTCCCTGTGGTATAGATACACCCACAGTGCTCAGGGAGGGAGTTCCGGGATTTTGACCCAGAGACAGTGAAGGAACAGCGATAAAGTTCCGAGTCAGGATGGTGTTTGTCTTGGGGGGTAATTGGAGTTGGTGGTGCTCAGATGCCCCCTCTGCCCTTGTCTTTCTAGATGATGTCAGTCTTGGCGATTGGTTGCAGTGCTGCCTGTGTATAGATAGTGCAAACTGCAATCTCTCTGAGCCTCTGATGAAGCGAATGCATCGTTTGTTAATTATTATCGGGATCAGTTATTTTTTATAAATACCGAGCATCGCAGATAAACAGTGACCCGGTGCCAGGTCGATGTGGACACTGTAAATGAGGTGAATGTACACCAGCCTGTTCTCTGTTCAGCTGAATCTACCCTGGACGACAAAGCCTCTTCTGTCTGCGGTTTACCATTGAGTCAAATGCAGGCGGTTCTGTGCATGAAGCGCCTCAACTGTAAAAACAGAAACCACCGAGAGCTTCTGGATCGAACATCGTTTTCCATCTCAAGCGAAAAGCGGCCAGAATCTCGGCCAGCGGTTTACCACAATCGATATACTTTGCACAGCCCCCGAATGGGCTGTGAGCGAGGCGTCTTTCTGAGACTCGCAGTAAACAGCCGCGGTCACAGCCAATGCGCCTCTTTGCTGCCTAGCCCCGCTCTCTGCTGCAAGGTTTAGTGACCCACTTCTTTGTTATTGAAGGTCAAGCATTTCTGCAGAACAGTTCAGACACTCAGTGAGGAACAACACTGTCTGCTCATTTCAGAACTCATTCTAAAAGTAATTCATTCTACCAGGTTAGTCACATTAAGATGAACGTTTCTCCCTCTTCACACCCAGTTTCCGCCCGTCAGTATTCTCCTGAAGATTCCTTGGCATGGGTTCCTGTGGAGTCTTGTAGAGAATTTGCAGCACGGATTTGCTACTTTTACTTTATAATTGGCTCAAGTTTGCCATGAGGGAGACCCATAAAATAATCATTTGACCCAGCAGCAGTTTTTAAGTAATTTGTCTCCGTTGGGGTGGAGTATTTTGATCCTTTACCACAACTGTCACCATTATCCAGGGTCTACTCTTCGTCTTGATTCGTATTTGGATTCATTAAAGCGGCAGGTCTGGTGAGTATCGGTGTTTAACCGGGACTACTCAATAAGCGCGTGTTAATATGCTCGCTTTTAAATACTGATTTCAGTTTCTCGTTTCAGAAAACCCAATGAATATATCCCAAAAGGAAAAGCGTCTAACATTTTGTCAAATTCATCACTAACAATCTCGCTGTATTCATCACTGTGTCAAACCAATTCAACCCAAACGCGCATTCCAATTGTATAGATATTTTAATATCTTCCAAGTTCTTTTCAGATTGATTCTGAGACCCATGAACATTTCCCATCTAAATATTTATTTCAAGTGACCAAAGATTAAAAGATCATCAGCAACAGGAGCAGGGATAGGCCCTCGATTCTGCTCCGCCATTGAAGAAGATCTTGGCTAATCTGGTTGTGGCCTCAAGTGCACTTTCCTGCAGATAACTCAAGGCTCCCTTGTCAATCAAAAATCTGCCCAACTCAGCCTTAAATATATTGAATGGCGAAGCCTCCAGTGCTCCCTGTGGAAGGGAATTCCAAAACATCTAACGACCAACCGAGAGAAGAACTTCCTCCGCATCTCCGTCTTAAAAGGGAAATCACATATTGTGAAACTGTGTCCCTAGTTCTACTTACGTCCACGAGTCGAAACACCCTTTCAGCAGTTACCATGTAAACCCCCTCAGTATCTTATATGTTTCAATAAGTTCACCTCTCATTCTTATATTGACAACCAGAAGTGCGTGTTTGATATTTTTTGTCTGTGTGTAGTTTGAGTTTGCAAGGAATATTTCTCCCGGTTAACAGAGGGCATTATGAGTCTATAATAATCATCTTCATTTGCTCCCCAAGCGCTACTACCGCTCTAACTGGAAACTCACAGTCACCAACAAAAGAAGCATTCGTTAAGGCGTAGGAGGTAATGTCTTCGTCAGATTTATTACCCAAGAATGGATTTTGCTCTATTGAAGACGCCGCCAAAAAGAAGGCGGGAGAGAATGGAGAACTCAAATGGATTCGAGTAGCTTTCCAAAGAGATACACTGATGTCGAAGGCAGTAATTTAACTTTCAATGTGAGGCATCGGAAACTCTCAACCAACAACTAAGCTATCTTAATTTAGAGTGGTTAAGAGAGTTAAAGTTACTTTGGGTGGAGACAGATAAAATTCCCTCACGCGGGTTGAGTGTGTGTGTGTGGTGGGGGGAAGGGTGGGTGGGGAGGAGGGATAGAGTCCTGACCAAGGGGCCATTGCATTCAAATTATAACCAGGCCGTCCAGGGGTGATGTCCGGAAACAATTTGTCCCCCCAAGAAGTTGCTGATGGGTCGTTTAGTTGCTGTGCGTTACTGAAAACATGATGCGCCGTAAGGGCTCAGGCACGTGATGACCTCTGCAATTGTTGGGTAATAGCTGATTATCACAGATTATGTTAAAAAATCTCACTATCCACAGGCACCTTTACCTTGCGCTCTGTCCCTCTACTGTAAACTATCGTAATTACTCTCTCTCTCTCTCTTTCTCTCTCTCACACACACACACACTCGCAGGCAGGCATTCATCATTCGGAGCCTCACTCAGATGTACAGGCACATTCTCCTGTTTGAGTGAATTACTAACTCTTGCGGTTACACAGGGCACAATGACCCTCTCTATATGCTTCAAGAGTCACTTTATCTCCTTCCAACATTGGGTTGTTGCACAAACACTTGTATTTATGCAGTGATACAAAACCAGTTTGGAAAGGAGAGAAAAGAGATAAAGCAATCAGTGAAAAACCTGAAGAGCCTCTTCTCAGTTTATTTTATTTAAATGAAATCGACATAATAAGGAAAAGACATCACGCCAGCATAGCGGTCACGTCACGTCAGAGATGGAGGGGAGGGAGGTGGTGGCGGGGCCAGAGTTAGACAAAGAGCAGGGACCGCTCTCGGGGGGAGGCAAGAGTCGATGCCAGGAGGACCAGAGATGGAGGAGGCCTTGAAGGGAGCCGCCTGTGGACAGGACGCGAAACGGCAACAGCCACCGTCTCTGTGACAGTGTCCGTGCTGAAGAATTTTCAACTCTCATGGAATTCTTATACACCTGTTGAAATAATGGGTGCCCCTTTGGAGGCTGCTAACCTTTCTGGACTCCTTCAAATGCTGGAAAATCCCATCTTTCTTCATTCTTAATCTTCCTCGTTATGTGGCCTCACGAGTTTGTGTTTATGCAGATTTCATCCTCCCCCCCCCCCCCCCCCCCCCCGCCCCGCCTGCTCTCCCCGCCGCCACCTCTCCATACAATCATTAGCTGGGACATAAATTTGCACATTCCAGTCTGGCCGCTCTGTGCCCTCTTTTACATGAAAACGCTTTGCTTTTAAAAATAAAGACAGACTTGCATTTCTGTAGCACCTTCCACGCCCTCAGGTCACCCCATAACAACTTAAGGTCAATTAAAGACTTTTTTGAAAAGCCGTCTCCATTGTAATGTAAGGGCCGCAGCAGCCAATACGCGCACAGCAGGATCCCAGAACCATCAATGAGATAATGAACAGATTTGATTGAGAGGTAAACATTGGCCCCAGGGCACAGTGGAGGACGTCACCCCCGGCTACTCTTCTTCCAATGGAGGCTGTGGGGTCTTTTAAATTCACCTGAGATGGCTGACTGGCCCTTGATTTAACATCTCGTCCGAGAGACAGCTCCTCAGACAGTGCCGGTCTCTCTCAGAATTGACAATGGGGGATCAGCCGCATGACAGGGAAATGAACCCCCAAGTTTCTGATGCAGAGGTGAGGGAGCTACGCTCTGAGCCGCAAGTCACGTCTGGTCTGGAATATGTGGGTCAGGGTTTATCAGTTTGAATGGGTGATAACCCTGAACACTTTGATGCCCCTAAGATCAATTTCCAGGAGTGATGTTGAGTTTGATTGTTTGTGAATTCTGGGAAAGATCTGATCAATTTCCTGCTATATGTTGAAGGTGAGAAAGAATGAAAATTGAGAGAGTGTATAAGAGTGGAATGAGCCATTCATGCCGGATACAAAATATCTTCCAATGTCAAAACGTCTTAATTTTAAAATATTTATTCATAGGATATGGGCGTCGCTGACAAGGCAAGCATTTGTTTCCCATTCCTAATTGCACTTTAGAAGCCACCTTCTTGAACCACGACAGTCCCTGTGGCGAAGTTGCTCCACAAATCCATTGGATCTAGAGTTCCAGGATTTTGACCGACAGACGAAGGAGGGAATATGTCCATGTCTGGTTGTTGTGCAACTTACAGATCGTGGTGTCCCCTGCTGCCCCAGCCCTTTGAGGTGGTAGAGGTTGCAGGTTTGGAATGTGCTGGTAAAGGGGTCTTGGCGAGTCGCTGCAGCTCACCTCGTGGATGCTACACACTGCAGGCACTGTGCGTTGTTGCTGGAGAAGGTGAATATTTGAGGTTTTGGATGTGGTGTCGCTCAAGCAGACTAGCCCAAGGACAGCCTGGGTGCCAAACCCACATCTACGAGAAAGATTGAAATGAGCAACATTGACATAACTGACCATGAGAAAAGACACATACATTTTCTGTCTGATGGGTGACGAATCAAATTGAGCTCATTTTACGCTCTCTGAATGTTCAAATGATCATCCCCTTTACTCCTGCAGCCATCTGATCGAAACACCTGAATGGCTGGATAACTAACCTCCCGTTAACTGGGTACCATATGAAGTGGGGAAATTGGAAGATTTAATCTCCCGTCAGGACTGAGTTAACTGACCTCAGTGGAGGTCAAAAAATCTAACCAGTTTGTAAGGATGTTGAAGATCCTCAGAGAGCCACATACTGTTTTGAAAGACATTGAACAGCATTGCACTTTATCGCAAAGTGGAATAGCCATTTTATGTACCTCAGAATTTTTTCTTAATAAAGTTGATGTTTTGGAAAACTAAAGTATTACTTAGTCTGCTGCCCTTTGTCGCCCTATGGAACGGTAGTTGGTGTTTCTCTCAATGTGCATCCTATAGGCCACAGAGCCTTGAATGCCGGGAAGGATCGCGACAGAACACACTGCACCACTTGCCACAGTTGCGTCACAAAAGCACATTGCAGCAGTTAATCTACCCTGTTTTCCATTTTATCAGAGAGCGATCCTTTTTGTTCATTCCTTTCCTTCCTGCTCTTTGTGTGAAACTTGTAAAATGTGTAACCTTTTCGAGCTCTGATCTAGGCTCACTGGCCTGAAGCATTAGTCAGTGAGTTTCATGGAAAGGCATGGAGTTAGTGAGTTCCCTGTTAGACAAAGAATTGTCTTGTAAATATCAACTCCAATTATGTATCTGGTGGATAACAGAGAGTACTGGAAGACAGTAATTTGGTTTGCTTCTTATGCAATGTCAGATTTTAAGGGCCGTGTAATGTGCTTTTATGAATTTTCATGAATGAAGTATGTTTTAGGAAAAAGAATTACTTGTCTGAAACTCCCTCAGCCCCTGACAAAGCCTCATGTCTCCCGGCTGACCAAGTTTTCAAAGCGATTTGAAATTTTACACAAGGTTTTGCTTATCGGGTTTGAGTTCACTGAAACATTGTCAACTTCTCTATCCCCTCGCTGGAAAAAGGTTTACGCAAATTGAAAGGATCGGTTAGTGGAAAACTGGCAGTTTGGCCGCAGCCTGGCTCTGAAGTTTTGAAATTGCAACGCAAATGCTTTGGATTCTTTTGCAAATCCTGTCTCCTCCACAATTCATCAGAGAGAATCCATCCAGATTCTCATCTACCAACCGCCTTCGTTTTTGATCTCTTTTCTAACGCAGCAGGGAGGCGGAGACAGGTCTTCCCCGAGACTTGGAAATATATTAAAGATTAACATTAAAGGTAGGTAAAACACAGGTCAGATTATCCCTCCAAAACTTATCAAAATCCTTCCAGTTTTTTTTCCCCTGTTAGTCCCGTTAAGCACTGCTCACTTCTATCTTCACGCTGAACTTGTGGCTGCGTTGATGTTGCCACCATTTTACATTGATGCTCTCCTCCCTCTTGGTGAATCCCTGATGATTTTCCCTCTGCTTGTGCAGTAGCGTCGATCGGCCAGAAGAGGGTGGGATTGTATAATTTTCACCACAAATTGGAAAAACAGGTTTGCGGAGAAGATGAATTGACCCTTATTAATTAATTCAGTCACCCAGAGACAAAATATCACCCTTTTCAACCATCCTTGCTGCTTCTGACATCACATTAGATATTTCACTCTCAATGCTAAATAAATTCCGGAACTGATATTTTTCGCTGATGTCCCTGGAATTATTTCTCTCTTTAGGTATTTATCTATTTTTCTTTCGAGAGTTAATGTTGACAGCAATAGCTGCGCCAGTAACACACACACAGCGACGTACACACACACGCGCACACACACACACAGAAACGCACGCATAGATACAGTGACACACACACAAAAATACCCACACGCACACACACACACACAGACACACACGCACACACTGAGCGACACACACAAACAGCATAACTCACACAGGGACACACACACACATACATACACACACACGCACACAGACATTCAAATCGCGACACACATAAACACAAGCAGACATGCACACACACAGCGCAGAGATGCGCATGAACTCACATAAACTGTGTGTTCTGGTTCCCGATCGTCCAGCCAATGGGAATTGTTTCTCTGATTCACACTGTTTAGAATCGTACAAAGTTTACAGCACAGACAGCGGCCACTCGGCCCACCGTGTTTTCGCCGGCCGAATATCGAGCCACTCAGCCCAATGCCACTTGTCAGCATTTGGTCCATAGCCCTGCATGTTCTAGCACTTGAGGTATCCAGACACATTTTAAATGATTTGATGGTTACTGCCTCCACCTTCAGGCAGCGAGTCCCAGAACCCCACAACCCTTTGGATGAATAAAACATTCTCATCTCCCAAGATTCCCAGTACCTCGAGTAAATCTCTCAAATCCTCTTCTCCAATCTATCCATGAAACTGAAGACCCCGGAACAATTCTTATCAATCTTTTCTGGAAGGTCTCTGATGCCTACACGTTATTCCTAAGGTGTGGTGCCCTGAATTGCACACGGTTGATGCTGAATCAGTGTTTTATAAAGGCTCATTGCAACGTCCTTGCTTTTATATTATTTGCCACAGTTTATAAAGCCCAGGATCTCGTCTGTCGTAACTACTTATTGTATCCATACCTAAGGAAGAATATAGCAACAGCTAATTAAGAGCAGTCAAAGAATTGGAGTAAAACCAATGTAAGACTGATGAAAGCTCTCTGTAAGTGTTAAAAAGCGAGATGGTCGAACAATGTCCTAAATGGATGGGCTTGACCTATAGTTGACTCGAGTCACCCACTGACTGCGAACATTCTCAGAGCAACTTAGGGATGGACATTTATAAAGCACTTTTCATGACTTTAGGGTATCCCAAAGCACTTTAGAGGCAATGAAGTAGTTTTGCTGTATAGTCGTTCTTGTTTAGATAAGCTAATTTCAGAGAGAGACACGGAGACAGCGGCTCCCAGATAAAGGATGAGATTGTGGTGTATAAATTTCAGAGCTAACAGTGGGATGTACAGGTTGTACAGCAGCAGATATGTGTGAATTTTCCCTTTTTACCTCTGGTGTAATGGACATGTACAGGACCTGACAGGCAACATCATATAACTATATAGCAAAATTAGGCACAATAAAGCGTCATAAGATTGCCAGAGCCTTATGGAGCAAAATTGGAGCCCAACAGATTCGGCTCAAGATCGGGTTCATCAAAGAGGTCGGTTTTATGTCTTCAATGAGGCGAGAGAGAGAGAGAGGGGTGGTGAAGCAAGAGATTTTGAGGGAATGAATTCCACAGTTAGGGCTTTGTCAGCTCAAGGCACGGCCAACAATGATCACAGAACCTTTACAGTGCAGAAGGAGGCCATTCGGGGCCCATAGGCTCTGCACTTGCTCTCTGAAAGAGAATTCTGCCTAGTCCCACTGCCATGCCTTGTCCCCGTAACTCTTGTCATTGTCTCCTTTCAGGGGTGGGATAATAAAAATGGGGGAACCTTAAGAAGAGAGAATTAGCCAACACTTATATCAGAGGATTGTGGAACTGGAAGAGATTACAGTTTGGGAGAGATAACTTGGCGAAGCCAGTCTAAAATTCCACCATCATCGTGTGTAGGTGTGTTTCTTATTTTGACTCTTGTAAGAATTATGGACAGCTGTTAGACTTCTGATTGTTCCCCTAGCCCTAGATTCCCCAAGCAGTAGAAATCGACTCTCTCAACCTGCCCTATCAGTTTCCATTGCTGGACAGGGTTTGATGAGTCAGGAGCTGAATTATTCCCTGCACGATTCCTAGCTTCTGGTCTGCACTTGTAGCCGCAGTATTTACATAGTTACTCCAATTCAGTTTCTGCTGAGTGGTAACCCCCAAGTTATTGATAGTCGGCATTCAGCAACGGTAATGCCATTGAATGTCAAGGGGCGATGGGTCGATTTTCCCTTGTTGGATGGGGTCATTGCCTGGCACTTCTGTGGCACGATTGTTAATTGCCACCTGTCAGGCCAAGCCTGGATATTATCCAGGCCTTGCTGCATTTGGACGTGGACTGCTTCAGTAACTGAGGAGTCATGAATGCTGCTGAACATTGTGCAGTCATTAGCGAACACCCCCACTTCTGTCCATAAGATGGAAGGGAGGTCACTCATGAAGCAGCTGATTATCGTTAGGCCTAGCACGCCCTCCTGAGGAACTCATGCTATAATGCCCGGGAACTGAGATAACTAATCTCCAACAATCACAACCGTCCTTCTTTTGGATAGGTATGACAGCAAACAGCGGAGAATTTCCCCCGATTACCATTGGCTCCAGTTTTGCATGGGCTCCTTGATGCTACACTCAGTAAAATGCTGCCATGATGTCAAGGCCAGTTACACTGAAATCACGTCTGGAGTTCAGCTCTTCTTTGTCCAGTTTTGAACCAAGGCTGTAATGAGGTGAAGAGCTGAGTGACCCTGCCAGAACCCAAACTGACCGTCACTGAGCAGGTTATTTCCAAGTAAGTGCCGCTTGATAGCACTGTTGATGACCCCTTCCAGCTCTTTACTGATGGTCGAGAGTAGACTGATGGGGTGGCAATTGGCCAGGTTGGATTTGTCCTACTTTTTGTGCACACGACATAGGTTGTGGTATCTTTGGAAAACGGACGACAGGAGATGCTCAAGTACAGGTTACGATCGTTTATTCGACCAATTGCAAGGCGGGACCCACCTCAAGCAGCTTGAGGTAGCACTCTGCTAATTTACAAGTGCTCAGCATATTTATATATCATTGGTCACGTACAAGAACATTTTTCAGATTCCAATCTCGTCAACATATAGGTTTACATTAAACAGACATCTCTGGTAACAGGTACATGCATCATATGACGCTATTTTCACCCAGGCAGAGACCTTTCCTCCTATCTAAACTAGGACCATCTGTACTTTCCCTACCTGTTGGAAACAGGCTCAACCTTAATTGATTTTCAACCCAAATCTCCAGTCTGACTCCTCGGACACCCAATCTAATTTATTTGAATTCTTCTATGTCCAGCCTGGCTCCCAGGACCTTGCTCATGATCACAGGCCCTGATGGCGTACAAGGTTCATATGGTGGTTTTGAACTGTTTATGCACTTGCAGGCGCTGGTTGCTTAGAGATTTAAACAGTATCATTCCCTTACAAAAGATGCTTACTGGAATCTTACTTTCCTCCCTTACCTGGACAACTTTCCACATTGCCGTGTAAACGCCAGTCCTGTTGTTGTACAGGAAAAGCTTGGTGAGAGGCGCGGCAGGTTCAGCGGCACAAGCCGTTAGTACTATTGCCGGAATATTGTCAGGGCCCATAGCCTTTGCAGTAAACGTCTTGGCACCTTTCTGATTGTGCACATGCGCCTCTCCCTATGCGTCATTCTTTACACCTGCATCACAGCACAACAGAGTCTCTCTCTCCCTCTCTCTCTCTCTTTAGATCTCCAGCTCCCTATTTCTTCATCCCCCCTCCCCCCCACTCCCCCCATCTCTATCTCTCGCACAAACACACACACACACAAACACACATGACATACCCTTCTCTGTCCCTCGGCATTTCTGCTTTTCCATTAGTCTCCCTGGGTTATATCTGCTTTTGTTTTCTTTGTTACTCTCAGTTCTGCCTTTCTCCCTGTAAATCTCGGCTCTTTGACCCCCTCACTGGGGGAGATTTCGCCTAAGTACCATGGTGTTTAATAGCTGATAAATGTACTGTCATCATTCCGTTTTCCATCTCTCCCGAATTTTATTCCCAGTGAATGGTAAGAATAGTGGAGAGAGGTTTAAATGAGCGGCTGGTTCACAAGCACCCGGTTTGTACGATTGAACCGAGTCAAAGTCCAGCCCAGTGGTCGGTGTGGGGGGGAAATTAATTTTTAATGTTTAAAATTAGAAGGATTTTATACTTAAGATTTAAAATGATGCATTTCGAACAGGGACTAACGCATGATGTGAATGTCTTTTAAGCTCAGAGATGGACTGACAGCGGTGGGGTTGGAGGGGAGGACATAAGGAATAGTAATCGAGAATCTAAATGGGGAGGAGGCGAATTAAACTGGGGATGTGTTCACATGGAAGTGATGAATCAGACAGGGTTGTTTTTGGAGAATGGGGGATTCAGACAAGGATCGGTTCACAGGGTGCTGGAATCAGACAGAGATCTGTTGACATGGAGGGGAATCAGGCAGGGATCAATTCATCAGGTGGTGCAATTAGACAGGGACCTGTTCACATGGAGGGGGGATCTGACAGATCTGATCATACGGAAGGGGAATCAGACACGTATCTATTCACTGCATGAGGGCATCAGGCAGATACTTGATCATATGGTGGTAGCAAATCCGACAGGGGTCTGTTCACAGGGGCGGAAATCAAGACAGTTGTTCAGTTAACAGGGAGGGGGATATCACATGGGGATCTATTCACAGCGCAGTGGAAAAGCAGACAGGCGTTTTTTCACAGGGAGTGGAGTCATCCCAGGTAATTCCACTTGCTAACCAATCAGCACTCTCTCCTTCTTCTTGCTTTCCCTGATATTGGTATTCTTGCGATTGTCAAGATGAGTGCAAGACGAAAAGCTTCAAGAAAATGTCTTTTTTCAGCGACACTCAAGTTCTGTGCTGTCTTCACTCTCTTCCAGTACAGTCTGTGACAGTCTATCATACTTCAATAAACTCACAGCATGATCAGATTTGCAATTCCCATTTGATATCAAACATCTGCTGCCTTGTGTTACAGAGGTCAGACTGACAGCAGTGCGGATCATGAGCAGAAGCTTTCCCAGGTAATTTGCCTGCATTAAGCAAGTGTTAGCGCTACTCAGCTTGCATGTTTGAAGAAAATTGCTTTTGACTTTTAGTTTGCATTTATTTTTTCACTTCCCTAACGCCCACTCAAACTATTATGTGTGCTAACAGCTCAGATATTTGAGGACTCTCTCTGCATAACAGTAACTGACGTTACTAACATTGCTCTTTTTAAAAATCCCTTGGTGTACTCCTGCAGCACATCTTGCAGATGGAATACACTGCTGCTACTGTGCGTCGGTAGAGAAGGGAGTGAAATTTTATGGATGGGGTGCCAATCAAGCGGGGCTGCTTTGTTCTGGAAAGTGTCGAGCTCCTTGAGTGTTGTTGAAGCTGCACTCATCCAGGCAAGTGGGGAGTATTCCATCACACTCCTGACTTGTGCCTTGTAGATGGTGGACAGGCTTTGGGGCGTGTGAAATGCACCTGGAAGCAGCACAAGTTTAATTGCGGTTGTAACATCCTTCCAAGTTTTGTTCTGCGCTCTGAAATTGGCCGTTCTTTTGCAGCTAATGTTAAATCAGAAGACAAAGCGAGGTCCCAGTGGAAACTTCTCCCCATGATTACCAATGACTCCAGTATTGCTCGTGCTTCTTGATGCCACACTCGTCAAATGCGGCCTTGATGCCAAGGGCATTCACTCTCACTCACCACAGGAGTTCAACTCTTTCTTCCAATGTTTGACCCACGGCTGTAATGGACGAAAAATCTGAACTCCCGAGGTGAGCTGAGGGTGACCTGAAGAGGGACCCGGTTTCGAATCCCACAATGGCAGATGGTGAAATTCGAACTCAGTAAAAATCTGGTATTAAAAGTCTGATGATGACCATGAAACCATTGCCAATTGCGCTAAAAACCCATCTGGTTCACTAATATCCTTTAGGTAAGGAAACCTGCCGTCGTTTCTTGGTCTGGTCTACGTGTGACTCTAGACCCACAGCAATGTGGTTGACTGTTGAATGTCCTCTGAACAAGGGAAATTAGGGATGGGCAATAAATTCTGGTCTAGTCAGCGTTTCCCACATCCTATGAACGAATAAAAGAAAATCGCTACTCCTTAGATACTGAATCAGTCCATGCCGAAATGTAACAAGACCTCGACAATATCCAGGCCTGGGCTGAGAAGTGGAAAGTAACATTCACGCCACAGAAGTGGCAGGTAATAACGATCTCAAACAATAGAGAATCTAACCATCGCCCCTTGACGTTCAATGGTATTAACATAACTGAATCCTTCACTCTCAACACCCTGGCGGTTACCATTGACCAGAAACATAACTGGAATAGCCAGGTAAATAATGTGGCGACAAGATGAGGTCAGAGGCTAGGGATTCTGCGACGAGTAACTCACCTCCTGACTCCCCAAAGCCTGTCCATCATATACAAGGCACAAGTCATGAGTGTGATTGAATACCCTCCACCTGCCTGGATTAGTGCAGCTCCAACAGCACTAAAGAAGCTTGGCACTATCCAGGACAAAGCAACTCCTTTTGATTGGCAATCCATCCGCAAACATTCACTCCCTGCAGCACCGTGTAACATATAGAAGTTGCACTGCAGGAATTCACCAAGGCTCCTTAGACAGCACCTCCCAAACCCACGGCCACTACCATCTAGAAGGACAAGGGTGGCAGATTGATGGGAACCCCACCACCTGGAAGTTCCCCTCCAATTCACTCACCATCCTGACTTGGAAATATACCACCGTTCCATTACCTTCGCTGGATCAATGTCCTGGGACCCTCTATTAACAGCACTTTGGATGTACCTACACCACATGGACTGCAGCAGTTCAAGAAGGCAGCTCACCACCACCTTCTCAAGGGCAGCCAGGTATGGTTGGCCCAGCCAACGAAGCCCATATCCCTTGACTAAAAAAGAAAACACATTGCCCATCTCTAATTGTCTCTGCTGGGTGCTGTCAAAATCACACACTCACATTGTCACACACACGCTCACACAAACACGCTGCCTTTCTCACACACATGGTCTCACACACATCCAATCTCACACACACACGCTCTCACACAGACACTTAGGTAACATCTAGGGTCTCAGTGCTAGTAGCGCTAATCCTGCTTTAAACCCTCCTCTGCAGTCTCTTGCTCAACTTCCATTCACTTCAATCTAATGGAAAATAATAGTTGGAACCTGTAAGCATTTGGAAGATATTTACGGATGACTCCAGGTTTTCTTTCAGTTGGAATCTTTATCTAATCTGTCCACTCGTGGTGCTGTTTCACAGACTTGCCCCTGATAATATCAATGGTTTCCTTCTTGATCGGAAATGATGAATCTTGTGAATTCACAACGTAGATAATCAAGCTTACAAACAATTGATAGTATTTTACTGACTTTATTAACTTCAATAACACAGACTAAACCATTCAGCAATAATTGAAGAAGTTCACTAAAGGTCATTAAGATATAAAGTGAGAGATGTTTGCTAAAGTGTATAATAGGAACACTGGATTCTATAGGTTAAGGTTAACAAACTATTTTTCACAACAATCAGGTCACCAAGACCGTTAAAATGCGAGGGAAGTGCAGATGTTAATTTCCAGAGGAACTGAATTGAAAGGCACAGACAATCAAAGTTACTTTCTATTTCTCTGTAGCTCTGATGAAGGGTAATACAGACTCCAAACGTTAAATCTGTTTTTCTCTCCACAGATGCTGTCAGGCCTGTTGAGCTTATCCAGCATTTTCTGTTTTTCTTTCAGATTTCTAGCATCCGCAGTATTTTTCTATAAACTTAACTGCAACCTTGCTTATATCACACTCACCATACTGTAGGCAGTGTGTAATGATGGCTTTTAAGGAAAGGAATCAGGGAGGTCTACAATAAACACTGGGAGATAAGGAGGCACAGGATCAGAGTTAAAGGATTGAAAGAAGCTGAGCCGAGAAAGGAGGTAAATTTCAAACTCACGGCGCAGTGTCATGCACTGAAAAGAGATACGAGCACACATAGACTTCATCATCTTAACTATTTTCCCCTTAGCTGGGCTGTCTCTGTATCACAGATGCACAACACACACACAACACAAACACAGACACACACACACACACACAGACACACAAATACACATCCACACACACACACACAAACACACACACGCACGCACACACATACATACACTCAAACAGATTCCCCAGCACACCCACATCTTTTCGTTCCCAATCTACCCTCCATTGGAGACTGTAAGCATCACACACCCGTAAATCGCGACCAATACACCATCAGCTGGTTACTGCCAGAATCTCACACACAAACACACACACACACACACACATACATTTTTTCAAATGTGCCCTCATCTCGATATTGTCAGAATCACACAAACATACGCACACACATTTGTTACAACATGCCCTCTGCTGAATATTGTAAGAATTACACACATATACACACGCACACATTTTATGGAATGTGCCCCCTACTGGATATTGTCAGAATCACACACACACAAATACTCACACGCACACGCACACACAGACATACACACACACAAAATTTTTTTTCAATTATTCCCTCTTCTGGATAGTGTCAGAATCACACACAAACACACGCACATACACTCACGAATACGCACTCACACACATACATGTTTTCGATTATGCCCTCTGCTGGATAGTGTCAGAATCACAGGCACTCAATCACGCACACACACACACACACACACACGTACATTATATATATATATATATCTATATATATATATATATCCGTGGATTTCCGTTTATGTCCAGGGGGTGTTTTATTCCGCGATTGCAGTTTCTTCGGAACGAGTGAATTTCTCCAACTGGTTCTTTGAATGCAACCCTTCATTGAACACAAAACATCAACCTGATTGGATAAACTGCACTGACCAAACCCACTCACTCAAATGCAGCTCACCCAACGGGGCAAAAACCAGCACAGCCGTCTTGTTGGTGGAACTGTCTGGACTGAGATTGGGACAGAGTTAACAAATAATTTGAACCAAATGATCATGCTGTGCACGATATGAATTAATTTCACTTGCTCTATTAACCTCAACCAATAGTGCGGATACATTCCTGAGCGCTACAAAGCCAAACTTATCAGCACAGTAGTAGGAACTCGAGTTATTCCACTGGACATTGCAAATTCCCAGTATCAATTGAAGTTTGCTGTTGCCTTTTTTGGAAATAAACTTACAATCGGCCCATTAACAGGGACGGATATCGATTAGTATCGGGCCTTCACCCACAGGTATTTTGACCAGAAATTGCGAGACACCAATCCTTCCTCAAAAATGTAGTGACAGGTTAATTGCACCGTCTGGCCGACTTCAGCTGTCAATATGAAGCGTCTCTGAGACAGAGAGAGCTCGGATTCTGCAACTAAAAATATTATTGTTTCGAAGCCATTAATTGTGGAGAGATAGGAAGCAGCCGCTTTGAAACACGTGGACTGTAATTTAAGAACAGTCACGTCATTGCCTTTAATTATTCTTGGTTAGATTAATTTTCCAATTTGCGTTTTCTTCACTTTACAGGAGGTACCAGTGGATAAACTCACATGATCAGATTAAGTTCCTTCACCTAATCGCTGGGTCAAATTTTCCGCTGGATAAACCCTTTTTCTGGCTGATTCCTGTTTAAAATTCTCACCCACCTCTTACTCATTATAAACCCGCAGAACTTGGAAAATGAGCATCAGAGATAAAGATTCCTTGGCATGTTGACGAGGTGAGCTTTCCTTGCTTTCGCTCCCATCAGTTTGTTACTGCAGGTGCAGTAATCTCTGACTGACCTGAGCTCAGACCCAATGAGCTGCTCCGCTTTCTGATGTTGTGGAAACTGCGATGAGCTTTGCTATTGACAGTATGACACCATGTTAGGTGCGGGTCCTTGTGAATGCCACGTGCATTTGACTTCCTGTAAGCCACAGGAGTCAAAAGGTAGAATGCTTATTAAGGGCTTCATTGGCTTGTCATTCTGGGGGATGGTAACAGAACACTACCGGTAGGGGAAAAGGTTCAATATTGCAGTTAAAGATTGATTCGTTCTCGGGATGAAAGCCTCACTTGGAAGGCCAGTATATATTAACCATTCAGATTTGCCTATTCAGAAGGTGGTGGTGAGCTTCCTTCTTAAAGTGCTGCAGTCCATGTGGTTTAGGTACACCCAGAGTGCTGTTCGGGCGAGAGTTCCAGGATTTTGACCCAGTGGCATTTAAGGAACTGTGGTTTATTCCAAGTCAGAATGGCGTGTGACTTGGAGGGGAGCTTGCAGTTGGTGGTGATCCATGTATCTGCTGCCCTTGTACTTGTTGGTTGTAAAGGTCGCAACTTTAGCCAGGAAATCAGAAAGTTACGTCACAGTGTTCAATATAATTTATTCTGCAAAGAGGTTTTAAAGATTCTTGATGCAGCTTGTTAAACACAGAGACTGGAAAATATTGAATGAGACTTCTGTACCTTGATTTGAATTTTAAGTACGAGTTTCTCGTTCTGCAAAATACAAGTTGCACACAGACATGGAGTGGAATTCAAATGGAACATTACGTTCTCACACTGCACTTATCGAGAATCAATTGCACGATTCTCTTTCTGCTTCAGTTCTACTCCTTAACATTTCCGTGCACTGTCGTCCTTTCTGTTAAGCCTCATCTATGATATAAAGTGGCAATGGTGATTAGCCTCAATTCAGTGTTCTGAGCTCAATGTAGAATGGAATGTACAAATGATTTGACTGATTGACACCGTGAAGAGTTTCAATCAATAATGCATGTTTCACTTTAAATCTTACTCTAAGTACGACTGCAGCAGTTCAGTAGAAAATTCACTGCACAGTTATACTTTTGAAATAACTGTTAAGCTGCTTTGATGTTAAAGTTTAAAAAGTTACATAGAATCTGCAGCTCAGAAACAAGCCATTCGACTCGAATCTACGTGCTTGAGGTTATGCACCACACGGGCCTTCTCCCAGCCCCTCTTCCTCTCAGCCCAAGAGCTTATTCATTTCTTCCTTTCTCACGCATATGTTTGTCCAGCTTCGCACTTAAACACATCTCTGCAAGCCTCTACCACTTCTGATGGGGGCAGGTTCCACATTCTCCCTCTTGTCTAGGTGAAGGAGTTTCTCCTGAATTCCCGGCTGGATTTATCTCATATTGATGACCCTTAGTTTCAGAGGACCATTGGAACACAAGAGCAGGATTAGGCCATTTCGCGTTTCGAGCCTGCTCCACCTTTTAATATGATCATGGCCGATCTGGTTGTGGTCTCAAATCCACTTTCCCGACTGCCGCACATAGTCCTTGAGTCCCTTGCCGAACAAAATTCTGTCCATCACGGTCCTGAATAAGTTCAAACGCCCAGGCGCCACTACTTTGTGGGGAACGACCATTTAGGTGACAAAATAAATCTCCTCATCTCTCTCTTAAAATGGAGGCCTTTAGCTATGAAACATGTCCCCTAGTTTTGTGCACAACAGGAAACATCCTCCGGCTATCCGCGCTATCAAGGCCCCTAAGGAAGATATACCTTTCAATAGGATCACCTTTCATTCCTCTAAACCCCAGTTGGAGTTCCTGAATTCCCGGTTGGATTTATTGATGACCAATATTTTGGTAATACTGCCGAAGTAGAGCCACCTTCCCGACGTCTGCCTAAATGAAGCATTTCATAATTTTAAAGGCCTCGGTCGAGTCACCCCTCAATCTTCCCCTTTTTTAAGAGTAAAGAGCCCCTGCCTGTTTATTTTCCCTGATAGTTATAAGCTCGCCGTCCTAGTGTCATCCTTGTGAATTATTAAATGTACATTTTCCACTGTCTCTGTAACCTCTCTAGAATATGCAGAGCTGTGTTCTGTACTCCAAGTGTGGTCTAACTAATGTGAGTACATACCTGCTGTATTTTGTAAAACAGATGAGTGCGTGACAGCATTTCAACCTGCAATAAACAGGAAAACCGCAGAGAGCTGTCACCCTCGGCATTATTTTCCAACCCCTATCTTGTATCTACGAATAAACACAGAACACCATTCAGTCTGCACATTTCACACCTCCTTCACACCGAAAGATCGAGAGCGAGTTCACAGTGAGATTCGGATTGGGGGCTCAGAGTCTGACCTTCTGAAGTCCCGGACAATGAGCTTCCTCGGTGTGTGTGCATTGTCCCATCTCTTCCAGGGTGAGATATCCTAACATGTTAAGATAGAGTGGAGAAGGGTTTGGATAGAGTAAATAAGGAAAAACAGTTTCCACTGGCAGGAGGATCGGTAACCAGAGGGACACAGATTGAAGAGCATCAGCAATAGAACCAGAGGGGGAGATGAGATTCTATTTTAACTTAGCGAGTTGTTGTGATTTGGATGGCACTGCCTGAAAAGGCAGTAGACGCCGATGCAATTGGAAGTTTCAAAAGGGAAATTGGATAAATGCTTGAAAGGGAAACAGTTGCAGGGGTATGCGGGAAGGAGAGGGTTGAGAGCGGGGGCCAACTGGATAGATATCTCAAAGTGCTAGCACTTTGAAGGGCCTAATGGCCTTTGCCTGCGCTGTGCGGTTCTATAAGATGTAATTCAGTTTTCAAGTCCGATGTAAAAATAGAGCGAATATAGTCAAAAACGTGGGATATGTGTATCCGTCAGGAACAATGAATGGAATTAATCCGAAATGGATCCTCTGCTGGCATGAAAGATGTGAGTTGGCTCCATTGAAATTATTGGCAATTGAGAAGGGCACAGAGTTTCTAATAGATCATTAGAGTGATTTATAATCTCTGTAACAAAATAAAATGCCCAAAGGCAGCCGAGAAGAAGAGGAAACGAAGGGTGGATGAGAGAAAAATAAAACAGTAGGAAAATTTCGATTTCAAGCAGCACTTTTACGTTTTTAAGTTCATACAGTTCCCATGTGTGTATCCCAGTGATTAAATTAGATTGAGTGGTGAATGAACTCGTACTGTGCCCTTGGAAAGACAGGGGTAAACCGAAGCAAACAACCGAATCCGCGCGATTTTTCGATATTAGTCCATACTTTTTAAAAATACTTTTGCTTCCTCCATATTGGGGTGTCTTCGCCGGAGGCCGGCTTCAGGAGCGAGGGTGTGCGGGTGACGGGCCGCTCCATAATCTGTGGTAACCTCTTGTTTTTTCTCTCTTGCTCAGTTATTGTGTCTCAGCCTGTCTTGTCTCAGTCTCTGCCGGTTCAGACACTCCCTGCGGGCAGTCGTGCTGAACTGAGCTGCCACACGGAGAGCCCATTAGTTGCTTACGCCGTCTGGTACAGACAGCGGGGGCGAAACGACATGAAGCTGGTTTACACTGCGGGCAAGTACCTCCAAGCAGAGGGGAGGTTTTCCAGCGAGATTTCTGACAAAGCGGGTTATTATTCACTGCTTATTTCGGATACCCGGAGAAATGATTCTGGAATGTATTACTGTGCAATCCGCAATTACCAGAGCAGGGCCTTAATAATCGGAAATGGCTCCAAGTTAGTGATTACAGGTAAATTTCATCAATATTCCATTGCATTGCGTCTTTCTACAGCAATTAAAATTGTCTGGTTTCAGTTCTTAATGGGGTTTCTGTTCCATTTGCCAAATTTAGAGGGCTCCCCGACCATATTCCTCCTCTCCCCGCCGGAGGATGAGATTCCTTCCATGGAAAGGGTCCCGTTGTTGTGTTTGATCAGAGGTTTGTCCCCCGATTCCTTTCCCATCCGCTGGAATGTTTCCGGGCGGGATATCGAAGGACAGACAGATTCGGGGACAATTGAGACGGACGGGACCTACACCATCAGGAGTTACACCAGCCTCTCGACGGAAACCTGGAGCAGCGGCGCTCTCTGTACTTGCGCCGTTCAAATCAACTCCAGCGAAAATCTTCTCAGTGCAAGTGTCTCATCTCAGAGAGGTAGCTATTAACAGTGACCGTTTAACAATCTATTTAATGCTGATGGCAGGTTTTGTCAATTTTGTAAATTAGAATTGTCCATCTTTCCGCGTGTGTCCATGTATCATCATTTTATCATTGAACTATCACAGGTCTCTCCGTCTTTCAGAGTTTAGCTTTCTGAAATTCTAACTCCATCTGTTCTCTCTACCTCAGAGGGCTTTGGATGCTCTGTCACTGAGATAGATTTTTGTGCACTAAGGGAATAAGGGATGTGGACAGGGCAGGAACGTGCATGTAATCTGCAAGATTAACCGTGGTCTTATTGAATGGCGGATCTCTTTGAGGGGCAGAATTGTCTTCTGCTCCTATTTCTTGTGTTCTTATGTCTGTCTAAGCATATTGACATGGTTCCATGCCACTGGATCATTTGTCAAAACTGAAAGGTGTGATTACATTTCCAGTGTACCACTTTGTCCCACCATTCCTGTGTTCAATTATCGATTCATATCTCTATCTACTTATCATTCACAATATTTCTGTCTGTCTTAGTTAAACAGTGGGATGTAAAATATCTTCTCTTTATATATTTTTATGTCTGACTCTCTCTCTCTCTCTCTGAATCCTTCTCATTACCGCTCGCCCTCTCTGTCTCTCCAGGTCCCACCACTGTTTGCCTCATCACTTTCTCCCTCGCATTCTGTGTTTATCTATTGAAAAATGTATTCATCTCTCGATCTATCTCACTCTACCTCTGTTTATCTTGTCTATTTCTATAGTAGTTAAACGGTGCCTTATAAGAAATCTGGGACATTCATCGATCTTCCTATCTCTCGATCTCTCTCCATCTCTCATCCTCTTTCTCTCTTTCTCTCTCTGTCTCGATCGCTCTCTCTCTATCCCTTCCCATCCAGTTAAAAATTTCTGTCTCTGTTTTATGCTCTATCTGTCACACTCTCTTCATCTCTCTATCTCTATCTAACTATGCATCTCTCCATCCATTTTTCCATCCATCTCTCCGTCCACCTTTTTGCTCTGCTTCTCCCCCTCTCCAAATCTCCCTCTCCCCCTCTCCCTATCCCCCATTTCTTCCTCTCTCCCCCACTCTCTCCATCTCTCCCCATCCCGCTTTCCCTCTCTCCCCATCTCCCCCTCACCCCAATTCCCCCTCTGTCGAACTCTCCATTTCTCCCCTATCCCCCATCCCTTCCTCTCTCTCCCCATTTTTCCCTCTCTCCGTCGCTCCCTCTCTCCCCATCTCTCCCTCTCCCCCCCTCTCCCCAACTCTCCCTCGCTCCCCCATCACCTCCTTTCTCCCTCTCACTCCGCCATTTCTCCCTCTCTCCACATCTCTCCACTCTCCGTCTCTTCCCCTTTCTCCCCTATTTCCCCTTACCCCCTCAAATCGCTCCCCCCTTCAACTATTTTCCTCTGTAATTCTATCTTAGTTAAACAGTTATACCTAAGTGATCTGCTCTGTCGACCACCCTCTGTCCATCTCTCCCTTGCTTAAAATTTATTTGCTACTAAAGCAGAGCTCTATCTATCTTTTGCTGTCATTCTTCCTCTATCTCTCTTTCGTTATCTCTCCTAAGTTTGTCCTATATAAATAGTGTTGTATAAGATCGCTGTTCTCTCTCTCTCTCTCGCTTACTCTCTCTCTATTTCAGCCTTTATAAACGGGCGTCTATCTATCTCTTTATCACTCGCTCTCAGTGTCCGATTCAAATAGCATTTTTAAAAATTTCTTCTCATTCTCCCTATCTCTCTCTCTCTTTCTACAAATAGATATCTACCCTGTTTAAATAGTGCTTTATAAGATCGCTGCTGTCCCTTGCTACCCGTCTCTCCATCTCTGTCTCTATCTCTTCTCTCTCTTTCTACCTCTTTCTAGGTCTGTTTCTGTTTCAATATTGTTCTGTAAGGCCTCTGCTCTATTTCAGGATAATGAAAGATATAAAAATCTATTCACGTCTCCAGTTGAAATCAGGCATCTAATTTTTGATTATTCTCCCCACTTGTTTAATTAATTCCACAAACTTTCTTTTAAATGAAAGATTTTTTTTTTTGCAGTTTCCCCGCTCTTTACCACCTGCAGTTTCCTGCTTTTCGGGCGTTTGTCGGCGGCGGCGCTTCTCCTTCTGGGGATGATCCTTGTGGCCGGGAGAAGGAGCTGCCGGAACAGCCAGACAGGTAGCGATTGTTGGGAGACGCTGTAACTTCGCGGCGCTCTCAATCCATCCATTTATCAATGGGTTATTGACACTTTCAGCCTGTTCAGAGTGAAATGTAGCCACTCATGCTCCGTTCAAATTTTACTTTCTAGCAGGAAAAATTAACAGTGACGAGGAAATGAAAGATTGCAGAGAACAACGAGACAATAAAGAGGTAAAAGAATGGAATTGTTGTCACAAGCCTGGATACATTTCACGAAATTTTAATCCAAGGTGTAAATTTCATAGTTATTGCGATTAATCTAGATAACTTTCCGTCATGGGTAGTACAGAATGGCAGAAACTAGGCTTCAAACCCTCTAGTGGGGAAGATTAAGGGGTGATTGAGTCGAGGCGTTTAAGATGATAAAATGATACGATCGTGTCTGTAGAGATAAACTCTTTGCTCTGGTGGCGCGGATCTGGGGTTTGGGGGCTGGATGAGTAGTGGGTGTTGGCGGGTTGGTGTCCAGGAAAAAAGGTGCAGGACTTTAAAATTATCGGGAGGTCAATCAGCGGTGATGTCAGGGTGCACTTTGTCACACAAAGGCGACTGGAAATCTGGAGCTCTCTCCCCTCAAAAGCTGTTGAGGCTGCGGGATCAATTGGAAATGCCAAAACTAAGATTGATAGATTTTTGTTTTGTTATGGGGTTAAGGATTATTGAACCAAGGTGGGTGGATGGAAGTTATGATACAGATACGCCATGATCTAATTGAATAGACTGGAGGGGCTGAATGGCCTCCTCCTATCCCGATGATGATTGTGTTCGTTATATTAATCGATTGTTTTTTTCTTTTTTCTCCACAGACGCTTGATGGCCACTTGGCCTTCAATGAGGATCCCACACTTTGACTGGAGATCAAAGGGGGAGAGAGAGCTCACAGCCTTCCTCCCGAACACGACGTGTTGTAGACATTTTCCACTGTTGGACGGGAAGTTCCAAAAGTCCAACCGGTGCAAATTCAGGCCTATTCTCGGCGCAATTTTATGATGTCGCCCAAAGCGGCAACAGAATAATCTCTTAATGCCCCCTATTCTAACCAGGAAATATCACCTGCAGTTCCACTCCAGCCTCTCCAGCTTTCTGTTATTTAGCATTGGTGTTTATTAATGCACTCTGCGTCTTTATTCAGTATATCAACAAGGTATTATGCAAACAGAATTTACAATGTATCTGTGCTCGAGTTACCTACATATTAAAACAGATTTGAAAACCAATGTTAGCTCTGTGATACCAGTTTTTTGGATCATTCAGACCAGATGCACCCAGGGTTTCTCTGAGGCCAAAGTGCAAATACATTTATAGAGCGAATGTTAGCAGGATAGAAGCAGGATTAAGGACCAACAAGTACTGGATGGGAGTTTAGGCTGCAGCGCTAGTGGACCCCGAGCCTTCACTGGTTGTGTCCTGGGAGGGAACATTGTTATATGTACTCTTGAAAGAAGATTTTTGACAACCCATCCACCCTTTTGTTATTACCCCACTCTATGAAAAGGGAGGTAGAGCGAAAACAGGGAATTATAGACCAGTCAGCTTAACGTCGGTAGTGGGCAAAATTCTAGAGTCCATTATAAATGATTTAATAGCTGAGCACGTAAAAAGCAGTGGCAGAATCGGACAGAGTCAGCAGGGGTTTACGAAAGGGGAACCATGCTTGACAAATCTCCTGGAACTTTTCGAGAATGAAACTTGTAGAGTTGATGAGGGGGAGCCAGTGCATGTGGTTTATTTGGACTTCCAGACGGCTTTCAACAAATTCCCACGTGAGAGATTAGCGTGTAGAATTAAAGCACATGGGATTGGGGGTCGTGTATTGGGATGGATAGAAAACGGGTTGGCAGACAGGAAACAAAGAGTAGGTATGAACGCGTCTTTTTCCGAATGGCAGGCAGTGAATAGTGGGGTACCACAGGGATCGGTGCTGGGACCCCAGCTATTCACAACGGATACTAATGATTTAGATAATGGAGCTAAATGTAATATCTCCAGATTTACAGATGACACAAAGCTGGGTGTGGGGGTTGGGGGGGTGGGGGGGGACGTGGTGGGGGTTGGGAAGTTGGTGGGGGGGGAGCGCGTGGGGGGTGAGCTGTGCGAGGGAGGCAGAGATGCTTCAGCGTGATTTAGACAAGCTGAGCGAGCGGGCAAATCCATGCCAGATGTAAAGTACTGTGGATAAATGTGAGATTATCCACTTTGGTAGAAAAAACAGGAAGGCATATTATTACCTGAAAGGCTATAAATTGAGAGAGGAGAATGTGCAACGAGACCTGGGTGTCCTCGTACACCAGTCGTTGAATGTAATCATGCAGGTGCAGCAGGCGGTAAAGAAGGCAAATGGTATGTTGGCCGTCATAGCGAGAGGATTCGAGTGCAGGGGCAGGGATGTCTTGCTGCAATTATACAGGGCCTTGGTGAGACCACACTTTGAATATTGTGCGCAGTTTTGGTCTCCTTATCTGAGGAAGGATTTTCTTGCTATAGATGGAATGCAGCGAAGGTTAACCAGAATGAATCCTGGGATGGCGGGACTGACATATGAGGAGAGATAGGATTATATTTCCTGGAGTTCAGAAGAATGAGGGGGGATTTCATAGAAACCTATAAAATTCTAACAGAGCTAGCCAGGGTAGATGCAGGAAGGGTATTCCAGATGGCGAGGTAGTCCAGAACCAGGGCTCACAGGTTGAGGATACGGAGTATACCATTTTGAGTTGAGATGAAGAGAAATTTCTTCAGCCAGAGAGTGGTGAGCCTGTGGAATTTGCTCCCACGCAAAGTAGCTGAGGCCAAAAAATTGTATGTTTTCAAGAAGGAGTTAGATATAGCTCTTGGGGCGAAAGGGAGCAAAGGATATGGGGAGAAAGCGGGAGCAAGCTATTGAGTTGTATGATCAGCCAAGATCATAATGAATGGCTGAGCCGTCTTGAAGGGCCGAATGGCCTACTCCTGCTCCTTTTTTCTATGTTTCTATGTAATACAATTTAGTGCATTTTATCAACCAAAATCACTGGTTCGAAGGCACTTAAAACACAGGAGGAGGCCATTCAACCCGTCACGTCTGTACCAGCTTGTTGAATGTGCACTTTAGTACCTCACCCCAGCTGTCTCCTCATGACCCTATGAATTAGTCCCTTGTAACACACCGCCCATTAAATGTCAGTCTCTATCCTGAATACAGCACATCCCATCGGCTGTGATTGAAAGTGGCTTGCTGGTGATGTTAATAATTCGCAAACATTGGCACCTCACATTAGATTATTGGTCCAACGTGTGAGTAAATATGATGTTTCACTGAGATGATGTAATCTATTTCTCTGACATCTTTCATTTCATCAATATTAAAAAGCTGCTATCGAAACCGTTGTTGCGTTGATTACTGGATATTTTTGTTGATGATCAAGCTCTGGTCTGCAGAAAATATCTTAAATCCTGTTCGTAGCAGACAGGAACATTCCCAAATTAACACTAACATTATTTTGTTGTCAAGACTCATTCTGCATAGACATTTCCAGACACTTATTAAAAGATGCAAATGGGAAAGGTCAACCTGCTAATCACAGTTCATCCGTCCGGGAAGGTTTTGTCATCTTTAACCTGCAGGAAAATAACTTTTTCCTTAAAAATACCAGGGATCTTTGCAAGCGGTTCCCTATTCTACCTACGCAGCGAACCATTCCTGGTGCTGATAATTCTGTGTGTCATCGACCTCCAGGCATCAGTCCTCATAATATCTTGACCTATTAATCCTAGAGGCACATTGGAGCCATTCAGTCCCTCTGGTTGGACCTAGCATTCTATCTGGTCATGGCTGAAGTTAGGAAATTGAGATAGTTTAAGTACGTTATATGCGTATTTGTGGGTTTTTTTAAGTATAAGGTACATCTTTCAGTTTAAGTTTATTTTATATAATTTTTCTATTTGTCGACTAAAATGTGAATCCTGGTATCTAGTTACATTTTTGAATGGAGGTAGCAGGTCTAAGGCTCTGTTTTTATAGTTGCATTTCCAATGTGTTTTTTGACTCTTCAAGATAAGGTAAAACAATCAACAGAGTAGAACAAACGGTGCAGCTGCCTAGAAATAGGCGTCCAAATAGGGAGGCTCTCGGACACATGCAGATCCACACACACATACACACACACACACACACACACACACATACACACACGCAGGGGGAATCAGAGAGAGAGAGAGAAAGAAGAAGTTTGAGTTCACTTGAAAGAAGCTGCCAGAGAGAGGTTAGAGAGCAGAGCTTCAGAAAGTATTTCCCAAACTGAAGTTGCAGCCAAGAATCCAGATAAGCAATCTATGAGAAGGGGCTGCAGAGAGCAGATTTCCCAAAAGAACCGAAAGCTCCCAAACCCAAGGACTGAGACAGAAACGGTACAAAGTCCCAAGAAGACTTTTTAGTCAAATAAAGGACAGGAACCTGGTGTGGAATTGATTGGATATGTGGATATGCTCATTATAACATGCAAATCTACCAGGGGAGTCACAGCAAGGAAGCTCTGTTCACGCTGCATCTAAACCTCAGCTCCTCACGTGTAAAAAAGGGCAGTTGCCAGTGAGGGAGAAACACCATCAGACACCCACTCTGCTGGCACCAGAGAAGGCGGTTGATCAACTGAATGATACAACTCGCATCCAAAGTTGAGCATTTTTGAAAGGAGTTAATGAGTCCTTCAGAGACAAAATTCAAAAGGTTTGAAATTTATAATAACGGGTTCAAATACTTAAATGATGGTATCGTGGGATGTAGCTCATTGCCACACTCTGACACAGTTCACTTGTGTAAGTTATTCTTCAAAATAAAGCAGACAGAAGGCCTTATAAATGTGTTGCTAAAGTATTGCCTTAAATTTTAGTCGTGGGTTATTCGGCGAGTGAATCTTATTTACCGATATACCACATTCTAAGATCAGTGGTGGGGAAACAAATGGAAACGACCCCGAGGGAGAGAATTAATCTACGCTTGGCGAGGCAGGGATTAATCAAGGACAGTCAGCATGGTTTTGTTAAGGGGATGCCATGTCTGAAAAGTTTGATTGAATTTTTCGAAGAAATCAGCAGGCTTGTAGATGAGGGCAATGCATTTGACGTAGTCTATTTGGACTTATGAAAGGCTTTTGATAACGTGCCGCATGGGAGACTGATCACGAAGTTAAAACCCCATGGAATTCAAGGTAATTTGTCAAACAGGATCCAGAATTGGCTGAGTGGCAGGAAGAAGAGGGTGATGGTCGAAGGATATTTTTGTGACTGGATGCCTGTGTCCAGTGGGGTTCCACAGGGATCGGTCTTGTCGTATGTGTAAATGATTTAGACTTGAATGTAAGACCATTGGACCATAAGACATCAGAGCAGAAATTAGGCCAATCGGCCCATCGAGCCTGCTCCGCCATTCAATCATAGCTGAAAAGTGTCTCAACCCCATTTTCCCGCCTTCTCCCCGTAACCTTTGATCCCCTTACCAATCAAGAACCTATCTATCTCGGCATTAAATACACTCAATGACCTGGCCTCCACAGCCTTCTGTGGCAATGAATTCCATAGATTCGCCACTCTCTGGCTAAAGAAGTTTCTCCTCATCTCGGTTCTAAAAGGTCTTCCCTTTACTCTGAGGCTGTGCCCTCGGGTCCTAGTCTTTCCTACTAATGGAAACATGTTCCCCAGATAGGAGGGTTGATCAGTAAATTCGCGAATGACACGAAAATTGGTGGGATTATAAATAGTGAGGAGGATCGCCTTTGATTACAGGAGGATATAGACAAACTGGACAGAACGGCTGATGAGTGGCAAATTAAATTTAATCCGGATAAGTGTGACCTAATGCACTGGGGCAGGGCAAAAATGGCACGGGAATACACGATAAATGGTAGAACCCTGGGAAGTACCGAGGATCAGAGGACCTTGGTGTGCAATACCACCTGGCCCTTAATATAGTGGGACAGGTAGATGAGGTGGTTAAGAAGTCAGATGAGATTCTTGCCTTTATTAGCCGAGGCATAAAATATAAGGGCAGGGAGGGTATGCTGGATCTGTATAAAACTTTGGCTAAGGCCACAGCTAGAGTTTTGCATGCAGTCCTGGAATCGGCATTATACAAACGATGTGATTGCACTGGAGAGAGTGTAGAGATGATTTACCAGGCGGGAGAGTTTTAATGATGAGGGGAGATTGGATAGGCTGAGGTTATTTTCCATGGAGCAGAGGAGATTGAGGGGGGACATGGTTGACCTGTATAAAATTGTGAGGGGCATAGATAGGGTAGACAGGACGGAACTTTTCCCCTTGGTGGAGAGGTCAATAACCAGGGGGCATAGATTTAAGTTGAGGGGCAGGGTGTTTAGGGGGTATGTGTGGAAGAACATTTTCACCCAGAGGGTGACATGAATCTGGAACTCACTCCCTGAAAGGGTGGTAGAGGCGGAAACCAACATATCATTTAAGAAGTATTTGGATGTTCACTTGCGATGCCATGGCATACAAGGCTAACGGCCCTTTGCGGGAAAATGTGATTAGAATAGTTTGGCACTTGTTTGACTGGCGCAGACTCTATGGGCCGAAGGACTTTTCTCTGTGCTGTCGACCCTTATGATTCTATGACTCTATAAGTCCACCCATGTTGGATACCTGGATGATTCAGGGTATCACAAACTGCGGGTTATTGGGCAGCAGGTTAAATGGTTTGCGTCGGGTTAAGAACTTTTTGGCCCCGGTTTCGAGGTTATAACTACCCGGAAAGATTGAACAGGTTGGGGCTCTTTCCCCTAGAAAAGTAGATGCTGAAGGGTTGACCTGATAGGCGATTTAAGCTATGAACATATTCGATATGGTAGAACTAAAGAAGGTATCACTACTTGTGGCAGAGAGATCAGAACTAGGGGGCATCAATATAAAATAGTCACCAATAAATCCAATCAGGAATTCAGGATAAACATCTTTACTCATCTGATGCGAAGAATGTGGAATTCTCTCCCACAAGGGGTGGTCGAGTTGAATCGCAGCGATGCATTGAAGGGGGAATCAGGATAAACAGACGAGGTGTAAGGGATAGCGGATGTGTTGATGCAGCGGAATGACAAGGAATGGGAGGAAGTTCCCGTGGAGCAGATACACCGGCACAGAGCAGATGGCCCATGCTCCGCTGATCCACAGGGGAAATTCTGACACAAAGAGGCAGGCGGGAAGGCAGCTTCTGGGTGAAACAGGTATTAAATTTTTAGCGTCATATTCTAGTTTTCTTTTTTGTTGAAACCAGAAAAACATAATGTGTCCTCGGTGAATTAAGCATAACACTCGGAATGAGAGATATTTCCTCTCTGCCCGCACGAACGTCACAAGCAGTCGTGCTGTTGAATTCAAACCATTGCCTTTTGTCTCTAGTTTGAAGCAGCCTGGACTGCGCACCGCCTGTGACGCGTGTTTACCACGATCTGTAGTGTGTTGCCCTTTGCAGGCAGAGCCGTGTGTGGTCTCCTAACCTGTAAACAGGAAACCCTGTGCTAAAGTTTACAGCGCGCTGATTTTTCCAGTGAGCTATTTTTAAACGTTACACCTAATTAAAGCAGCATCTGCATTTTCATCATGTCTCCCGAGCCCGGGGCCGAGAACAGAGACACCCGAGCGAAGAGGCCGAACAAATCTCAAAGGAACCGGCCCGGGATCGGAGACAATGTGCTTCTTAATGCCCTGTGCGTTGCTGCATCTGTTTCCAGGTTTGAGCCTTCTTCACTCCTCACTCAGGATGGTTTAAGACCATGAGATAGTCAACCTAGTAGAAAATTATCCCCATGCCTACATTCTATCATATTAGCTTCATGTCGTTGTACTGAGTTATGTCCACTTGCTCAAAACTGACCACATATCAACACTCTCCAGTCTATCTGAAAAGAAGTTCAAACGAGATCCTTTGACTGCCTATTTCGATTGCAAACGATCCCAGGGCCACTATTAGCAGTGGAACGGATGGGTTGGGGTAGGGGCAGCGGAGTTTCCCCCCTGTGCCCCTGGAGCCAATATTTATCCCCCAAACAGCATGATTAAAAGTACGACCTGGGTCATAGTCACTCTGTTACTTGTGGGTCTTGTTGTGCGCCATTAAGGCTGCCGCGTTTCCTACGTAACATCAGAGACAGTATTTTTAAAAAAAGTCCTTAATTGTCTCTGATGCGCCTCTTCTTCCCTTTTGCTCGTGTTATTGTTTCAAATTTAACCCTCAGCTTTTGACTCCATTAACATGTATTAATCAGTGGGTGGTCTATTTATATTTTACTGTTGTAGCCGATTTGCCTGAGCGAACATTTTCTCCCTCCCTGCCATAGCAGAATCCATAGTATTGATTATGTACCTCTCAGTTATTGTATCTCAGGCATGTATTACTGTGCAGCCAAAAAGCCCAGTGGGATGTCTTTACGTTTGGAAATGGTTCAAAATTGTTTATTACTGGTTCAAATGACAATTTTTTTTACAATTCCATTATCAGTAACCAGGAATCTACGGCCAATAGCCATCGAATCTCAAAGCCCGATCCCTTCACGTTGTCCGAAAATCGACCTCTGAACTCCGCCTCCAGCTGAAATTCTCTCGATGGGAGGGGACCTTTCCTTGCGTTTGGGGAAGTGTGTGGACTCCGATTCCTTTGCCGCCCACTGAAAAGTTTCCGGAGGGGGTGACCTGGGGCAGAGCGATTCCAGGACAATCGAGCCGGACGGGACATACCCCATCAGGAGTTACATAATTCTCTGGGCGGAAACATGCAGCAGAGGCGATCTCTGTCCTTGCGCGGCTCAATTAAACTCCAGTGAAAATCTTCCAAGTGAAAGTGTCTCATCTCAGGGAGTTAACTGTTAACAGCTTGCTCGTGCATTCAACGTGCAGCCTATTATTTTGTCATATCTCTTTGTACATCTGAACTTCCACCTTCAATGTGTTCACGTATCATTTTCTGACCCCTTACCCCGCTCTCCTGTATCTCTGAATTTCAGTGTTTATCTTTCTGAATTCTTAGTCCACCTGTCTAGTTGGGATAAAATCCCAATTTTCTGCTAACCACTTTCTCTCTCGATTCCTCGATGACATTATCTGTATCCCATAGGGCAGAGCTTCCAGCAGTGAGACAGTGCACTCTGCCCTTTGACTCGGTGCCGGTGTTTCTGCTCCAGAAATCAATCAATCAATCAATCAATCAATCAATCAATCAATCAATCAATCAATCAATCAATCAATCAATCAATCTATCTATCTATCTATCTATCTATCTATCTATCTATCTATCTATCTATCTATCTATCTATCTATCTATCTATCTATCTATCTATCTATCTATCTATCTATCTATCTATCTATCTATCTATCTATCTATCTATCTATCTATCTATCTATCTATCTATCTATCTATCTATCTATCTATCTATCTATCTATCTATCTATCTATCTATCTATCTATCTATCTATCTATCTATCTATCTATCTATCTATCTATCTATCTATCTATCTATCTATCTATCTATCTATCTATCTATCTATCTATCTATCTATCTATCTATCTATCTATCTATCTAAATATATATCTCTGTCTACCTATTCTATCCATCCGTCTCTCTCTCTCTATCTTTCTCTCACACGCTGTCTATGTGACTGTCTCCCTTTATCTAGCCATCCATCTACCTTCAAATTTGTAAATTTGCTTCGCTTGCCTAATAAATGTCGATTTTTAAAAAAAATGCGCTTGGTGATGTTGGTGACAGTGACAAGACTGACATTGTTGCCCATCCCGAGCCGCCATGCGTAGGTGGCGCTGGATCTCCTTGAACCTTATGCAAGAGCCAAACGGCTCGGGTTGCAGTATTTTTCTGAAATACAATGAGATTCTTCAATTCTTGCTCCCTACCACTTGCAGTTCCCAATTTGAGGGATTTCGTCCAGGGCGGGATTCTCCTTCAGGGGATGGTTCTTGTGCCCGGGAGAAGGGGTTTCAGGAACGGGCAGTCAGGGAGAGATTGTAGGGAGAAGCTGTAACTCCGCGGCGCTCTCAATGCATCCATTAATCACTGGGTTTTGGCAGTTTCAGCTGTTTGAATGTGAATTGAGGTCATTTCAACTAAGTTTAAATTTCACCTTCTAACAGGCAACATGAACAATGATGCGGAACTGACACATTCCAGAGCCACGACACAAGAAAATGCGGTAACTATGGATGGAATTGTTTCCTAACATGTGCAGATACATTTCACTGAATTTTAACCTAAGGTTTAAAGTTTATTGTTAATGTTTTAGCTTTTTGCTCAGTATCGATATGTTTCTACTGTCTTGTAGCGGTGTTTTTATGTTCATTCTGCATCTTTGTGTAGCGCTTGAGCAGGAAAGAGCGCATCAGTGTCCAAGTCAGCAATCCATTAAACACGTTTTGAAATGCAAACACTGTGTTTGGGACTTCAGGCTGTTTGGCCCCTCAGTGCAGATGTGCTCAGTGAATCTGCAATAGCAGGGTACAGGATATCTTTATAGGCCATATGTTTGCAGGTTAGACGTGGGACCAATTCAACAAGAATGATACCAGAGCTAAGCGGTTTTGATGCCAGGGAAGATTGAACAGTCTGGGCCTCTTTTCTCCCCAAAAAAGAAGACTGAGTGGTGACCTGATGAAGATAATTCAAATTATGAAACGATTTGATACGTGGAGGCGGAGAGAGAATGTTTCCATTTGCAGGCAGAGCTGCAGCAAAGGCCATGAACATTAGATATTCGCTAATAATTCCATTGGGGAATTCAGGAATAATTACTTTCCCAGGAGAAAGGGGAGAATGCAGAACTCACAACCACAGCGTGCAGTCGAGGTGAATATCTGAGATGCACTTAAGTGGGAAGCTGGACAACTACGTCATGAATAAAGACATAGGAGGACATGTTGATGGCGTGAGGGTGTTGGAGGAGGGTCGTCTGAAGCACAAGCAATAGCAGAGAGCAGAGGGGCTGAATGGCTTGTTTCTGCTCTGGAAATAATTTTGAATTTTGTAAAGCAGAAAACATGAGCAGTGACTGAAAGCTCTTTGCTTGGAAAAGTTTGCATCATTAACACAATTCCTTCTTCGCACTGAAATAAATAACTAAATGTGAAAGTGGGATTCAGCGGATTGAGGTGATCTGATATTTTGCGTTAGACCTTCAAGTTTATAAGTATTAAAAATTAAGGTTTGAACCCACTGCTTTTTAAGATACATGTTACATAGAATCACAGAATCACACAGTGCAGAAGAGGCCCTTCGGCCCAACGAGTCTGCACTTACACGTGAGAAACATCTGACCTACCTACCTAAACCCATTTACCAGCAAATGGCCCATAGCCTTGAATGTTATGACTTGCCAAGTGCTCATTCGGGTACTTCTTAAAGGATGTGAGGCAACCAGCCTCTTCTGCCCTCCCAGGCAACGCATTCCAGACCGTCACCACCCTTTTGTTAAAAACATTTTACCTCACATTCCCCATAAACTGCCTGCCCCTCACCTTGAATCTATGTCCCATCTTGACTGACCCGTCAACTAAGGGGAACAGCTGCTCCCTATCCACGCTGTCCATGCTCCTCATAATTTTGTTCACCTCGATCAGCCGCCCCTTAGTCTTCTGAGTTCCAACGAAAACAACCCAAGTCTAACCAACCTCTCATCATAACTTAAATATTTCATCCCGGACAACATCCTGGTGAATCTCCTCTGCACCCCCTTCAGTGCAATCACATCCTTCCTATAATGTGGCGGCCAGAACTGCACACAGTACTCAAGCTGTGCCCTCACCAAGGTTCTATACAACTCCAGCATGATCTCCCGACTTTTGTAATTTATGCCTCGATTGATAAAGGAAAGTGTCCCCTGTGCATTTTTAACCAGCCCACTATCATGCCCCTCCGCCTTCAGAGATCTATGGACACACATGCCAAGGTCCCTTTATTCCTCAGAACTTCTTAGTGTCATGCCGTTCATTGAATGCTTCCATGTCAAATTACTCCTTCCATAGGGTTAAATCCCATCTGCCACTTATCTGCCCATTGGACCATCCCGTCTATATCTTCCTGTAGCCCAAGACACTCAACCACACTGTTAACCACCCGGCCAATCTTTATGCCATCCGCAAACTAACTAATCCTACACCCCACATAGTCATCTATGTAGTTCATAAATATGACGAACAATAGGGAACCCAGCACAGATCCCTGTGGTACGCGACTGGACACTGGCTTCCAGTCACAAAATGATCCTTCTCCCATCACCCTCTGTCTCCCATAACTAAGACAATTTTTAATCCATCTAATCAAATTACCCTGTACCCCATGGATATTTGCCTTCTTTACAATTCTCTCATGTGGATACTTGTTAAAGGCTTTGCTGAAATCCATATAAACTACATCAACTGCTCTACACTTACGACTTTAACCAATGTTATTCACTGAGCAAGTGAAATCTCAGAGGAGCATTTTTCTTACTGATCGGATTTTTTTTTTTCAATTTTGAAAACGAGGGAAAACCTTGATGATTCTTGGATCAAGAAAAAAAAAACTTACCACACAAAATAAAAAATATACGGCTGAAGCACTCTTACAAGGTATTCCTCCAAAGAAGAAGCATTTTCAGAGCTCACAAGTAAACTATTTGGCAATAGCTCTTTTATGGAGTTTTAACTGTAAAAAGCCAGCAATCTTACCCAAGGAAAAAATTGCTTCTGCTTTAGTAAAATATATGACGCTCCCTCCCACTCTCTTCCGGTCTGATCTGGAAATTCGAAGGGAGTTCAGATACAGACTTCCTCCTGAAAGCAAAGACGTTTCCGGTTTGAAATCGGATGGCAGCTTCAAATTCTCAATTCTTCTAAGCACAAAGATGGTCTTAGGATATCTCCCCCACAGAGCCATCTCAACTCAACTAAGCATTGTCTTTGAATATCTTCCCCCCGCCCCCATTCATCCTGGCCTCCATTGATCTAAACACCTCTTTGAACTCAGTTTTTCCAAAATATATAAATCCTTCATGTCTTCCTATTACCTCAACTTTCGGCCAAATATCAATAAATAACCTCCCCTTGTTTACTTATGAAGTATTTGTAAATGGTAAAAGTTCTTAAATTCCTTTGAAGTATAGCAGCTCAAAGGACAAGTTCTTACCTATCACCTCATGCAAATTTAAAAAGCCCATCACATTTACTTATACTCGCAACTTCACCATACCCTCTCGTTACAAATGATTGGATCCAGCACGGTTATCTTTCATCTCATTTCTCACAGATAAGCTGCCTTTACTAACTTCCCCCGTTTAATTACCCATGAAGACACACACACACACACACACACACAACTTTCTTTATAGAATACCATGATCTTCCCAAAAATATATAAAAACAGCATCCACCTTGACGTACAAAACTCCACCCATTCACCTTGTTTCCCTTTCATTCATTACACCTACACCACAAAAGGTATGGGATATCAACTGCAGCAACGTTCTGAGGGAGAGAGATCCAGATTTTCACTCCATCTTCCACAGTACCTCTTGTTCCAAAACATACTACACTCAAGGTAAATCTCTGACTCAAGGTAAATCTCTGACATGTAGGTTCAAATGTGAACACAAATGAAAATATACTGTAAAAGTGAAATGGAACCATCACAAGTTTCCTAAATCACTGCCCGTGTCCCTCTCCTGCTTTGTTCTGATTCAGTAAATGATAGAACAAGTCACACCACAAAGACACCCACCACTAACAGCAGCCCAATCCAGGACTGATATTGTCAACTCAGCAGAAATTGCAGTTTTACCCAGGTGACATTTAATTATAAATTAATTATTAATTAATACAAACATCTGGTGCATCGATATACTCGAAGAATCATTTATTTTATTTACATACAGACATTTGCCAAGAAATGACTACCCTGTCAGCAAATGGAGTTGCTGAATCAGCGCAAAAAGTCCAAATAAACTAAGGAAAGTCCTGAGCCTTTGTTCAATGTTTCTTCCAGACTTGAGTTACACTATAACCGTGGGATAATCCTTAACAATACTCAACACAACTTCTACATTTAACAAATTGAGCCAGCCTTTGAAGCTTTGGGCAGTGAACGGGGAAAGATAATTGTCTCTTTGGCTCCAGGTTTATGTCCACTAGGCTGTGTGTTCTTTGGCAAATCCTGTCACCTCCACAATTCATCAGAGAGAAACAGACCGGATTCTCATCTGCGACCTTCCTTCTTTTTTTGCCTTTTATCCAATGCAGCCAAGTCCAGTGAGGCGTAGAGAGGTCCGCCTTGAGTCTGGGAGAGATTTTAAACATCAACAGCGAAAAGTAGTTTAAAGATAGGTAAGATTGCCCACTCTCGCAACCGCGTTTCATAGAATCATTGACTGATATAACACAGTAAGAATTAATTCCACCCATTGTGTCAGTGCCAGCCCTATGAAAGCGCTATGCAATTAGTCCCATTGTACCTTTCTCTTTCACCGTATCGCTGTCATTATTTCCACCTTCCACTATTATTGTAATTCTTTCTTGAAAGTTGCTACTGAATCGGTTCCTATTGCCCTCTTTCCCAATTTGAGGAAAGTTTTGCTCCATTTGTATGCACAAGAATCGTCTGAATTGATCTTTTCTAACAGAGCTGCAGAATTCGCAAAGAAACTGGAAATAACCAAAGTTTAAACAGAAAACTGGTTTGATGAGTCTATCAATTTGATTGAATTCCTTTGTTGTTAATTGGCCAACCCGATTACTGTGTTTCGCCATGTGCCATCTACACAATTGAGTAGAGTCCACTAAATTGATCACAGTTAGAAGAATGGAACAAACACAATCAAAAGGCTTGTGTTTATATAGCGCCTGTCACGCACTGAAGAAGCCCCAGCACATTTCGATCCACTTCTTTGAAGTGTAGTCTCTGTTCTTGTTGCAACGCGGCAGTGAGTTTACGCACAGTGAGATCTCATAAACAGCAATGAATTAATGACGTAGATAATTTATTTTTAAGGTGCGGGTTGAGAGATAAATTATGAAACGGGAAACCAGAGAGAACCCCCCCCCCCCACAACACACACCGCAACCCCGATCCCCCAACGCCCCACCACTGGTCGTCTTGCAATAATGGATGTACCATCTTTCATGCCGACTTGAGAGGGCTGTCAGGGCCTTGGTTTAACGATTCATTTGGATTCGGCACCTCGGACAGTGCAGCACTCGCTCCAAAGGTTCAGTCTAGACCTTCTTCCGAAGTCTCTGGACACACGCACACACACAAATACACACACGCACTTGCACATAAACACACACACACACACACACACACACACACACACACACACACACACACACACACACACACACATATAAACACACACGCACACACACACTTTCTCCCCAATCTGACTCCTTCGCAGTCCACTTCCAACAGAAGCAGATTTAGATTTATCTATAAAAACTCGCCTGCGTTTAGTCTGACCCTCATTCTAATTCCATTGGCTAATGTGTTTACTAAATTGGTTGGGTCGGAGGAGGGGCAAAGGTGTTCAACGAGGGAAGGGGATTAGACTCGCTGTAGAGATAAAAGAAAATACCACAATTCTAAAATATGAACTGCTGAAAATGCGCCGTTAAACCTGACGGAGACATTCCACCTGGAAAATGGTCCTATCCTTTCTGTTGTCAGATGGGGAGAGGGACTGGGGAATATTTTTTGATTCCAGTTCGAGGGACGAGTGGCATTATATACAAATTCAGATGCTCTGGACTATGACCTACCCTGTGATAAACGCGTGAAATATCTGGCATGGGAAGCCTTGCACCTTATCCCAAAAAGGTTTTTGTATGTTATTACAACAATTTCATAACAACTCACCTGTACAGCATCCCGACGTGTCCGCTTTCCATCTCTTTGACGGTGGTCATCTGTGTTATTAACGGTTGAGATAGGAATTGAAATGTTATCCCAGTCTGGCTCATTCATAGTTATTACAGAAACGTCATTCGCCAATGATACAGCAATACACCAATGGCTCCAGTAAGCCTGTTTGTGAGCCAGTCCATAGAATGTCTCCCAACACGCGAAAGTTCCGTCAAAACTTCAGTGAATTGAAAATCGCCAATGGATGGACAAGCACTCTCCACCCACATTGCCTGGCGTCTATTGTCCTTCTGGTAAACTACGGCAACTATTAATAACCAGGAATTGGCATTTTATATGGAAACCAGAGACAGCAGAGTGATTGAGAACATTATTGATGGCGGGAAATGCTTACCTGTTTGTCGCTCATTCTGCCCCTCACTTTGCCTTCTCTCTCTCAAGCTGAAACTGGATGCGAACAGAATTATCAAACACGTGTTATGTTTTATGAATACTGACGGAGGTGCCAGAAATAGGCGAGAAGAGAATGTCAAGTGGTTTTAGAATCAATCTTAAATGCTCACGGAAAATGGCTGCATATACCATTGGAAGCATTTTGGGGTTGAACTGGGCTAGGTCCAGTGTTAAATATAGAGCGTGGGTTCGGGATGAACTTTTCAAATGGTTCAGTTACTCACGTTTCATTGTGGGACCTCTTGCCTGGCTCTCCTGAAAGCAGAAAGTAAATTATCAATTTAAAACTTGGAGAGGGGAATCATTTGAGACAATCAATTATTAAAATATCACTGATAAATATTAATGCTCACCTGATCCGCCGCTTTTACAAATCCAAATGGAAATAAGGACCAGGAGTAGAACCAGTATCACCAGGACAGTTATGATAACAGGGAGGGCCTGCATGCACCATCCTACAGAGACAAAACACTTAGAAACTGCTACGCCATCAAATCAACCTTTTCTGGAACACTCTGATGGGAAACGTGCCCCAAAATTAAGCCCAGAAGCAGTCCATTTGGATCATCCGGCCAGTGCAGGTCTTTGCGAGCGGTAACTAATTAGTCATATTCTCCCTGCCCTATCCCCCATACGCCTGAAAGTGTCTTTCCATCAGCTATTTATCCAATTCCCCTTTTGAAAGTTCATATTGAATCTGCTTCCAACGCCCTTTCGTGGGGCGTTCTCCAGGACCATTCGCTGTGTTAAAAGAGAATTCCCCCCATCTGCCCTGCTGGTTCCTTTGCTGATTATCTTCAATCTGTGTCCCTCTGGTTACCGAACCTCCTACCAGTGGAAACCGTTTCTCCATGTTCACCCTGTCGAAAACTCTCATGATTTTGAATGCCTCGATTAAGTCTCCCCCTCAACCCTTTCTGCTCTATGGAGAACATTACCAGATTCTATCTTCTCTCCACATTTACTGAAGTCCCTCATCCCTGGTCCCATTCTGGTAAATCTCCTCTATCCTCCCCAAAGCATCTTTGGCTGTTTTCTGCTTGTAAAGTGCATCCAGTTTGGAACTGACCTCAATTTCATTCCAACATCCACTGCCTAAACAGGAGGGCGGATGTAGATTCAACGTTAACTTTCGGAAGAGAAATCAGATTCTAACTTGAAGAGGAAAATGTGGAAGTGTTGTGAGGAAAGGGTGGATCCAATGGGTTAACGCTTACAAAGAGATAGCACAGGCACGATGGGCCGATATCGCTCTTTCCGCATCTATCTTTCAAGGATTCGACGATGTGACGGAGAAATATAAGGCAAGTCCAGAAACTGTTTAAAAGGACAACTCTACACCTGGGCCTAAGGTAACCCAAACTTATTTTTATCATATTTAGAATATCTATATTTATAGCTTACTTTACAGCTGCAGGTTCCAACAATAACTTAATTCCTCCCATCGACACTAAAGTCGCATAAAAGCCTCCATTGAACACATCGCCTACTCACCTTCCCCTGTCTCTGCTGCTTTGGAGAACGGCAAACTCTTTGTCCAATATTTGCCTGGAGACCCCAGTTGAACAATACAAGTACAGACACCGCCTCTTCTCCAGCTTTCCCTCGACACTATGACATGACTTCTGACAATGTAGGTCCCGTCCGCCTCCATTGTAACGGGATCGCTCGGCCCCTCGCTGACCAGGCCGGAAATATTCCAGAAAATAACAATCTGGTTGGAAGAAACTCCACTGACCAGACACACTAAGGGGACGGTTTCCCTCAAATGCAGCTCACCCGGCGGGACAAACAACAGCACAGTCGTCTTGTTGGTGGAACTGTCTGGACAGAGATTGGGACACATTTAACGATTCATTTGCCCCACATGATAATGCTGTGCATGATCTGAATTAATTTAATTTGCTCTCTTACCTCCAACCAGCAGTGTTGGTCCATTCTGGAGCGGCGCATTGCTACTCCTATGAGCACTGTAATAGGAACCCCAGTTATTTTTCTCGACATTGCGAATTTCCAGAATCAAGTGATGTTTGTTGTTGCCTTCTTTGGAAATAAACTTACAAATGCCCCAGTGACAAGACTGGGTGTCTATTAGTATCGGGGCTTCACCCACACGTTGTTTGTACCAGAAATAGCGGGACACCGATTCCACTTCGTAAATGTAGTGAGAGGTTATTTCCACCATCTCTCCGACTTCAGCTGTTATTATGAAGGGGCCCGAAGACAGAGAGGGCTCGGATTCTGTAACTAGATAGATTATTGTTACATCACTATCGCTTATTGGGAGATTGTAAGCAGCCACGATTAAAGACTTCGCCTGTAATTTTAAAATAGTCACATCATTGCCTTTAATTATTGGTGTTTACATTAATTCTGTAATTTGATTCCTTCGCTTTCTCGGAGGAACGACTAAATAAAATCACAGGATCAGGTCAACTCGCTGCACCTGGCCACTGGGTCATATTTTCAGCTTAGTAAACACTGATTCTGGCTGATTTCACTTTAAAATTCTCACCCTCCTCTTACTCACCATTAAGCCGCAGCATTTGGAAAATTAATATCAGAGATAAAGATCCCTTAGACATCTTGATGCGATGAGTTCTCCCTGTTTTCACACTCACCAGTTTGTTTGTGCAGGCGGAGTGGCCGCAGACTGACCTGAGTTCACTCCCAGTCAGTTGCTCCCCTTTCAGATGCGGTGGAAATTATGACGAGCTCTGCTATGGAAAATATGACACCATTTTGGGTGCAGTGTCGTGGCGAATGTCGCATGCGTTTGACTGACTGTGGTCACTGCCTGTGCGTCACAGTGGTCAAGTGGCAGCATGTCTTTCAAGAACTTTACTGGGTTGTCGCTTAAAGGGGGTGACATGATAATAATTGTATAGGTGTACGCTCAATATTGCAGTTAAAGTTTAATTGAATTTACCCAACCCCAATTGTCATTGAGAAGGTGGCGGTGACCCAGTTTTAATAACCTCCGTCAAACCGCTCCTCAGTCTTGTCTTTAGAGAAAAGAGACCTAGCCTAATCAGTTAGTCCTGTTAGCTATAACCTTTCAGCTCAGGTATTAGCCTTGTAAATCTATCTTCCACCGCCTGCAGTGCATCAATATTGCTTTTATAAAATTGAGTCCAGGAATGTGCACATTTTGTCCAAGTGTGGCCTGAAGAAGTTTCTATAGACGAACATGTCTTCTTTGTTTTTCACTTTTTTTCCTCTGCAAATATGCCCCGTACTGATTTGCATTGTTCCAGTTAAGATCACAGGCAATTGCATCAATGAGAACTTCCAATATAATGACTCACAGGGCGAATGAACCGTTCGTTTAATCCGCGTCAGAAACAGACCAGGACCTGAGGGCAAGAGAAAGGAAAATTTCTGCGGATGTTGGAAATCTGAAATTAAAACAGAAAATGCTGGTAAATTTCTGCAGGAATCTTTGAAGAAGAGCCATAAGTACTCCAAACGTTAAATCTGTTTCTGTTCCAGACTTGCTGAGTTTTCCCAGCATTTTCTGTTTTTATTTCAGAACCTGCGGCGTCTGTTTCCAGGGTTTGCATTTAGATCCTGAACGAGGATCACACTCCCGCATTGTGCTGTTCAGTGAGCGGCTTCACTGTAAATATTCCGGGCAGAACCGGCTCACGTAGCCCAGCGGCTATAACAGTGAACACGATTTTTTAAAAGCGCAGGTTTTACGAAAGAGCCGCGTTAGGGTTTAAAGGAAACTAATTCTCAGCGGGAAATCAGCTTGAGCCGGACACAGAGAATCTCGGGAATCGGTAATGAGAAAATTCTTTACGTTAGCGAAACTGAGGGGCAGTGGTGTAAGGTTTATAAGAATCTGATATAAATAGAAATTTACTTTATCTTTTGCTGGAGGCAAGAGTCCGCTAATTTATTTGAACCCGCTCATGGGATTTGACGGTCGCGGGCTAGGGCAGTGTTTATTGCCATTCCGCATTGCCCCATGAGAAGATGGTGAGCCGCTTTCTTAAAAAGCTGCAGTCCCTGTGGTATAGATACACCCACAGTGCTCAGGGAGGGAGTTCCGGGATTTTGACCCAGAGACAGTGAAGGAACAGCGATAAAGCTCCGAGTCAGGATGGTGTTTGTCTTGGGGGGTAATTGGAGTTGGTGGTGCTCAGATGCCCCCTCTGCCCTTGTCTTTCTAGATGGTGTCAGTCTTGGCGATTGGTTGCAGTGCTGCCTGTGTATAGATAGTACAAACTGCAATCTCTCTGAGCCTCTAATGAAGCGAATGCATCGTTTGTTAATTATTATTGGGATCAGTTATTTTTTATAAATACCGAGCATCGCAGATAAACAGTGACCCGGTGCCAGGTCGATGTGGACACTGTAAATGAGGTGAATGTACACCAGCCTGTTCTCTGTTCAGCTGAATCTACCCTGGACGACAAAGCCTCTTCTGTCTGCGGATTAACATTGAGTCAAATGCAGGCGGTTCTGTGCATGAAGCGCCTCAACTGTAAAAACAGGAAAACCACCGAGAGCTTCTGGATCGAACATCGTTTTCCATCTCAAGCGAAAAGCGGCCAGAATCTCGGCCAGCGGTTTACCACAATCGATGTACTTTGCACAGCCCCCGAATGGGTTGTGAGCGAGGCATCTTTCTGAGACTCGCAGTAAACAGCCGCGGTCACAGCCAATGCGCCTCTTTGCTGCCTAGCCCCGCTCTCTGCTGCAAGGTTCATTGACCCACTTCTTTGTTATTGAAGGTCAAGCATTTCTGCAGAACAGTTCAGACACTCAGTAAGGAACAACACTGTCTGCTCATTTCAGAACTCATTCTAAAAGTAATTCATTCTACCAGGTTAGTCACATTAAGATAAACGTTTCTCCCTCTTCACACCCAGTTTCCGCCCGTCAGCATTCTCCTGCAGATTCCTTGACATGGGTTCCTGTGGAGTCTTGCAGATAATTTGCAGCACAGATTTGCTACTTTTACTTTATAATTGGCTCAAGTTTGCCATGAGGGAGACCCATAAAATAATCATTTGACCCAGCAGCCGTTTTTAAGTAATTTGTCTCCGTTGGTGTGGAGCCTTTTGATCCTTTACCACAACTGTCACCATTATCCAGGGTCTACTCTTCGTCTTGATTCGTATTTGGATTCATTAAAGCGGCAGGTCTGGTGAGTATTGGTGTTTAACAGGGACTACTCAATAAGCGTGTGTTAATATGCTCGCTTTTAAATACTGATTTCAGTTTCTCGTTTCAGAAAGCTCAATGAATATATCCCAAAAGGAAAAGCGTCTAACATTTTGTCAAATTCATCACTAACAATCTCGCTGTATTCATCACTGTGTCAAACCAATTCAACCCAAACGCGCATTCCAATTGTATAGATATTATAATATTTTCCAAGTACTTTTTAGATTGATTCTGAGACCCATGAACATTTCCCATCTAAATATTTATTTCAAGTGACCAAAGACTAAAAGATCATCAGCAACAGGAGCGGGGTAGGCCCTCGATCCTGCTCCGCCATTGAAGAAGATCTTGGCTAATCTGTTTGTGGCCTCAAGTGCACTTTCCTGCAGATAACTCAAGGCTCCCATGTCAGTCAAAAATCTGCCCAACTCAGCCTTAAATATATTGAATGGCGAAGCCTCTAGTGCTCCCTCGGGAAGGGAATTCCAAAAAATCTAACGACCAACCGAGAGAAGAAGTTCCTCCGCATCTCCGTCTTAAAAGGGAAATCACATATTGTGAAACTCTGCCCCTATTTCGACATACCTCCACGAGTCGAAGCACACTCTCAGCAGCTAACCTGAGAAAACCCCTCAGTATCTTATATGTTTCAATAAGTTCACCTCTCATTCTTATATTTACAACTAGAAGTGCGTGTTTGATATGTTTTATCTGTATGTAGTTTGAGTTTGTAAGGAATATTTCTCCAGGTTAACAGAGGGCATTATCAGTCTATAATGATCATCTGAATTTGCACCCCAAGCGCTACTACCGCTCTAACTGGACACCCACTGTCCCCAACAAAAGAAATATTCGTTACGGCGTAGGAGGTAATGTCTTCGTCAGGTTCTTTACCCAAGAATGGGTTTCGCTCTATTGAAAACGCCGCCAATAAGAAGGCGGGAGAGAATGTAAAACTCAAATGGATTCTAGCAGTTTTCCAAAGAGATACACTGTTGTCGAAGGCACTAATTTAACTTTCAGTGTGAGGCATCGGAAACTCAACCAACAACCAAACTGTCTTAATTTAGAGTGGGTAAGAGAGTTAAAGTTACTTTGGGTGGAGACAGATACAATTCCCTCACGCGGGTTGAGTGTGTGGGGGGTGGGGAGTGAGAAGTGTGGGGTCCTGACCAAGGGGTCATTGCCTTCAAATTATAACCAGGCCGCCCAGGGGTGATGTCCGGAAACAATTCGTTCCCCCCAAGAAATGGCTGATGGGGCGTTTAGTTGTTGTGCGCTACTGAAAACATGATGCGCCGTAAGGGCTCAGGCACGTGATGACCTCTGCAATTGTTGGGTAATAGATGATTAACACAGATTGTGTTAAAAAATCTCACCCTCCACAGGCCCCTTCACCTTGAGCTCTGTCCCTCTAAAGTAAACTATCGTAATCACTCTCTCTCTCTCTCTTTCCCTCTCTCTCTTTCTCTATCTCTCTCTGTCATACACTCGCAGGCAGGCATTCATCATTCGGAGCCTGACTCATATGCACAGGCGCATTCTCCTCTATGAGTGAATTACTAACTCTTGCAGTGACACGGGGCATAGTGACCCGCTTTATATGCTTCAAGAATCAGGGTATCAGCTTCTCCATGTTGGGTTGTTGCACAAGCACATGTATTTATGCACTGACCCAGAACTAGTTCGGAAAGGAGAGAAAGGAGGTAAATCAATCAGTTAAAAACCTGAAGAGCGTCTTTTCCTTATGATGCCGATTTCATTTAAATAAAATAAACTGAGAAGACATCACGACAGGATGGCGGCCACGTGCTCCGTCAGAGATGGGCAGGGAGGGGGTTGGGGGGTGTGGGGGAGGTGGGGGTGTGGGGGGGAGGGTGTGGGCTGTGGTGGCGGGGCCAGAGTTCGACAAAGAGCAGGGACCGCTCTCGGGGGGAGGCAACAGTTGACGCCGGGAGGACCAGAGATGGAGGAGGCCTTGAAGGGATTTAGAGAGGCCACCTGTGGACAGGGCGCGAAACGGCAACAGCCACCATCTCTGTGACAGGGTCCGTGCTGAAGAATTTTAAACACTCATGAAATTATTATTTTCCGGTTGAAATAATGGGCATCCCTTTGGAGGCCTGCTAACATTTCCGGACTCCTTCAAATGCTGGAAAATCCCATCGTTCATCATTCTTAATCTTCCTCGTTATGTGGCCTCACAAGTTTGTGTTTATGCAGATTTCATCCTCCCCACGCCTGCTCTCCCCGCCCCCACCTCTCCATACAATCATTCGCTGGGACATAAATTTGCACATTCCAGTCTGGCCGCTCTGTGCCCTCTTTTACATGAAAACGCTTCGCTTTTAAAAATAAGGACAGACTTGCATTTCTGTAGAACCTTCCACGCCCTCAGGTCACCCCATAGCAACTTAAGGTCAATTAAAGACTTTTTTGAAAAGTCGTCTCCGTTGTAATGTAGGGGCCGCAGCAGCCAATACGCGCACAACAAGATCCCAGAACCATCAATGAGATAATGAACAGATTTTATTGAGAGATAAACATTGGCCCCAGGGCACAGTGGAGGACGTCACCCCCGGCTACTCTTCTTCCAATGGAGACTGTGGTCTTTTAAATTCACCTGAGATGGCTGACTGGCCCTTGATTTAACATCTCGTCCGAGAGACAGCTCCTCAGACAGTGCCGGTCTCTCTCAGAATTGACAATGGGGGATCAGCCTCATGACAGGGAAATGAACCCCCAAGTTTCTGATGCAGAGGTGAGGGAGCTACGCTCTGAGCCGCAAGTCACGTCTGGTCTGGAATGTGTGGGTCAGGGTTTATCTGTTTAAATGGGTGATAACCCTGAACACTTTGATGCCCCTAAGGTCAATTTCCAGGAGTGATGTTGAGTTTGATTGATAGTGAATTCTGGGAAAGATCTGATCAATTTCCAGCTCTATGTTGAAGGTGAGAAAGAATGAAAATTGAGAGAGTGTATAAGAGTGGAATGAACCATTCATGCCGGATACAAAATATCTTCCAATGTCAAAACGTCTTAATTTTAAAATATTTATTCATAGGATATGGGCATCGCTGACAAGGCAAGCATTTGTTTCCCATTCCTAATTGCACTTTAGAAGCCACCTTCTTGAACCACGACAGTCCCTATGGCGAAGTTGCTCCACAAATCTAGAGTTCCAGGATTTTGACCGATAGACGAAGGAGGGAATATGTCCATGTCTGGTTGTTGTGCAACTTACAGATCGTGGTGTCCCCTGCTGCCCCAGCCCTTTAAGGTGGTAGAGGTTGCAGGTTTGGAATGTGCTGTCAAAGGGGTCTTGGCGAGTCGCTGCAGCTCACCTCGTGGATGCTACACACTGCAGGCACTGTGCGTTGTTGCTGAAGAAGGTGAATGTTTGAGGTTTTGGATGTGGTGTCGCTCAAGCAGACTAGCCCAAGGACAGCCTGGGTGCCAAACCCACATCTACGAGAAAGATTGAAATGAGCAACATTGACATAACTGACCATGAGGAAACACACGTACATTTTCTGTCTGATGGGTGACGAATTAAATTGGGCTAATTTTACACTCTCTGAATGTTCAAATGATCATCCCCTTTACTCCTGCAGAGAGCTGATCGACACACCTGAATGGCTAGATAACAAACCTCCCGTTAACTGCGTACCATATGAAGTGGAGAAATTGGAAGATTTAATCTCCCGTTTGGACTGAGTTAAATGACCTCACTGGAGGTCATAAAATCTAACCAGTTTGTAAGGATGTTGAAGTACCTTAGAGAACCACATACTGTTTTGAAAGACATTGAACAGCATTGCACTTTATCGCAAAGTGGAATAGCCATGTTATGTACCTCAGAAATGTTTCTTAATAAAGTTGATGTTTTGGAAAACTAAAGTATTACTTAGTCTGCTGCCCTTTGACGCCCTATGGAACGGTAGTTGGTGTTTATCTCAATGTGCATCCTATAGGCCACAGAGCCTTGAATCCCGGGAAGGATCTCGACAGAACACACTGCACCACTTACCATATTTGCTTCACCAAAGTATATTGCAGCATTTAATCTACCCTGTTTTCCATTTTTAAGAGACCGATCCTTTTTGTTCATTCCTTTCCTTCCCGCTCTTTGTGTGAAACTTGTAAAATGTGTAACCTTTTCGAGCTCTGATTTAGGCTCACTGGCCTGAAGCATTAGTCAGTGAGTTTCATGGAAAGGCATGGAGTTAGTGAGTTCCCTGTTAGAAAAAGAATTGTCTTGTAAATATCAACTCCAATTATGTATCTGGTGGATAACAGAGAGTACTGGAAGACAGAAACTTGGTTTGCTTCTTCTGCAATGTCAGATTTTAAGGGCCGTGTTATGCGCTTTTATGAATTTTCATGAATGAAGTATGTTTTAGGAAAAAGAAAGACTTGTCTGAAACTCCCTCAGCCCCTGACAAAGCCTCAGGTCTCCCGGCTGACCAAGTTTTCAAAACGATTTGAAGTTTTACACAAGGTTTTGCTTATCGGTTTTGAGTTCACTGAAACATTGCCAAATTCTCTATCTCCTCGCTGGAAAAATGTACCAGGTTTACTCCAATTGAAAGGGTCGGTTAGTGTAAACCTGGCAGTTTGGCCACAACCTGGCTGCTGAAGTTTGGAAATTGCAGCGCAAATGCGGTGGATTCTTTTGCAAATCCTGTCTCCTCCACAATTCATCAGAGAGAATCCATTCAGATTCTCATCTACCAACCGCCTTCGTTTTTGATCTCTTTTCTAACGCAACAGGGAGGCGGAGAGAGGTCTTCCCCGAGACCTGGAAATGTATTACAAATGAACATTAAAGTTAGGTAAATCATAGGTCAGATTATCCCTCCAAAATTTATCAAAGTCCTTCCAGTTTTTGTTTTCTCTGTGAGACCCGTTAAGCAATGCTCACTTTTATCTTCACGCTGAACTTGTTGCTGCGTTGATGTTGCCACCATTTTACTTTGACTCCATTTTATTCCTGCCTTTTGGTGAATCCCTGATGATTTTACCTCTGCTTCAGCAGTAGCGTCGATCGGACAGAAGAGGGTGGGATTGTATAATTTTCACCACAAGTTAGAAAAATAGGTTTTCGGAGAAGATGAATTGGCCCTTATTAATTCATTCAGTCACCCAGAGACAAAAGATCACCCTTTGCAACCATCCTTGCTGCTTTTGGCACCACATTAGATATTTCACTATCAACGCAAAATAAGTTCCGGAACTGATATTTCACGTTGTTGTCCCTGGAATTATTTCTCGCTTTAGGTGTTTATCTCATTTTCTTTCGATAGTTAATGTTGACAGCAATAGCTGCGCCAGTAACACACACACAGCGAAGCACACACACACACGCAGACACACACGCATAGATACAGTGACACACAAAAAAATACCCACACGCACACACACACACACACACACAGACAAACGCAGAGACACAGCGACACACGCACACACACACACACAGCGACACACACACACACCGACATACACAGACACACACACAGCGACACAAACGCACACACGCACAGAGACATTCAAACCGCGACACACACAGACACAAACAGACATACACACACACAGCGCAGAGATGCGCATGAACTCACATAAACTGTCTGTTCTGGTTCCCGATCGTTCAGCCAATGGGAATTGTTTCTCTGATTCACACTGTTTAGAATCGTACAAAGTTTACGGCACAGACAGCGGCCACTCGGCCCACCGTGTTTTCGCCGGCCGAATATCGAGCCACTCAGCCCAATGCCACTTGTCAGCATTTGGTCCATAGCCCTGCATGTTCTAGCAATTGAGGTATACCGACACATTTTAAATGAGTTGAGGGTTACTGCCTCCACCTTCAGGCAGTGAGTCCCAGAACTCCACAATCCTATGGATGAATAAAAAATTCTCATCTCCCAAGATTCCCAGCACCTCGATTAAACCTCACAAACTCCTCTTCTCCAATGTTAACACTGCCCCCTTCTCCAATCTATCCATGGAACTGAAGTCCCCGGAACAATTCTTATCAATCTTTTCTGGAAGGTCTCTGATGCCTACACATTATTCTAAGATTTGGTGCCCTAAATTGCACACGGTTGATGTTGAATTAGTGTTTTATAAATGTCCATTTTATAGCCATTGCTTTTATATTCTTCGCCACCGGTTATAAAGCCCAGGATCTCGTCTGTCGTAAACAGTTATTGTATCCATACCTAAGGAAGAATACAGCAACAGCTAATTAAGAGCAGTCAAAGAATTTGAGTAAAACCGATGTAAGACTGATGAAAGTTCTCTGTAAGTGTTTAAAAAGCGAGCTGGCCGAACAATGTCCTAAATGGAGAGGTCTGGCCTATAGTTTACTCGAGTCACCCACTGACTGCGAACGTTCTCAGAGCAACTTAGTGATGGGCATTAATAAAGCACTTTTCATGACTTTATGTTATCTTAAAGCACTTTAGAGCCAATGAAGCAGTTTTGCTGTACAGTCGTTCTTGTTTAGAGAAGCTAATTTCAGAGAGATACACGGAGACAGAGGTTCACAGATGAAGAATGAGATTGCGGTGTATAAATTTCAGAGTTGACAGTGAGATGCACAGGTTGTACAGTAACAGATGTGTTCGAATTTGTCCCTTTTACCTCTGGTGTAATGGATGTGCACAGTCGCTGACAGGCAACATTTTATAACTATATAGTAACATTAGGCGCAATAAAGCGTCATAAGATCGCCAGAGCCTTTTGGAGCAAAATTGGAGCTCAACAGATTCGGCTCAATGATCGGGTTCATCAAAGAGGTCGGTTTTAGGTCTTCAATAAGGTGAGAGAGGGAGAGAGGTGGTGAGTAAGAGAGTTTGAGGGAATGAATTCCACAGTTAGGGCTTTGTCAGCTCAAGGCACGGCCAAAAATGAACACAGAACCTTTACAGTGCAGAAGGAGGCCATTCGGGGCCCATAGGGTCTGCATTTGCTCTCTGAAAGAGAATTCTGCCTAGACCCACTGCCATGCCTTGTCTCCGTAACTCTTGATATAGTCTCCTTTCAGGGGTTGGATAATAAAAATGGGGGAACCTTAAAAAGTGAGAATTAGACGAACACTTATATCAGAGGATTGTGGAACTGGAAGATATTACAATTTGGGAGAGATAGTTTGGCGAAGCCAGTCCAAAATTCTACCATCATTGTGTGTAGGAGTGTTTCTTATTTTGGCCCTTGTAGGAGTTATGAACAACTGTTAGACTTTAGACTGTTCCCCTAGCCCTAGATTCCCCAGGCAGTAGAAATCGACCCTCTCAACCTGCCCTATCAGTTTCCATTGCTGGACAGACTTTGAGGAGTCAGGAGCTGAATTCTTCCCTGCACGATACCTAGCTTCTGGTCTGCACTTGTAGCCGCAGTATTTACATAGCTACTCCAGGTCAGTTTCTCTCTGAGTGGTAACTCCCAAGATGTTGATAGTCGGCATTCAGCTACGGTAATGCCATTGAATGTCAAGGGGCAATGGGTAAATTTTCCCTTGTTGGAGTTGGTCAATGACTGGCACTTCTGTGGCACGATTGTTAATTGCCACTTGTCAGGCCAAGCCTGGATATTGTCCAGGCCATGCTGCATTTGGACGTGGACTGCTTCAGTAACTGAGGAGTCATGAATGCTGCTGAACATTGTGCAGTCATCAGCGAACATCCCCACTTTTGTCCTTATGATGGAAGGGAGGTCATTGATGAAGCAGCTGATGATCGTTAGGCCTAGCACGCCCTCCTGAGGAACTCATGCTATGATGCCCGGGAACTTAGATGACTGATCTCCAACAATCACAACCGTCTTCCTTTTGGATAGGTATGACTGCAAACAGCGGAGAGTTTCCCCCGATCACCATTGGTTCCAGTTTTGCAAGGGCTCCTTGATGCCACACTCAGTCAAATGCTGCCGTAATGTCAAGGCTACTCATGCTGAAATCATGTCTGGAGTTCAGCTCTTCTTTGTCCATTTTTGAACCAAGACTGTAATTATGTGAAGAGCTGAGTGACCCTGCCGGAACCCAAACTGAGCGTCACTGAGCAGGTTATTGCCAAGAAATGTTCGCTTGATAGAACTGTTGATGACCCCTTCCAGCTCTTTACTGATGATCGAGAGTAGACTGATGGGGTGGCAATTGGCCAGGTTGGATTTGTCCTACTTTTTGTGCACAGGACATATGTTGTGGTATCTTTGGAAAACGGAGCACAGGAGAGGCTCAAGAACAGGTTACGCTCGTTTATTCGACCAATTGCAAGGCAGGACCCACCACAAGCAGCTTGAGGTAGCACTCTGCTAATTTTCAAGTGCTCAGCATATTTATATATCATTGGTCACTTACAAGAACATTTTTCAGATTCCAATCTCTTCAACATATAGGTTTCCATTAAACAGACATCTCTGGTAACAGGTACATGCATCATATGACCCTATTTTCACCCAGGCAGAGACCCTTCCTCCTATCTAAACTAGGACCATCTGTTCTTTCCTTACCTGTTGGAAACAGGCTCAACCTTAATTGATTTTCAACCCAAATCTCCAGTCTGACTCCCAGGACACCTAATCTATCTTATTTGCATCCTTCTATATCCAGCCTGGCTCCCAGGGCCTTACTGATGATCACAGGCCCTGAAGGTGTACAAGGTTCATATGGTGGTTTTGAACTGCTTATGCACTTGCAGGCACTGGCTGCTTGGAGATTTAAACAGTATCATTCCCTTACAATAAATTCTTACTGGAATCTTACTTGTCCTCCCTTACCTGGACAACTTTCCACGTTGCCGGGTAAACGCCAGTGTTGTTATTGTACAGGAAAAAGCTTGGTGAGAGGCACGGAAAGTTCAGGGGCACAAGCCGTCAGTACTATTTCTGGAATATTGTCAGGGCCCATAGCCTTTGCAGTAAACGTCTTGGCACCTTTCTGTTTGTGCACATGCGCCTCTCCCTATGCGTCATTCTTTACAGCTGCATCACAGCACAACACAGTTTCTCTCTCCCTCTCTCTCTCTTTAGATCTCCAGCTCCCTATTTCTTCATCCCCTCTCTCTCTCTCGCACACACACACACAGACACACACACATGATACACTCTTCTCTGCCCCTCGGTATTTCTGCTTTTCCATTTCTCTCCCTGGGTTATATCTACGTTTGTTTTCTCTGTTACTCTCAGTTCTGTCTTTCTCCCTGTATTTCTCGGCTCTTTGCTCCCCTCACTGGGGGAGATTTAGAGTCAGCACCATGGTGTTTTATAGCTCATAAATGTACGGTCATCCTTCTGTTTTCCATCTCTCCCGAATTTTATTCCCAGTGAATGGTAAGAATAGTTGAGAGAGGTGGAAATGAGCGACTGGTTCACAAGCGCCCGGTTTGCACGATTGAACCGAGTCAAAGTCCAGCCCAGTGGTCGGTGTGGGGGGAAATTAATTATTAATGTTTAAAATGCGGAGGATTTTGTACTTCAGATTTAAAATTATGCATTCCGAATAAGGACTAACTCATGATTTGAATGTCTTTTTACACTGAGCTCAGCGCTGGTCTGACAGCGGTGGGGTTGTAGGGGAGGACATAAGGAATTGTAATCGCGAATCTAAATGGGGAGGTGGCGAATCAAACTGGGGATCTGTTCACATGGAAATGGTGAATCAGACAGGATTGTATTTGATGAGTGGGGGAATCAGACAATGATCGGTTCACAGGGTGCTGGAATCAGACAGGGACCTGTTCACATGGAGGGGGAATCAGGCAGGTATCAATTCATCAGTTGGCGGAATCAGACAGGGATCTATTCACTGCATAAGGGCATCAGGTAGATACTTGTTCATATGGTGGTAGCAAATCAGACAAGTCTCTGTTCACAGGGGCGGCGATCAAGACAGTTGTTCAGTTCACAGGGAGGGGGATATCACATGGGGATCTGTTCACAGGGCCGCGGAAAAGCAGACAGGTGTCTGTTCAGAGGGAGCGGACCATCCCGGGTAATTCCACTTGCTAACCAATCAGCACTCTCTCCTTCTTCTTGCTTCGCCTGATATTGGTATTCTTGCGATTGTCCTGATGAGTCCAAGACGAAAAGCTTCAACAAAATGTCTTTTTTCAGCGACACTCAAGTTCTGTGCTGTCTTCACTCTCTTCAGTACAGTATGTGGCACTTTATCATACTTCAATATACTCACAGCATGATCAGATTTGCAGTTCTCACTTGATATCAAACATCCTCTGCTGCCTTGTGTTACAGAGGTCAGACTGACAGCAGTGCGGAACATGAGCAGAAGCATTCCCAGGTAATTTGCCTGCATTAAGCAAGTGTTAGCGCTACTCAGTTTGCACCTTTGAAGAAAATGGTTTTTGACTTATATTTTTGCATTTATTTTTTCACTTTCCTAACGCCCACTATAACTATTATGTGTGTTAACAGCTCAGATATTTGAGGACTCTCTCTGCATCACACTAACTCACCTTACTAATATTGCTCTTTTTTTTTTGAATCCCTTGGTGAACTCTTGCATCGCCTCTTGTAGATATAACACACTGCTGCTACTTAGCATCGGTGGTGGAGGGAATGAATGTTTGTGGATGGGGTGCCAATCAAGCGGGGCTGCTTTGTCCTGGATGGTGTCGAGCTCCTTGAGTGTTGTTGGAGCTGCACTCATCCAGGCAAGTGGGGAGTATTCCATCACACTCCTGACTTGTGCCTTGTAGATGGTGGACAGGCTTTGGGGAGTGTGAAATGCACCTGGAAGCAGCACAAGTTTAATTGCGGTTGTGACATTCTTCCAAGGTTTGTACCGCGCTCTGAAATTAGCTGTTCTTTTTGCAGCTAATGTTAAATGAGAAGACAAAGCGAGGTCCCAGTGGAAACTTCTCCCATTACCAATGACTCCAGTTTTGCTCGTGCTCCATGATGCCACATTCGTCAAATGCGGCCTTGATGCCAAGGGCAGTCACTCTCACTCACCTCGGGAGTTCAACTGTTTCTTCCAATGTTTGAATCACGGGTGTAATGGACGAAAAATCTGAACTCCCGAGGTGAGCTGAGGGTGACCTGAAGAGGGATCCGCTTTCGAATCCCACAATGGCAGATGGTGAAATTCGAACTCAATAAAAATCTGGAATTAAAAGTCTGATGATGACCATGAAACCATTGCCAATTGCGCTAAAAACCCATCTGGTTCACTAATATCCTTTAGGTAAGGAAACCTGCCGTCGTTTCCTGGTCTGGTCTACGTATGACTCTAGACCCACAGCAATGTGGTTGACTGTTGAATGTCCTCTGAACAAGGGAAATTAGGGATGGGCAATAAATTCCGGTCTAGTCAGCGTTTCCCACAACCTATGACCGAATACAAAAAATCGCTACTCCTTAGATACTGAAGCAGTCCATGCCGAAATGAAACAAGACCTCGACAATATCCAGGCCTGGGCTGAGAAGTGGAAAATAACATTCACGCCACAGAAGTGGCAGGTAATCACGATCTCCAACAATAGAGAATCTTGACGTTCAATGGTATTAACATAACTGAATCCTTACTCTCAACATCCTGGCGGTTACCATTGACCAGAAACATAACTGGAATAGCTAGGTAAATAATGTGGCTACAAGTTGAGATCAGAGGCTAGGGATCCTGCGAAGAGTAACTCACCTCCTAGCTCCCCAAAGTTGGTCCACCAGCTACAAGGCACAAGTCAGGAGTATGATGGAATACCCTCCACTTGCCTGGATGAGTACAGCTCGAACAACACTAAAGAAGCTTGCCACTATCCAGGACAAAGCAGCCTCTTTTGATTGGCAATCCATCCGCAAACGTTCACTCCCTGCAGCACCGACGCACAGTAACAGCAGCGTGTAACATATAGAAGTTGCACTGCAGGAATTCACCAAGGCTCCTTAGACAGCACCTCCCAAACCCAAGGCCACTACCATCTAGAAGGACAAGGGTGGCAGATTGATGGGAACACCACCACCTGGAAGTTCCCCTCCAATTCACTCACCATCCTGACTTGGAAATATACCACCGTTCCATTACTTTCGCTGGATCAATGTCCTGGGACCCTCTACCAACAGCAATTTGGATGTACCTACACCACATGGACTGCAGCAGTTCAAGAAGGCAGCTCACCACCACCTTCTCAAGGGCAACCAGGTATGGTTGGCCCAGCCAACGAAGCTCATATCCCTTGACTAAAAAAGAAAACACATTGCCCATCTCTAATTGCCTCTGCTGGGTGCTGTCAAAATCACACACTCACACAGTCACACACACTCTCACACAAACACGCTGCCTCGCTCACACACATGGTCTCACACACATCCGATCTCATACACACACGCTATCACACAGACACTAAGGCAACATCTCGGGTCCCAGTACTAGTAGCGCTAATTCTGCTTTAAACCCTCCTCTGCAGTCTCTTGCTCATCTTCCATTCACTTCAATCTAATGGAAAATAATAGTTGGAACCTGTAAGCATTTGGAAGATATTTACGGATGACTCCAGGTTTTCTTTCAGTTGGAACCTTTATCTAATCTGTCCACTCGTGGTGATGTTTCACAGACTTGCCCCTGATAATATCAATTGTTTCCTTCTTGATCGGAAATGATGAATCTTGTGAATTCACAACGTAGATAATCAAGCCCACAAACAATTGATAGTACTTTACTGACTTTATTAACTTCAATAACACAGACTAAACCATTCAGCAATAATTGAATAAGTTCACTAAAGGTCATTAAGATATAAAGTGAGAGATGTTTGTTAAAGTGTATAATAGGAACACTGGATTCTATAGGTTCAGGTTAACAAACCATTTTTAACAACAATCAGGTCACCAAGACTGTTAAAAGGCGACGGAAGTGCAGATATTAATTTCCAGAGGAACTGAATTGACAGGCACAGATAATCAAACTTACTTTCCATTTCTCTGTAGCTCTGATGAAGGGTAATACAGACTCGAAATGTTAAATCTGTTTGTCTCTCCACAGATGCTGTCAGGCCTGTCGAACTTATCCTGCATTTTCTGTTTTTCTTTCAGATTTCTACCATCCGCAGTATTTTGCTTTTAAACTTAACTGCAAACTTGCTTATATCACACTCACCATACTGTTGGCAGTGTGTAATGATGGCTTTTAAGGAAAGGAATCAGGAAGGTCTACAATCAACACTGGGAGATTAGGAGGCGCAGAGTCAGAGTTAGAGGATTGAAAGAAGCTGAGCCGAGAAAGGAGGCAAATTTCAAACTCACGGCGCAGTATCATGGACTGAAAAGAGATACACACACACATAGACTGCATCATCTTCAGTATTGTCCCCTTAGCTGGGCTGTCTCTGTTTTACACATACACAACACACACACACACACAACACATCCACACACACACACACACACACACACACAAACGGACGCACACACATAGAAACACTCAAACAGATTCCCTAACACACCCACATCTTTTCGTTCCCAATCTACTCTCCGTTGGATACTGTCAGCATCACACACCTGTAAATCGCGACCAATATACCATCAGCTGGTTACTGCCAGAATCTCACACACAAACACACACATTTTTTCGAATATGCCCTCTGCTCGAAATTGTCAGAATCACACAAACATACACACACACATTTTTTCGAACATGCCCTCTGCTGGATATTGTAAGAATCACACACACATACAGACGCAAACATTTTATGGAATGTGCCCCCTACTGGATGGTGTCAGAATCACACACACACAAATACACACGCGCACACGCAGACACAGACATGCACACACACAAACATTTTTTTTCGAATATTCCCTCTTCTGGATAGTGTCAAAATCACACACACACAAACACACGCACATACACTCACGAACACGCACTCACACACATACATGTTTTCCATTATGCCCTCTGCTGGATCGCGTCAGAATCACAGACACTCAATCACGCACACACACACACACACACACACACACACACACACGTACATTATATATATATATATATATATATATATATAAAATTTATATATATATATATATATCCATGGATTTCCGTTTATGTCCAGGGGATGTTTATTCCGAGATTGCAGTTTCTTCGGAACGAATGAATTTCTCCAACTGATTCTTTGAATGCAACCCTCCATTGAACACAAAACAGCAACCTGATTGGATAATCAGCACTGACCAAACACAGTCACTCAAATGCAGCTCACCCAACGGGGCAAAAGCCAGCACAGCCGTCTTGTAGGTGGAACTGTCTGGACTGAGATTGGGACAGAGTTAACGAATATTTTGAACCAAATGATCATGCTGTGCACGATATGAATTCATTTCACTTGCTCTATTAACCTCAACCAATAGTGCGAGTACATTCCTGAGCGCCACATAGCTAAACTTATCAGCACAGTTGTAGGAACTCGAGTTATTCCACTTGACATTGCGAATCCACAGTATCAATTGAAGTTTGCTGTTGCCTTTTTTGGAAATAAACTTACAATAAGCCCATTAACAGGGACGGATATCGATTAGTATCGGGCCTTCATCCACAGGTATTTTGACCAGAAATTGCGAGATACCAATCCTTCCTCATAAATGTAGTGACAGGTTAATTGCACCGTCTGGCCGACTTCAGCTGTCAATATGAAGCGTCTCTGAGACAGAGAGAGTTAGGATTCTGCAACTAAAAATATTATTGTTTCGTTGCCATTGATTATGGAGAGACAGGAAGCAGCCGCTTTGAAACGGGTGGCTGTAATTTAAGAACAGTCACGTCATTGCCTTTAATTATTCTTGGTTAGATTAATTTTCCAATTTGCGTTTTCTTCACTTTACAGGAGGTACCAGTAGATAAACTCACATGATCAGATTAAGTTCCTTCACCTAATCGCTGGGTCAAATTTTCAGCTGGATAAACCCTTTTTCTGGCTGATTCCTGTTTAAAATTCTCACCCACCTCTTCCTCATCATAAACCCGCAGAACTTGGAAAATGAGCATCAGAGATAAAGATTCCTTGGCATCTTGACGAGGTGAGCTTTCCTTGCTTTCGCTCCCATCAGTTTATTACCACAGGTGCAGTGATCTCTGACTGACCTGAGCTCAGACCCAATGAGCTGCTCCGCTTTCTGATGTTGCAGAAACTGCGATGAGCTTTGCTATTGACAGTATGACACCATATTAGGTGCGGGTCCTTGTGAATGCCACGTGCATTTGACTTCCTGTGAGCCACAGCGGTCAAATGGCAGAATGCTTATTAAGGGCTTCATTGGGTTGTCATTCAGAGGGGTGGTAACAGAACACTACCGGTAGGGGAAAAGGTTCAATATTGCAGTTAAAGATTGATTCGTTCTCGGGATGAAAGCCTCACTTGGAAGGCCAACATGTATTAACCATCTAGAATTGCCTGTTGAGAAGGTGGTGGTGAGCTACCTTCTTAAAGTGCTGCAGTCCATGTGGTCTAGGTACACCCAGAGTGTTGTTCGGGCGAGAGTTCCAGGATTTTGACCCAGTGGCATTTAAGGAACTGTGGTTTATTCCAAGTCAGAATGGCGTGTGACTTGGAGGGGAGCTTGCAGTTGGTGGTGATCCATGTATCTGCTGCCCTTGTACTTCTAGGTTGTAGAGGTCGCAGCTTTAGAATGTGAACGCCAGGAAATCATAAAGTTACGTCACAGTGTTCAATAAAATTTATTCTGCAAAAAGGTTTTAAAGATTCTTGATGCAGCTTGATAAACACAGAGGCTGGAAAATATTGAATGTGACTTCTGTACATTGATTTGAATTTTAAGTACGGGTATCTCGTTCTCCAAAATACAAGTTGCACACAGACATGGAGTGGAATTCGAATGGAACAATACGTTCTTGCACTGCACTTATCAGGAATCAATTATAAGATTCTCTTTCTACTTCAGTTCTGCTCCGTAACATTTCCGTGCACTGTGGTCCTTTCTGTTAAGCCTCATCCATGATTTAAAGCGGCAATGGTGATTAGCCTCAATTCAGTGTTTTGAGCTCAATGTAGAATGGAATGTAAAATGATTTGATTGATTGATCCCGTGAAGAGTTTCAAACAATAACGCATATTTCACTTTAAATCTTACTCTAAGTGCGACTACAGCAGTTCAATGGAAAATTCACTGCACAGTTATACTTTTGAAATAACTGTAAAGCTTCTTTAATGTTAAAGTTTACAAAATTACATGGAATTTAGAGCACAGAAACAGGCCATTCGACCCGAGTCTCCGTGCTTGAGGTTATCCACCACACGGGCCTTCTCCCAGCCCCTCTTCTTCTGAGCCCAACAGTTTATTCTTTTCTTCCTTTCTCACGCATATGTTTGTCCAGCTTCGCACTTAAACACATCTCTGCAAAGCCTCTATCACTTCCTATGGGAGCGGGTTCCACGTTCTCCCTGCTGTCTGGGTGAAGGAGTTTCTCCTGAATTCCCGACTGGATTTATCTCATATTGATGACCCTTAGTTACAGAGGACCATTGGAACACAGGAGCTGGATTAGGCCATTTCGCGTTTCGAGCCTGCTCCACAATTCAATAAGATCATGGCTGATCTGGTTGTGGTCTCAAGTCCAGTTTCCCGTCTGCCGCACATAGGCCCTCAACCCCTTGCCGAACAAAATTCTGTCCATCACGGTCTTGAATAAGTTCAAACGCACAGGCGCCACTACTTTGTGGGGAAGATAATTCCACAAACGAACGACCATTTGGGTGGCAAAAAAATCTCCTCATCTCTCTCTTAAAATGGAGGCCTTTATCTTTGAAACATCTCCCCTAGCTTTGTGCACAACAGGAAACATCCTCCGGCTATCCGCGCTATCAAGGCCCCTAAGGAAGATATACCTTTCAATAGGATCACCTTTCATTCCTCTAAACCCCAATGGTAATTCCTGAATTCCCCGGAATTCCCGGTTGGATTTATTGATGACCAATATTTTGGAAATCCTGCTGAAGTAGAGCCATCTTCCCTACGCCTCCCTAAATGAAGCATTTCATAATTTTAAAGGTGTCGATCGAGTCACCCCTCAATCTTCCCCTTTTATAAGAGTAAAGAGCCCCCGTCTGTTTATTTTCCCTGATAGTTATAAGCTCGCCGTCCTAGTGTCATCCTTGTGAAATATTAATTGTACCTTTTGCACAGCCTCTAGAATATGCAGAGCTGTGTTCTGTACTCCAAGTGTGGTCTAACTAATGTGAGTACATACCTGCTGCATTTTGCAAAATAGTTTAGTGCATGACAGCATTTCAACCTGCAATAAACAGGAAAACCGCAGAGAGCTGTCACCCTCGGCATCATTTTCCAACCCCTATCTTGTATCTATGAATAAACACAGGACGCCATTCAGTCTGCACATTTCACACCTCCTCCACACCGGGAGATCGAGAGCGAGTTCACAGTGAGATTCGGATTGGAGGCTCAGAGTCTGACCGTCTGAAATCCCGGACAATGAGCTGCATCGCTGTGTGTGCATTGTCCCATCTCTTCCAGGGTGAGTATCCTAACATGTTCAGATAGAGTGGAGATGGGTTTGGATGGAGTAAATAAGGAAAAACAGTTTCCACTGGCAGGAGGGTCGGTAACCAGAGGGACACAGATTGAAGAGAATCAGCAATAGAACCAGAGGGGGAGATGAGATTCTATTTTAACTCAGCGAGTTCTTGTGATCTGGAAGGCGCTGCCTGAAAAGGAGCAAATTCAATCGGAACTTTCAAAAGGGAAATTGAATAAATACTTGAAAGGGAAACAGTTGCAGAGGTATGCGGGAAGGAGAAGGTTGAGAGCGGCAGCTAAATGGATAGATATCTCAGAGTGCTAGCACTTTGAAGGGCCGAAAGGCCTCTGCCTGCGCTGTGCGGTTCTATAAGATGTAATACAGTTTTCAACTCCGATGTAAAAATAGAGCGAATATAGTCAACAACGTGGGAAATGTGTATACGGCAGGAATAATGAATGGAATTAATCCGAAATGGATCCTCTCCTGGAATGAAAGATGTGAGTTGGCTCCATTGAAATTATTGGCAATTGAGAAGAGCACAAAGTTTCTAATAGATCATTAGAGTGAGTTATAATCTCTGTAACAAAATGAAATGCCCAAAGTCAGCCGAGAAGAAGAGGGCACGAAGGGTGGATGAGAGAAAAATAAAACAGTAGGAAAATTTCGATTTCAAGCAGCCCTTTTAAGTTTTTAACCTCATACAGTTGCCATGTGTGTATCCCAGTGATTAAATTAGATTTACTGGTGAATGAACTCGTACTGTGCCCTCGGAAAGACAGGGGTAAACCGACGCAAACAACCGATTCCGCGCGATTTTCCGATATGGTCTACTCTTTAAAAAGGCTTTTGCTTCCTCCATTTCGAGGTGTCTTCGCCGGAGGCCGGCTTCAGGAGCGAGGGTGTGCGGGTGACGGGCCGCTCCATAATCTGTGGTAACCTCTTGTTTTTTCTCTCTCGCTCAGTTATTGTGTCTCAGCCTGTCTTGTCCCAGTCTCCGCCGGTACAGACACTCCCTGCGGGCAGACGTGCTGAACTGAGCTGCCACACGGAGAGCCCATTAGTTGCTTACGCCTTTTGGTACAGACAGTGGGGGCGAAACGACATGAAGCTGGTTTACACTGCGGGCAAGTACCTCCAAGCAGAGAGGAGGTTTTCCAGCGAGATTTCTGACAAAGGGGGTAATTATTCACTGCTCATTGCGGATACCCGGAGAAATGATTCTGGAATATATTACTGTGCAATCCGCAATTACCAGAACAGGACCTTAATAATCGGAAATGGCTCCCAGTTAGTGATTACAGGTAAATTTCATCAATATTCCATTGCATTGCGTCTTTCTACAGCAATTAAAATTGTCTGGTTTCAGTTCTTAATGGGATTTCTGTTCCATTTGCCAAATTTAGAGGGCTCTCCGACCATATTCCTCCTCACCCCGCCGGAGGATGAGATTCCTTCCATGGAAAGGGTCCCGTTGTTGTGTTTGATCAGAGGTTTGTCCCCCGATCCCTTTCCCATCCGCTGGAATGTTTCCGGGCGGGATACCGAAGGACAGACAGATTCTGGGACAATTGAGATGGACGGGACCTACACCATAAGGAGTTACACCAGCCTCTCGGCGGAAACTTGGAGATCCGGCGCTGTCTGTACTTGCACCGTTCAAATCAACTCCAGTGAAAATCACCTCAGTGCAAGTGTCTCATCTCAGAGAGGTAGCTGTTAACAGTCACCGTTTACCAATCTATTTAATGCTGATGGGAGACTTTGTCAATTTTGTAGATTAGAATTGTCCATCTTTGCGTGTGTGTACATGTATCATCATTTTATCATTGACCTATGACAGATCTCTCTATCTTTCAGAGTTTAGCTTTCAGAACGTTTTACTCTATCTGTCCTCTCTACCCGAGAGAGCTATGGATGTTCAGTCACAGAGATAGATTTTTTCATATGTGTACACGGTGGAAATATGAAGCTGCAGTACAATATTAGCCTTAGTCTTATTGAATGGCGCACCAACTTTAATGGACCGAATGGTCTCTTGCGCCCATTTCTTGTGTTGGTGTGTCTGGTTAGGCATATTGACATGGTTCCATGCCACTGGATGATTTGGCAGTGTGTAAAATTGAAAGGTGCTATTACATTCTCAGTGCACCACTTTGTCTCACAATGCCATTATACAATTACCTATTCATCCCTCTACCTAATTCACATGCACAGTATTTCTGGCTGTCTCAGTTAAACGTTTAGTTAAAAGGTACTATATTTAACTGTTTGTCTGCCTATTTATCTGTCTATCCATCTTTCTCTCTCTCTCTCTCTCTCTCACTTTCTTTCTCTCTCTCTCTCTAGCAATCATTATATTTCTTTCCGAGTGCAGTGCAATATGTCTACCCCTTCTGTCTGTCTGTCCGGCTCTCTGTTCCTTTCTCTCTGATCTCGTCTCTCTTTTTTCTGCCTTTCTCTGCTTCTGTCTCACTCAGTTTGTCACTTTATGTCTGTTTCATTCTCTGTCTCTGTTGATTTATTTATTCATCTCTCCATTTGTCTATCTCACACTCCCTGTGATTATCTTTTTTCATTTCTGCCGTAGTTAAATGGAGCGGTATAAGACATCTAGCCCATTCACCAATCTGCCTATCTCTCTCTTTCTATCCTCACTCTCTCTTTCTCTCTCTCTTTCTCTCTCTCCCTCCCTCTCTCACTCTCTTTCTCTCTCTCTCTCTCTGTATCAATCATTACATTTGTTTCCTAGTGCAGTTTAATATGTCTACCCCTTCTGTCTGTCTGTCCGACTCTCTCTGTTTCTCGCTCTCTGATCTCCTCTCTTTTTTCTGCCTTTCTCTGCTTCTGTCTCTCTCAATTTGTCATTTTATTTCTGTCTCATTCTCTGTCTCTGTTGATTTATTTATTGATCTCTCCATTTGTCTATCTCACTCTTCCTGTGATTATCTTGTTCATTTCTGCCGTTGTTAAATGGTGCGTGATAAGACATCTAGCCCATTTGCCAATCTGCTTATTTTTCTCTTTCTATCCTCTCTCTCTCTTTTTCTCTCTCTCCCTCTCTCACTGTTTGTCCTCATGCATGATTCACTGATAGCTTGTATGCAGCTACAGCAGGTAAGAAGGAAGGCAAATAATATTTTGTCATTTATTGCTAAAGGAATAGAGCATAAAACAGGGAAGTGATTTTGCAGCTGTAAAAGGCATTGGTGAGACCGAACCTGGAGTACTGTGCACAGTTTTGGTCCCCTTACTTGAGCAACGGTGCAGTTGCATTAGAGGCGATTCAGAGAAGGTTCACTAGATTAATTGCAGAGTTGCGGGGCTTGTCTTATGAGGAGAGATTGAGCAGTTTAGGCCTGTACTCGCTGGAGCTTAGAAGGATGAGAGGAAATCTAATTGAGGTATTTAAGACGCTAAAGCGTTTAGAGAAAGTAGACGTGGAACTGATGTTTCCCCTTGTGGGGCATTCTAGAACGAGAGGCCATAGTTTTTGGCTAAGGGGTGGTAGAATTAAATCAGAGATGAGGAGAAATTACTTTTCTCAAAGGGTCGTGAAACTGTGGAATTCACTACCTCAGAGTGCAGTGGATGCCGGGACGCTGAATAAATTTAAGGAGGAAATAGACAGGTTTTTAATTAGTAACGGATTTAAAGTTTATGGGAAGAGGGCGGGAAATTGGAGTTGAGGCTGAAATGAGATCAGCCATGATCGTATTGAATGGCGGGGCAGGCTCGAGGGGCTGGGTTGCCTACTCCTGCCCCTAGTTATTATGTTCTTATTTTTGTTTGTCTCTCTCTCACTCTGTCTCTCTCTTCCCCGCTGCCTTTCTATTGCCCCCTGTTTCCATCTGTCACTAAATCTCTTTCTCTCTCTATTTCTCTCTCTCTCTCGCTCTCTCTCTCTTCCTCCATCTGTCTGCCTCTATCTCTCTTTCATTATCGATGCCTCTATCTAACGATTTATCTGTGCATTTCTATCCTAGTTAATCTGTTTTGTATCATATATATGCCTTTTCTATCAGCCCCTCTCCATCTCTCTCTATGTTACTATTTATCTCCTGTTTAAAAATTGCTGTATAAGATCTATGCTTTCACTTGCTATCCAACTATCCATCTCTCTATCTATTTGTCCTCTCTCTTTTTATCTCATTCTGCTTCTGTCCTGTTTCAACACTGTTAGGTAAGATCCCTGCTCTATTTCAGGATGATGAACTTTGCAAAAAATCAATTCCCATTTTCGGGTGAAGTCAAACATTTAAATTGACATAATTTCTCTTGTTTAATTAATTTCACAAGCTTATTTCAAATGAAAGGCTTTCTTTTTCAGGTTCTCCGCCCCCTTCCACCTGCAGTGTCCCGCTTTCCGGGAGTTTGTCGGTGGCGGCGCTTCTCCTTCTGGGGGCGATCCTTGTGGCCGGGAGAAGGAACTGCAGGAACAGGCAGACAGGTAGCGATTTCTGGGAGACGCTGTAACTCCGCGGTGCTCTCAATCCATCAATTTATTAAGTTATTGATACTTTTAGCCTGTTCAGTGTGAAATGTAACCATTTACGCTCAGTTCAAATTTTACTTTCTAACAGGAAAAATGAACATTGATGAGCAACTGACAGTTTCCAGAGAACAACCAGAGAATACAGAGGTAAAAGTATGGAGTTACTGTCGCCACAACGCGTGAATACATTTCACTGAATTCTAATCCAAGGCTTACATTTCACAATTATTTTCCTATGAGCCTGGAAAACTTTGCGTAGTGGGCGCTACAGTATTGGCGAAACAGGCTTCAATTCCCCGAGGGCAGCGGGTTAAGGGGTAATCTCACCGAGGGCTTTATGGTAGTTAAAGGATACGATAGGCTCAATGGAGAGAAGTTTTTCCACTTTTGGGGCTGGGAAGGGGAGAGTCCAGAACAAGAAGAAGAACGTTAACATTAGATCAGCTCGTTCAGATGTGTTATCAGGAAGCACATCGTCATTCAAAAGCGAGTGGAAATCTGGAAATCTCTCCCCTCAAAAGCTGCTGCGGCTGCGGGATCAATTGGAAATATCAAAACTGAGATTGATAGATTTGTGTTGGGTCACAGGATTAAGGATTATGAAACCAGGTTGGGTAGATGGGAGTTATGATACAGATCCGCCATGATCTCAGCGAATAGGCTGGAGGGGTTGAATGGCCTTCTCCTAACCCTATAATGACGGTGCTCGTTATATTATCGATTCTGTTTTTACTTTTCCTCCACAGACACATTATGCCCGCCTGGCATTTAAGGACGATCCCAGACTCTGATTGGAGAGGAAAGAGGGGGAGAACTCACAGTCTTTTTCCCGAAAGTGTCGTGTTGCAGTAAGTTTCCTCTGTTGGGTGGGAAAGTCCGAAAGTCCAACCGACGCTAACTAAGGCACATTATCGGCGCAATTTTGCGATGTCGCCCAAAGCGGGAACTGAATTACCTCCTAATGTTCGCTTTCCAAACCATGATATACCGCCTGCAGTTTCAGCCAACCTCTCCAAGTTTCTCTTATCTGGTATTAGTGTTTATTATTGCATTCTGCATCTTTAATCAGTATGTCAGCAATATATCATTCAAACAGGTTTAACAATGTATCTGTGCTCGAGTTACCTACATATTAAAACCATTGAATAACAGTGACAGCTCCATGCTTGTTTTTTTATCATTAAGGCTAGATGCGCTCAGGGTATCTCTGAGACCAATATACAAATATATTTATAGAACGAATGTTAGCAGGGCAGAAGCAGGGCTAAGGGCTAAAACAGGTACTGGGTGGGGATTTAGGCTGCATTGATATGAAAGCTGCAGTGTTAGTAAACCCTGAGTTGCGTCCTGGGGGGGAACAATGTTACTTTTACTCTTGAAAAAAAAATATTTACAATTCTTCGGCCCTTTTGATAATGCAGTTGACCGCATTTTACCGACTAAAATCACTGGTTCGAAGATGCTTACAGCACAGGAGGAGGTAATTCGGCCCGTCACGCCTGTGCCAGCTTTTTGAATATGTACTTTAGTCCCACACCCCAGCTGTGTCCTCATGACCCAAAGAATTAGTCATCTTGTAACGCACCACTCATTAAATGTTAGTCTCTATCCTGAGTGCAGCACGTCCCATCGGTTGTGACTGAAAGTGGCTGCTCGCGATGCTAATAATCCGCAAACATGAACACAATTCGCTCCTCACATTCAAATGTCAGTCTAACGCTTGAGTAAATTTGAGGTATTGTTTCACTGAGGTGATGTAATCTATTTCCATGACACCTTTCATTTCATCAACGTTAAAAAGCTGGCCTGGAAACCGTTGCAGTGCTGATCACTGGATATCTGGTTTGCAGAGTGTCTTGTGATTCCTCTTCGTAGCAGATAGAAACATTTCGAAACTAATACTGGCTTATTCTGCTGTAAAGCCTTATTCTGCACAGATGTTTCGAGGCACTTATTACAAGGTGCATGTGGAAAAAGTCATTCTGCTAAAGACAGTTCAACCGTCCGTCAAGGTTCTTTCCTCCTCAAACTGCAGGACAGCAACTGCTTCCTTAAAAAATATCAGGGAGATTTGCAATATCTTCACTATTCTACCTAGCCAGTGAATCATTCCTGGTGCTGATCATTCTGTGGGTCATCGACGTCCAAGCATCAGTCCTCATAATACCTTGTCTTATTAATCCCAGGGGCACATTGGAGCTATTCAGTCCCTCAGGTTGGATTTGGCATTCGACCTGGTCATGGCTGAAATTAGGAAATTGAGATAGTTTAAGTACGTTCTATGTGTGTTTGTGTTTTTTTAAGTATAAGGTACATCTTTAAGTTTAAGTTTAATTGATATATTTTTTCTATTTTTCGATTAAAATGTGAAACCTGGGATCTAGTTTCATTTTTGAATGGAGGGAGCAGGACAAAAGTCTGTGTTTGTTTTCTGACGCTTCTAAATACTTTTATGAATCTTGAAGTGAGTGTAAAACAATCACAAGAGTAAAAAAAAAGGTGATGTTGCCGAGCATTAGGGGTGCAGGAAGGAAGTCACTCACCCAGACACGCACACACACTCACATATACAAACGAACACAGAGAGAAAGAGAGAGAGAAAGTAGCAATTTGAGTTCACTTGAAAGCAGCTGCCAACGAGAGGATGGAGATCAGAGATAGCAAGTCGCAAACTGAAGTTGAAGTCAAGACTCCATATAAATAATCTACTGGGAGACGAGACTGCAGAGAGCAGGTTTCCCAAAAGAACCGACAGGTTCCAAGCCCAAGGAGTGAGACAAAAACAGAGCAAATTCACAAGGATACGTTCCAGTTAAATGAAAGACAGGGGCCGGATGTAAAATTGATTGGATATTCTCATTTTACCAAGTAAAGCTACCTGGGGATTCACTGATAGAAGCTCTGCTCAAGCTGCACCTAGGCCTCATCTCCTCAGGTGTAAAAAAAGGGCAGCTGCCAGTGAGGGAGAAACACCATAAGGCACTCTCTCTGCTGCCACCGGAGAAGGTGGTTAATGAATGAATGATCCAATTCACATCCAAGTTTGAGTATTCTTAAAATGAATCATTAATCTGCTCGGAGACTATTTGACAGGAAATAGTTAATGAGTCCTTCAGAAACAAAATTAAACTGGTTTGAAATTTATAATAACGGATTCAAATATTTTAATGATGGATTTGTGAACTTTAGCCGATTGTTACACTCTGACATTGTTCACTGGCATAATTTATTCTCCAAAGTAAATCAGATAGAAGACCTCATAAATGTGTTGCCCAAAATATTGTCTTAAATTTTAGACCTGGATTATTCTGCGAGTGAATGTGATTTACCGATATTCCACCGATGTTGGATACCTGGATGATTCAGGATATCACAAAATGCAGGTTAATGGACACCAGGTTAAATGGTTTGCGTCGGGTCACGGAATTCTCGCCTCCGGTTTCGGGGTTATACCTATCAGGAAAGATTGAACAGGCCGGGGCAGTTTCCTCTAGAAAGGTGGAGGCTGCGGGGGTGACCTCTTAGAGGTCTTCAAAATTATGAACATATTCGATATGGAAGACGTAAAGAAGATATTCCCAATTGTGGGAGAGAGAACAGAACTAGGGACCATCAATATACGATAGACACCAATAAATCCAATCAGGAATGCAGGAGAACCATCTTTACTCATACAGTGTGGATAATGTGAAACTCGCTCGCAGATGGAGTGGTCGAAGTGAATCGCAGAGATGCATTTAAGGAGGAATCAGCAATAACACACGAGGTGTGAGGGATAGAGGACATGTTGATGGTGTGGGATGAAGGGGCGGTGGGCGGAAGATCCTGTGCAGCAGAAACACCGGCACAGAGCATATGGCCGATTCTCCGCTGTTCCACAGGAGTGATTTTGACACAAAGAGGCAGGCGGGAAGGCAGATTGTGGGTGAAGAAGTTACTAAAATAATAGCGTCATATTCTAGTTTCTTTTTTCAATCTGGTGTGTTTTTGCTGAAATCCGAATAAATGAATGTTGTCTCGGTGAATTAACCAGAACACTCGGAATGAGGGACATTTCCACTCTGCCCACGCGAATGTCATAAGCAGCCGTGTTGTTGAAATCAGCACCATTGCCTTTAGTCTTCATTTTGCACCAGTTTGGACTGTGGACCGCCTGTGACGCGTGTTTACCACGAACTGCAGTGTGTTGCCCTTTGCAGGCAGAGCCGTGTGTGGTCTCCTAACCTGTAAACAGGAAACCCTCAGCTAAAACTTACACGCGCTGATTTTTCCAGTGCGCTATTTCTAAATGTTGCACGCAATTTCCGCAAAATGTGCATTTTCACCACGTCTTCCGAGTCCGGGGCCGAGAACAGAGGCACCCGAGCGAAGAGACGGTGAAAATCTCACAGCAGCCGGCCCGGGATCGGAGACCGAGAGCTTCTTAATACCCTGCGCGTTGCTGCGTCTGTTTCCAGGTTTGTGCCTTCTTCACTCCTCATTCGGACTTGTTTAAGACCACTGATATAGTCAGCCAAGTAGAAAATTATCCCCATGGCTATATTCTATAATATTAGCTTCATGTTGAAAAACCGAGTTATGTCCTCCTGATCAAAATTGATCACATATTAACATTCTCCAATCTATCGGATGAGATGTTCAAACGAGATCCTTTGTCTGCCCCTTTCGGATGCAAAAGGTCCCAGGGTCACTATTAGCAGAGGAACGGAGGGGGAGGGGGGCGGCGGAGTTCCCCCCGTATCCCTGGGGCGAACACTTATCCCCCAACCAACATCATTAAAAAGACGAACTGGTTCATAATCACTTTATTACTTGTGAGTCTAGCTGTGCGCATTTAAAGCTGCCGCCTTTCCTACATAACAACAGAGAATAACTTGAAAGAAACTCCTTCATTGCCACTTATGCGCCTCTTTTTCCCTCTTGCTACTGTTATTGTTTCAAATTTAACCCTCAACGTTTGACTCCGTTAGCCTGTATTAACCAGTGGATGGTCTATTATATATTTTACTGTTGTAGACGATTCGCCATGGCAAGTGTATACTCTCTCCCTGCCACAACAGAATCCATAGTGTTGGTTTTGTACCTCGCAGTTATTGTACCTCAGGCAGTTTTGCGCCAGACACTGGAAGGTCAGAGTCTGGCGCTTGGAAGTGCCTAAAAGGTGCATTGTGACACGGCTTAGTTGACGGTGGTGGGGTGGGGGTTGTGAGGTTTGCTGTTGGTGTGGTGCGGGGGGCGGTCCACTGGTATAAGCGGAACCATCGCACACATCTGCAACTGGTTCTACATCTAAGCCGTGACGGAATGCAACTCTCGAACCGGGATCTTTTCGAGTGAAGCTAACCAGAATCCACACGCTGTTCTCTGAATATTGCGCGTGTCCAGGCCCCTGATTCGGGTATGTATTACTGTGCAGCTAAGGAACTCAGTGGGATGTCCTTTACGTTTGGAAATGGTTCAAAGTTGCTTATCACAGGCATAAATTTCGATAACTTAACACATTGCAACATCAATAACCAGGAAGTTATGGTCGATGGTGATGGAATCTTAAGGCCCGGCCCTACAACGTTCTCCAATAATCGATCATTTAACTCCGCCTCCAGCTGAAATTTTCTCGTTGTAAAGTGTCCCTTCGGTGTGTTGGGTGAAGAGTGTGGGCCTCGATTCCTTTTCCGTCCGCTGCAATATTTCCGGGCGGGGCCCCGAGTGACAGAGCGATTCCAGGAAAATAGAGCCGGACGGGACATACACCATGAGGAGTTTCATAATTCTCTGCGCGGAAACTTGAAACAGCGGCGCTCTCTGTTCTTGCGCCGTTCCAATCAACTCCAGTGAAAATCATCCAAGTGAAAGTGCCTTAGCTCAGAGAGGTCGGTATTAACAATTACCTTGTACATTTCATTTGCGGCCGATTTGTTACCAATAGTTATTTGTGTATCAGAACTCCCCCTTTCTATGTGTCAATGTATCATTTTCTGAGCCCTTACCCTGCCCTTATATATCTCATCGTTTTAGTGTTTAGTTTTCTGAATTTTTAAGTCCATCTGTGTAGTTGGGATAAAAGGGTACGGAGGGAGATAAAATATTTTGACATGTCAATGATTAAATAAAATCCCAATTTCCTATTTACTATTTTCTCTCTCGATTCCTCTATGTCATGACCTGTTTTCCATCGAGCCTCCAGCACAGAAACAGTGCTTTCGGCCCTTTGGCTCGGTGCTGGTGTTTCTGCTCCATACGAACCTCCTCCAACCCCATCTTCATCTCAGCCCATCAACATATCCTTCTGTTCCTTTCTCCCTCATGTGCTTATACAGCAGCACCAATAAACCCATCTCAGCATGGATGACCAAACTGATCATAACACCGTGGTACATGGAGCCAGTCAAGTGGAGGGGTGTGTGTGTGTGTGTGGGGTGGTTGGGGTGGGGGGGTGGGGGGGGGGGTGGGGGGGGGTGGGTGGAGGGGTAGGAAACAGAAATGTAGCTGTAATCGGGGACAGTATAGTTCGGGGAATAGATATTGTTCCCTGTAGCCAGGATCGAGAGTCCCGAAGGCTGTGTTGCCTACCTGGTGCCAGGGCTAAGGATATCTCATCTCATCTAATCTGGGCTGCAGCCGAACTTGGAGTGAGGGCGGAAAGATCCAGTTGTCGTGTACCGCCTAGGTACCAACGATATAGGTCGAATGAGGAAAGAGGTTCTGCTGAGAGAATACGAGCAGCTAGGGGCTAAATCAAAAAGGAGGATCAAAAAGGTAATAATCTCCGGACTACTACCTGAGCCACGAGCTAATTGGCGCAGTGTCAATAAGATTAAAGAGGTAAATGCGTGGCTCAAAGATTGGTGTGGGAGAAATTGGTTCGAATGCATGGGTCATTGGCACTAGTACTGGGGAAAGAGCTATTCTGTTCGGACGGGCTCTACTTGAATCATGCTGTGACCAGTGTCCTGGCGAATCGCATAACTCGGGTTGTAGATAGGGCTTCAAACTAAATAGTGAGGGGTAGGGTTCAGTTGCATGGAAATATAAAAAAAATCAAAGTTTAAGGAGAGGGTAAGAGTGCAGGTTAGTGACGAGGGTGATTGTTACCAAAACGTGAATGGAAGGGACAGAGAGTGCGAAGGACAAATTGCACCAAAGAATAATATAAGGGTAAGGAAAATTGACAATAGGGCAATTTAAAGGCTTTATATCTGAATGCACGGAGCATTCGGAATAAAACTAATGAGTTAACATCGCAAATTGAGATAAATAGGTACGATTTGGTGGCGATTACTGAGACGTGGTTAAAGGGAGAGCAGGTTTGGGAGTTGAATATCCAAGGGTAATCAGTGTTTCGGAAGGATAGGCAGGTAGGAAAATGAGGTGGTGTAGCTTTGTTAGTAAAGGAATAGTTCAGTGCTATAGTGAGCATTGATATAGGCACTGGAGGGCAAGATATAAGTCTGGGTAGAAATAGGAAATAGCAAGGGAAAGAAGCCCCTGGTGGGAGTAATCTATAGGTCCCCAAAATGTAGTCCTGCAGTAGGGCACAGTGCAAACCAAGAAATACTGGGAGCATTTAAGAAAGGCACGGCAAAAATCATGGTTGATATTAATATGTATATAGACTGGCCTAATCACATTGGCAAGGGTAGCCTTGACGGAGAGTTCATAAAGTGCATTAGAGATTGTTTCTTTGAGCAATATGATGTAGAACCAACCAGGGAGCAGGCTATTCTGAATTTGGTTTTGTGTAATGAGATGGGATTAATTAATGATCACAAAGTAAAGAGTGATCATTACGTGCAAGGGTTTCAACTTCTGTTTGAGAGCGAATAGCGGGTGGGGGGTGGTGGTGGGTGGGTGGTTGGGAGAGAAGCAGAAAGTAGGGAACTATAGACCAGTTAGTTTAACGTCTGTTGTTGCGAAAATGTTGGAATCGATTATTAAGGAAGTTGTAATGGGGCATTTGGAAAGTCAAAATGCAATCCATCAGAGTCAGCATGTTTTAATGAAGAGTAAATCGTGTTTGACGATTTTGCCAGAATTCTTTAAAGATGTAAGAAGCAAAGTGGATAATGGGTATCCTGTATATGTAATATGTCTGGGATTCCAGAAGGCCTTTGAGAAGGTGCAGCACAAAAGATTAATACACAAGATAAGATCACACGGAGGTAGGGATAATATATTAGCTTGTTTGGCGGATTGGCTAACCAACAGAAAGCAGAGAGTCGGGATAAATGGGCCTTTTTCTGGCTGGCAAGCTGTAACTAGTGGTGTGCCACAGGGTTCGGCCCTTGTGCCCCAACTATTTACAATCTATATTACTGACTTGGATTCTCAGATAGAAGGTACGATAACTAAATTTGCAAATGGCACCAAAATAGATGGGGAAGTAATTTGCAATGAAGAAATAAGAAATTTGCAAATGTATATGGACAGCTTCGATGAATGGGCCAGCATTTGGCAAATGGAGTTTAACGTGGATAAGTGTGAGGTTATCCATTTTGGTCGGAAGAATACAAATGCGACAAATTCTTTAAATGGAGAGAAACTTCGCAAAGCTTCAGTGCAGAGGGATCCGGATGCCCTCGTGCATGATTCACTGAAAGCTTGTATGCAGGTACGGCATGTAATAAGGAAGTCAAGTGGAATTTTGGCATTTATTGCTAAAGGAATAGAGTATAAAAATAGGGAAGTGTTGTTGCAACTGTACAAGGGATTGGTGAGACTGAACCTGGAGTATTGTGCACAGTCCTGGTCCCCTTACTTGAGGAAGGATGTAATTTTATTGGAGGCAGTTCAGAGGAGGTTTACTGCATTAATTCCAGAGATGCCGGGCTAGCCTTATGAGGAGAGATTGAACAGTTTAGGCATATACTTGCTAGAGTTTAGAAGAACGAGAGGAGACCAAATTGAGGCATATAAGATGCTAAAGGGAATAGACAAAGTAGACGTGGAGCGGATGTTTCCCCTTGAGGGGCATTCTAGAACGAGAGGCCGTAGTTTTGGGCTAAAGAGTGGTAGATTTAAATCAGAGATGAGGAGATGTTACTTTTCTTAAAGAGTCGTGAATCTGTGGAATTCACTACCACAGAGTTCCGTTGCTGCCAGGACGCTGAATAAATATAAGGAGGTGATAGACAGGCTTTTAATTAGCAACTGGTTGAAATGTTATGGAAAGAGTGCGGGAAATTGGAGTTGAGGTCGAAATTAGATCAGCCATCATCGTATTGAATGGCGGGGCAGGCTCGATGGGCTGAATTGCCTACTCCTGCTCTTAGTTGTAATGTTCTGTAATTCACCTCAACCTCTCCCTTTGGGAACGAGCTTCACATTCTGCCCACTGTCTGGTTAAAGAGTTTTCTCCTGAATTATCGAATAGATTTATTAGTGACTATCTGGTATTGATGTCTTCTAGTTCTGGCCTCAACTAAAATGTGCCAATACCTAACCTATGCCTGCCCGAAAATCCCTTCCATAGTCTTAAAGTCCTTCATCAAGTCACCCCACAATCTTCTCCTTTCTCGAAAAATAGAAGACAGTCTGTTCAAACTTTCCTGATTGTTATGAACTCTCAGTTTGCTGACATTCCAGTAAGCCTTTTTTTTGCACGTTACCCTGTGCTTCTATATTCTTTTTTATGATGTGGAGACCAGAAATATTCACAGGACGCTAAATGTGGTCAAGCTAAGTTTTGATACATGTTTAGAGTGGCCTTTCTCCTTTTCAATTCTGGGCCTGTTTTTTTTATGGCCGTAATAACCTCTGTCACCACTTTCAATGATTTTTGTGTCTATACCTCAGAATCCTCTGCTCCTCTATCCGATTTAAACTCTTATTTTCCACTGAGTTTGTGGCCCAAACCCTATCACTATGTCTAACCCAAACCCCAATTCTTATCCTTCCCAGCAAAACGGTCTCTCTGTAACGTTTCATCCAAAACAAAGGAAATGAATCCGCTGGATGAACTTAAGCTGCTTAGCCTTTCATGCGTGGCGGACAAACACTTAGTTTCAATTACCATACATTAAATTAGGGAGCATTTCTAAATAGATGGATTCATTCAGGGCACCGAACACCGATTTGTGAATGTGCAGTCATGCTTAACACATTTAACAGAGATTGCTCTTTCAAGAAGTGTCCGAGTAGACAGTTAAAAAAGAATGCAGTAGATGGAAACTGTATGGAGTTCACAAGGCCTTCATGTGTTTGTGCTTTATAAATTTACCTATGCATTCTCGCCTGCACCCGATCTTCTTTCTATCTATCTATCTATCTATCTATCTATCTATCTATCTATCTATCTATCTATCTATCTATCTATCTATCTATCTATCTATCTATCTATCTATCTATCTATCTATCTATCTATCTATCTATCTATCTATCTATCTATCTATCTATCTATCTATCTATCTATCTATCTATCTATCTATCTATCTATCTATCTATCTATCTATCTATCTATCTATCTATCTATCTATCTATCTATCTATCTATCTATCTATCTATCTATCTGTCTATCTATCTGTCTATCTATCTGTCTATCTATCTGTCTATCTATCTGTCTATCTATCTGTCTGTCTGTCTGTCTGTCTGTCTGTCTGTCTGTCTGTCTGTCTGTCTGTCTGTCTGTCCGTCTGTCTATCTATCTATCTATCTATCTATCTATCGATCTCTCTCTCTCTCTAACTACCTATCTCCCTCTATCCATCTATCGATAATCGATCGATCTATCTACCTAGCTATCTATCCGTCCCTCTCTCTCTGTATTATTCTCTCAAACGCTGTCTATGTGACTGTCTCTCCATCTAGCCAACTATCTACCTTCAAATTTTTAAATCTACTTCGCTTACCTAATCATTTTCAAAACTTTTTTTTAATGTGCTTGGTGATGTTGGTGACAGTTACAAGACTGACTTGATTGCCCATCCCGAGCTGCCCTCTGTAGGTGGTGCTGGATCTCCTTGAACCTTGTGCAAGAGCCAAAATGCTCGGGTTGCGCGATTTGTTCTGGAAAACAATGCCATTTTTCAATTTTTCCCCCGACCGCCTGCAGTTTCCCACTTTCCGGGAATTTGTCCGCGGCGGCAATTGTCCTTCTGGGGATGATCCTTGCGGCCGGGTGAAGGAGTTGCAGGAAAAAGCAGTCAGGGAGAGATTAGAGAGAGACCCTGTAACTCAGCAGAGCTCTTAATTCATCCATTAATCACTGGGTTTTTGGCACTTTCAGCTGTTTGAATGTCAAATGAGGCCATTCCAAATAAGTTTAAATTTCACTTTCTAACAGGCAACATGAACAGTGATGCGGAAGTGACACATTCCAGAGCAACGACACAAGGGAAGCCGGTAGCTATGGATGGAATTGTTTCCTAACAAGTGTAGGTACATTTCACTGAATTTAAATCTAAGGTTTAAAATTAATAGTTGCTGTCATATGAGTCTAGTTGATTTTGCTTAGCGCATATCGCAAGATAACACTGTTTACCCGTCCTATAACACTGCGGCAATAGATGAAAATATAGGTAGGAATTCAATTGAATGTGTCAAAATTGAGATTGATAAGTATTTGATGGGAAAAGGGGATTTAATGTCAGGGAACGAAGGCGAGGAGATGGTGTTAAAATAAAGATCAGGACGAGGCTTATAGAAGGACAGTAGATGCTCGACGGGCTGAATGGCCTCTTGATGATGGTGTGGCTCCGATAATTGTTTGTGTTTTCTCTTACAGATTCTTTTTGCCCGGCTGGCGTTTAATGCGGGGTCCCGCAGTCAGATTGCAAACGATATTGAGGGCTCAAGTGCTGCTTCCGGGCTATGACGCATAGTGGAAAGTATCCTCTGTTGACTCCTTATTGGAGGAAAGCCTGGAGGTGTGACAATTTCCAAGAGACAGCCATCGTAAATTCTGATCCCGGTTGAATTCATATTTATCAATAATAATGAGCAATACAGGCCGCCGATTCGTCACCTACTGGACAGTCTTCAAGTCTGTCGGAACAGGCTCTCTTTCAAGCCCAATTTGACTGTCGGAAATTTTAGCTTTCTGTTCAGTCTCGATATGTTGAAATTTTGTTATGGTAGTGTTTTTAAATACATTGTGCATCTTTGTGTAGCGTTTGAGCAGGAAAGAGCGCGTCAGTGTCCACGTTCGCAATCTATTAAACACGTTTTGAAACGCAAGCATTGTATTTGGGCTGTTTGATTCCTCAGTGCAGATGTGCTAATTGGATCTGCAATGGCAGGTTACAGGACATCTTTATGGTCCAGATGTGAGCGGTTTAAAAGTGGGAACAATCCTACAATAATCATACCAGAACTGAGAGTTCATGATAGCACTGATCAATTCTCCACAAAAGAGATGACTGAGTGGTGACCTGATGGCGATAAGAAAATTATGAAACTATTTCATACGTGGAGATGGAAAGAGAATGTTCTCCTTTTCAGGAAGAGCTGAAGTAAACGCCTTGAACATTAGATATTCGCCAATAAATCCAATCCGGAATTCAGGAATAATTACTTTCCCAGGGGGAAGGGGAGAATGCGGAACTCGCAACCACAGCGAATGTTTGGGGAAAATAGCCGAGATGCATTTAAGGGGGAAGTTGGATAAATACATCATGAATAACGGGACAGGAGGATATGTTGATGGGATGTAGAGGGCGTGGAAGGGTACTCCTGTGGAGCATAAACACCAGCAGAGAGCAGAGGGGCTGAATGGCTTGTTTATGCTCTGAAAATAATTTTGAATTTTGTAAAGTAGAAAACATGAGAAGTGACTGAAAGCTCTTTGCTCTGAGCAGTTTGCATCGATAAAAGAATTTCTTCTTCACACTAAAATAAATAGTGAAATGTGAAATTGGAATTCAAAGGACGTTTCGCCGACATGATCTAATATCTTTGCGTTACCCCTTCAGTATTATCATCATTAAAAAATAAGGTTTGAGACCACTGCTTTTTAAGAAACATGTTACGACTTCAACCAATGTTATTCACTGAGCATGAAAAATCCCAGAGGGAGATTTGGCTCACTGGTAATAGATATATTTTTTTCTATTTTGAAAAAGAGGGGTAATCTTTTACGATTCCTATATTAAAAGATTTATTAACAAGGAGAAAAAAAACTCAATCATACAAGACTAAAATTAAACGCTTGAAGCAGTCTCACAAACTATTGTCCTGAGAAAAACACCCGCTTTTCAGAATACACAAGCAAACTGTTTGGAAACAGCGTTCTTCTGGAGTTCTAACCGTAAAAATGCAGTAGTATCACCCAAGGCAAATACTGCTGCTACTTTAGTACAGTATGCCACACGACTTCTCACTCTCTTCCAGTCTGCTGTGGAAATCCAAAGGGAGTTCAGAAACAGGCTCCGTCTTGAAAGGAAAGACTTTTTTGTGTTGATATCGGATGGCTGCTTCAAATGCGATATTCTTCTCCGCACAGAGCTGGTCTCAGGATATTTTCCCCACACAGCCACCTCAACTCAACTAAGCATTTACCTTAAATATCTTTTTGACCCCCTTTCATCCTTGGTTCCAATGTCCTAAGCATTCCTTTGAACTCAAATTTCCAAAACTAAAAACTCCTTCATGCCTTCATATTGAATTCACATCCACGTCAAAATAAATTTAATAACCTCCCCTTGTTTACTTATGAAATATCGGCTGCTCAAAAGACAAGTGCTTCCTAACAGCTAATTCAAATTAAAAAAAAAACAACATATTAATTTATAATCCCAACATTACCATAGCCTCTCATTACAAATGCATGCATCGAACTGCTTTATCTTTCATCTCTAATTTCCCACAGGCAAGCTGTCTTTACGAAATTTCCCCAGTTTAATTACTTATTGACACAGAGACACACGCAGCTTTCTTTATAGAATACCACCATGTTCCCAAAAATACATAAAAATAACATCCATTTACAGAAACCAATCACCTTGTTTCCAGATCCATTAATAAGCGTGCACAACAAAATATAATGGATACCAGCCTCAACAGCTTCCTGAGGGACATAGATCCAGATTTCCACTCCAGCTTCCACAGCACCTCTTGCTCCAAAACACACTACACTCATGGATAATCTCCGACAAGTAGGTTTAAAGTTCAACATAAACCAAAAGACACTTTGTGGAAGTGAAATGGGACCATCACAAGTTTCCTGAATCACTGCCCGTGCCCCTCCCCTGCTGTATTCTAATTCATTAAATGATAGAGCACATCATAAATCAGAGAAAGAAACCCACTCCGAACAGCATCTCCATTCAGGACTGATATTGCCAGCACAGCAGTAATTGCAGTTTTATCAAGATGACATTTAATTATAATTTAATTATTAATCAATACAAATCTCTGGTGCATCGTTATAATCGAAGAATAATTTATTGTATTTACGTACAGACATTTGTCAACGAATAAACATCCAGTCAGTGCCTGGAGTTACAGGATCAGCAGAAAAAGCCCAGAGAAACTAAGGAAAGTCCTTAGTCTTTGTTTCATGTTTCTTTCACACTTGAATTACACGATAACCGTGGAAAATCCTTAACCATACTCAAGATCCCTTCAGAAAATGAGCCAGTCTTTGTAGTCTCTGGCGAGTCCACGGGGAAAGCTAATTGTTTGATGGGAGTCTCATTGGCTCCATGTTGTTTCCACAAGGCTGTGGGTTATTTGGTAAATCCTGTCACCTCCATAATTTATCAGAGAAACAGTCCCGTTTCTCATCGGCGACCCGCTTTCTTTTTTGATCTTTTATCCAATGCAGCCAAGTCCAGGGAGGCGTAGAGAGGTCCGCCTTGGGTCTGTGAAACATTTTACACATTAACACCAGAAAGTAGTTAAAAGACAGGTCAGATTACCCAATCCCACAATCGCGTTTCATAGAACCATATAATGATACAACACTGATGAAGGACATTCGGCCCATTGTGCCAGCTCTTTGAAAGAGTTATGCAATTTGCCCCCTTGAACCTTTATGTGTCTCCATATCGCTGCCATTATTTTCCCCTTCCACTATTTTCTAATTCCTTCTTGAATGTCCCTATTAAATCTGCTTCCACTTCCCTCTCGATCAATTTGAGGGGATTTTTTGCTTCATTTGTATGTGTAATAATTGTCCGAATTAATGATTTGTAACAGAGAAGCAGAATTCGGAAATCTATTTCATGTTGTTTGAGGCACAAAATATGAAACGCCCTCCACCCACAACACCACCCCGCCCCCACCGCCCCCGCTCCCTTCACCCATCTACATGCCATGGTGGCGATACCATCTTTTATGCCGAGCTGAAAGGGGCAGACAGGGCCACGGTTTAAAGTTTGATGCAGAAACGGCACCTCAGACAGTGCTGCACTCGCCTTGGAGATTCAGTCTAGACTTTATGCTGAAGTTTCTGGAGACACACTCTCTCTCTCGCACACACACGCATACACAGACAGAGAGGCACACATACTTTCCACCCAAACTGAATCATTCTTAGTCCACTTAAAACAGCAACACAAACTCATTATTCCATAAAACTCCCCTGATTTTGGTGTTACCTTCATTGTAATTCCATTAGCTAATGTATTTATAAATTGGTTTGTTCGGGGGAAGGAGAAATGTGGGAAATTTGGGGGTGGGGGATGAGACCCAATGTGGACATAAAAGAATATAGCATAATGCTAAAATGGAAACTGCTGCGAATCCACTGCTAAGTCTGACGGAGGCATTCTACCTGAAACATGACCTTATCCTTTGTAGTATCAGATGGGGAGAGGACTGGGGGGAATTTTCTGATTTTAGATAGAAGGATGAATGGGATTTTATACAAATTCAGATGCTCAACACTGTGACCTGCTCTCTGATAACAGCGAGAAATATCTAGCATGGGAACCATTGCATCTTATCCCAAAAACGATTTTTTTGTATATTGTTACAACAGATTCAAAAAACTCACCCGTATTGCATCCTGATGTGTCCGCTTTGCCTCTGCTTGACACTGGTAATCTGTGTTATGAATTGAAACGTTATCCCAGTCTGGTCAATACATAATTCAATGCAGATACATTGTTCGCCAATGATCCGCCAAATTACCAATGGCCCCAATACGCCAATCGGCCCCATATGTCTCTGGGCCCCCATTCGGCCGGAGATCCCCCAATGCGAGAAATGTCTCTCAATACTTCAATACAGTGGGGTGAATTTCGCCAATGGATGAACACGTACTATCTACCCCGCTGTGTGGCGTCTATTGTCCATCTGGTATATTACTGCCACTATTAATAACCAGTAAATGGCATTTTATATGGTTCTCACAGATAGAGCGATTGTAGAACATTTTCATTGCAGGAAATGCTCTTATGCATCTTCCAATTCCGCCCACTTGAATTTAAATTGGTGCCAACATTTCAATGCAACTTACCCGTTTGTCGCTCATTCCGGCCCTCTCTTTGCCTTCCCTCTCTCAAGCTAAAACTGGATTCGAACAAAAATATCAAACACATGTTATGTCTTTTAAATCATGGCTCAGGTGCCAGCAGCACTTGAGAAGAGAATTGTAGAGCGGTCTTATAATCAACCTTAAAAGATCATGGAAATTGTTAGCATACATCATTAGAATCAGTGTTGGAGCTGAACCGGGTTATAGACAGTGCTAAACATAGAGAGGGTGTTCGGGATGAACTTTGAAAATGGTTCGGTTACTCACTTTTCATTTTGGGATCTCTTGTCTCGTTCTTCTGAAAGCAGAAAATGTAATCATGAATTATAAACTACAAGAAGGGAATCAGATAAGGGAAACAATGTTTCAAATATCCCAGATAAATATTAATCCTGACCTGATCTGCCGCTTTTATGAATCCAAATGGAAATAAGGACCAAGAGTAGAACCAGTATCACCAGGACAGTTATGACAACAGCAAGGGCCAGCATGCACCATCCTGCAGAGACAAAACACTTAGAAACTGCTGCTCGGTCAAATCATCCTTTTCTGGGATTCTCTGATGGGAAACGTGACCCAAAAGGAAGCCCAGAATCAGTCCATTCGGACGATCGTGCCAGTAAAGGCTCTTTGAAAGATATTTCTGATTATTCCTAATCTCCCTGCTCTTCCCCTCAAATTTGAGTCCACCGCCCTTTCAGGCAGCGCCTTCCAGGTCAGAGAAACTCGGTGTGTAACAAAAAAAATCTCACCGTGCCCCGCTCTGGATAATTTATTGATTATCTTCCATCTGTGTCCCTCTCGTTACCGACCCTCCCGCCAGCGGAACGTTTTATGCTTATTTACGACATAGAGACCCCTAATTATTTTGAATTAAATCTCCCCCTTAAACCTCCTCTGCTCTAAGGAGAACAATGCTAGCTTCTGTAGTCTCTCGACATTAACTGAAGTCCCTCATCCCTGGTGCTATTCTGCCAAATCTCCTCTCCCCCCATCAAAACCCCCCAACCACCACAAGGCATCCTTGGCTGTTTCCTGCTTGTAAAGTGATTCCAGTGTAGAACTGACCTCAAATGCATTCCAAGATACATTGCCTGAAAAGGGAATAACTCTTCGAAAGAGATAGCACCGGCACGATGGGCCGAAATCACTCGTTTCGCATCTAATGTTTTAGGATTCTACGATGTGATGGAGAAATTTAAGACAAATCCAGGAATTGTTTACAAGGACAAGTCTACACCTTGAGCTAAGATAACCATAACTTATTTTAAAATACTTTAACAGGCTGAAAGCACACACACACAAACACACACACGCACACACACACACACACACACACACACACATAAACACACACACACACACACATACATATATATATGCTCTAAGAAGCTCATGAATTACTCCAAATTGCTTCAAAGTCTAATAACAGCCTCCGCTGCACAGATCAGCAACTCACCTGTCCCTGTCTCTGCTGCTTTGGGAAACGACACGCTCTTCGTCCAATATTTGCCTGGAGATCCCAGTTGAATAATGCACGTACAGAGACCGCTGCTTCTCCAGGTTTCCCTCGACACCATGACGTGACTTCTGACACCTTAGGTCCCGTCCGCCTCCATTGTACCGGGATCGCTCGGTCCCTCCGTGACCAGGCCGGAAATGTTCCAGAAAATAACAATCTGTTTGGAAGAAACTCCACTGACCAAACACACTAAGGGGACGGTTTCATTCAAATGCAGCTCACCCGGCGGGACGAACACCAGTACAGCGGTCTTGTTGGTGGAACTGTCTGGACAGAGATTGGGACACAGTTAACGATTGATTTACACCAAATTATAATGCTTTGCATGATCTGGATTCATTTCACTTGCTCTCTTACCTCCAACCAGTAGTGTCGGTCCATTCTGGAGCCCTGCATAGCTATCCCTATGAGCACAGTAGTAGGAACCCGAGTCATTCACCTGGACATTGCGAATTTCTAGAATCAACACATTTTCGCTGCTGCCTTTTTTGGAAATAAACTTACAATTGTCCCCGTGACAGGGCTGGATGTCGATTTGTTTCGGGGCTTCACCCAGAAGTTGTTTGCACCAGAAATAGCGCGACACCAATACCACTTCGTAAATGTAGTGACAGGCTAATTCCACCGTCTCTCCGACTCCAGCTGTCATTATGAAGGGACCGTGAGACAGAGAGGGCTCGGTTTCTGTAACTAGAGAGGTTATTGTTTCATCACTACTGGTTACCGAGAGATAGGAAGCAGCCGGTTTGAATGACATCGCCTTTAATATAAGTAGAATCACCACATTGACCTCAATCAGTCTTAGTTAAGTTAATTCTCCAATTTGTTTTTATTCGACTTATAGTAGGAAACTGTAAATAAACTCAAATGATCAGGGCAAATTCCTTAACCTGATCACTGGGTCGCATTTTCAGCTAAGTAAACACTTCTGATTTCAATGGTTGATTTCAATTTAAAATTATCACCCTTTCTTTACCCACCGCAGATCCGCAGCACTTGGAAAATTAGAATCAGCGATAAAAATCCCTTGGACATCTTGACGTGGTGAGTTCTCCCTGTTTCCCCACTCACCAGTTTGTTACTGCAGGCGGAGTGGCCGCAGGATGACCTGAGCTCAGTCCCAGTGTGTTGCTCCCCTTTCAGATGCGGTGGAAACTATGACGAGCTATGCTGTGGAAATTATGACACCATTTTGGGCGCGGTGTCCTGGTGAATATCACATGCGTTTGACTTACCGTGGTCACCGTCTGTGTGTCACAGCAGTCAAGTGGCAGAATGTCTATAAAGAAGTTTACTGTGTTGTCATTCAGAGTGGATGGTAGAATAATAATTGTATAGGTGTTTTTGAATATTGGAGTTAAAGTTAATTCAAGTTTAGCCATTCCTAATTGACAATGAGAGGGTGGCGGTTGAGCCAGTTTTAAAAACCTCGGTCAGGTTACTCCTCAGTCTTGTCTTTAGAGAAAAGGGACCTAACCTGTACAGTCATTGCTGTTAGTTTAACCTCAGCTCTGGTAACCGCTTTGTCATTCGTGTTTGCACCGACCCCATTGCCTCAGTATACCTTTTATAAAATTGAGTCCAGAAATGTGCACAGTTAGTCCAAGTGTGGTCTGAACAAGGTTCTACAGACGAACATGACTTCTTTGTTGTTCAATTATATTCCTCTACAAATAATTCCCGCTGCTGATTTGTACTTTTTTCCAGTTAAGATCACAGACAATTGCATATAAAGTAACTTGTTACAGAATTATTGACAGGGTCAAAGAAGCAACCGTTAGATCAGCGTCAGAAACAGACCAGGCCCGAGGCCAATGCTAAAGGAAAGTACTGCAGATCCTGGAAATCTGAAATAAAAACAGAAATTGCTGGAAGAACTGTGCCGGATTGGCAGCATCTGTTCAGAGAGAGAGAGAAACAGCGTTAACGTGTCGAGTCTTCCTGTTGAGTCCTTCTCCACAATTCTCTGTTTTGAGTGATGCTACCTGACCTGCTGAGTTTTTCCAGCATTTTCTGTTTTGATTTTGGAACCTGAGGCCTCTGTTTAACGGGTTTCTTTTTACCTCCTGAACGGAGGTCACAATCACACATTCTGCTGTTGAGTGAGCGACTTCACTGTAAAAAACCGGGGCAGAACAGGCTAACATAACCCAATCGTGGTCGAGGGAAGTCTTTGGGGAGTTTTCCTTTTAACCGGAAGCGCACCGTGTTTGCTCCGTTGTTTTGCAATCCGTGTTCCTAAACATTTCACTGAGAAGGGTTTTTCCACTGGGGAATAACAATGGACATGATTTTAAATAAAGCGCCACAATGAGGCCGTGATTATAGACCTCGAATGCATAATGGGGATTTTTCCCAGTCTGCAATCTGTCGGCAACCTCGGGAATAAAGATTTCCGATCTTCGCCATTCCCAGCGGAATTCTGTAGGTTTTCCTAAAGATCCGCGTTAGAGTTTAATGGAACCGAATTCTCAGAGGGAATTCAGCACAAGCCGGACAGAGAGAGTCTCCGGGGATCTGTAGTGAGAAAATCCTCTAGGGGAGTGAAAATGAGGGACAGTGGGTGAAAAGTCTTTAAGAATCTGATATAAACACACACTTCCCGTTTTCTTTTGTTGGAGGAAAGAGCCTATTGCGTTATTTTTATTCGATCAAGGGATGTGAGGGTCGCGGGAAAGGCCAGCACTTATTGTTCCCCATAATTACCCCTTGAGGAGATGGTGGTGAGCCGCTTTCTTCAAAAACTGCGGTCCCTGCAGTTTAGGTGCACCCACAGTGCTGTCAGGGAGGGATTTCCAGGATTTTGACCCAGATACAATGATGGAACGGCCGTACAGTTCCAGGTCAGACTAGTGTTTGTCTTGGGGGGTAATTGGAGGCCATGGCTCTCACATGCCCCCTCTGCCCTTGTCCTTCTAGGCGGTGGCAGCCTTGGCGATTGGTTGCAGTGCTTCCTGTATATGGATAGAACAAATTGCAATCTCTCTGAGTCTCTGCTGAAGCGAGTGCATCAATTGTCAATAATATTGGGGATCAGTTATTTTTTGAAAATATTGGGCACAGCAGGTAAGCAGTGACCCGGTCTCAGGTCACTGAGGACACTGTAAATAAGGTGAATGTGCACCAGCCTGTTCTCTGCTCTGAGGAATCTACCCTTGACGGCAAGGCCTCTGCTGTCTGCGGTTTAACATTTAGTAAAATGCAGGCTGTTCTGTGCATGAAGCGCCTCAACTGTAAAAACCACAGAGAGCTTTTAGACAGAACATCATTTTCCATCCCAAGCCAAAAGCGGCCAGAAACTCGGTCAGCGATTTATGCCAAATGATATGCTTTGCACAGCCCCCGCATGGGGTGTGAGCGAGGCGTCTTTCTGAGACTCGCAGCAAACAGCCGCGGTCACAGCCAATGCGCCTCTTTGCTGCCCAGCCCCGCTCTCTGCTGCAAGGTTCACTGACCCACTTCTCTATTATTCAAGGTCAAGCATTTCTGCAGAACGGTTCAGACCCAGTAAGGCGCAACACTGTCTGCTCATTTCGGAACCCATTCTGTCAGTAATTCATACTATCAGTTTCGCCACACTAAAATAAATGTATTTCACTCTTCTCTTCCAGATTCCGTCCCTCAGAATTCTCCTGAAGATTCCTTGACATCTGTGGAGTCTTGCAGATAATTTGCAGCACGGATTTGCTGCTTTGACTTTATAATTGGTTCAAGTTTGACACGAGGGAGTCTCATAAAAGAATGATTTGGCGCTGCAGCAAATTCTAGTAACTTGTCTCGTTTGGGATGGTGCATTTTGATCCTGTGCCATAATTGTCACAATTATCCGGGTTCTACTCTTCACCCTCATTCGGATTTGGATTCATTAAAGTGGTTAGTCGGGTGAGTATTGATGCTTAACAAGAACATCTCAACAAGCGTATGGTAATGTGCTTCGCTTTTAAATGCTAAATGTAGTTTCTTGTTTTAAAAAAACCTGAGAGAATATCTCCCACAAAGAAAACCGACTAACTGAATCATTTTGTAAAATTAACCACTAACAATCTCGGTGTATTTATCGTTGAGTCAAGTCAGTTCAATCCAAACACCCATTCCATTGGTACAGATACTTTCATATTTTCCACGTCCTTTTCAGATTGATTCTAAGAACATCAACATTTACTATCTCAATATTAATTTCAAGTGACCAAAGATTAAAAGATCATAAGGAAGAGGTGCAGGAGTAGGCCCTCGATTCTGATCCGCCATTGAATAAGATGTTGCCTAATGTGGTTGTGGCCTCAAGTGCACTTTCCTGCCTAAAACCCATGACCCCGCTGTCAATGAAAAATTTTCCCAACTCAGCCTTGAATATATTGAATGGCCCAAAAAACAAATGACCAACCAAGAGAAAAAAAAAATCTTCCGCATCTCTGTGTTAAATGGGAGGTCACTTATTCTGAAACTGTGCCCCTAGTTCTGCACTCTCGCATGAGTCGAAACATCCTCACAGCACCTATCCTGTGAAGCCTCCTCAGAATCTTATATGCTTCAATGAGTTCACCTCTCATTCATAGATTTACAACCAGCAATGCTTGTTTAATATTTTTGTCTGCATGTAATTTCAGTTTGCAATGAATATTTCACTCGGTTAACAGAGGGCATTGGGGGTCAATATCGAGCATCTTAATTTGCATCGCAATCACTATTATCGCTCCAACTGGAAACTCACTGTCACCAACAATAGAAGCATTAGCGAAGGCTCGGGGGTAATGCCTTCCATACATCCATATATCCATAGAAAAGTTCCAGCACAGAAGGAGACCATTCGGCACATCTTGTCCATGCCAGCCCGAGGACAACCAGGTGTCCTTTCTAATCCCACCTTCCTGTTCCCGGCCCAAATCCCTGCAGTTTCCAGCACTTAAGGTGCAGATCCAGGTACTTTTAAAAAGAGTTTAGAGTTTCTGCCTATACCACCAGCTTGGGCAGCGAATTCCAGAAACCCACTGCATAAAAAAGTTCTTCCTCATGTTCCCCCTACACCTTCTGCCACTTATATTCAATCTATGTTCCCTGGTTCTAGAATTCTCCACCAAGGGAAACAATTTTATCCTGTACAATCTATCTATTCCCCTCATAGTTTTGTACACCTAAATCAAGCCACCTCTTAGCCTTCTTTGTTCTAAGGAAACTAACCCCAACCTATCATATTTCTCCTCGTAGCTACACTTTTCTAACCCTGGCAACATTTTTGTAAACCTCCTCTGCACTCTCTCCAGAGCTATTACGTCCTTCCTGTAATTTGGTTACCAGAACTGCACACAATACTCCAGTTGTGGTCTCACCATTGTTTTATACAATTCCAACATCATATCCTTACTTTTATATTCTATACCTCTGCCATACAGCATTTCATATGCCTTCTTTACATACTTGTCTACTTGAACTGCTGCCTTCAGGGACCTGTGTACTTGTACGACAAGATCTCTCACTTCATCTACCCCTCTTAGTATATTCCCATTTATTGTGTAATCCCTGTAACTGTTTGACCTCCCTAAATGTATGATCTCACACTTGTCTACGTTAAAATCCATCTGCCACTTTACCGCCCACTCCACCAAAACATCTATATCGTTTTCGAGATTATGTCTATCCTCTACACTATCCGCTACTCAACCAATCTTTGTGTCATCTGCAAATTTCCCAAACGGGCCCCCCAGGTTCACGTCCAAATCGTTAATATATAACACAAACAGCAAGTGTCCTAACACTGAGCCCTGTGGAACACCCTTTGAGAAAACTTTTCATTCGCAAGAGCATCCCTCGACAATTACCCGTTGTTTCCTGTTACAAAGCCAACCTGTTATCCAGTGTGCCACGTTAACCTCAATCCCATGGGCGTTTACTTTCCTGACAAATCTGCCATGTTGGACATTTTCAAATGCCTTGCTATAATCCATGTGCAAAACATCCACTGCACTACCTTCATCAACCGTTCTGGTCACTTCCTCAAAGAACTCAATCAAATTTGTGAGGCAAGACCTTCCTTTAACAAATAAATGCTGACCATCCCTGACTAGTCCATGCCTTTCCACATGACAGTTAATCCTATCCCTCAGGATTGATTCTACTAATTTGCTCACCACCGATGTAAAACTAACTGGCCTATAGTTGTTTGGCATTTCCTTTGATCCCTTTTTTAAACAACGGAAGTACGTTTGCATTTCTCCAGTCCTCGTGTACGTCCCCTGTATCTCGTGAAATTGGGAAATCATCCTCAGAGCATCTGTTAGCTCTTCACTGACTTCCTTCAGTAGCTGCGGAAACAATCCATCTGGCCGTGATGACTTATCAACTTTCAAGGATTTCAATCCTTCGAGTACTTCCTCTCTGTTTATACGTATGCCGTCCAATATCTCGCAGTGTTACTCTTGGACTACTATATCTACATCTCCCTTTCCTTTGTAAACACGGAGACAAAATATTCATTCAAAACCCTTCCCACAGCCTCTGCATCTACACACAAGTTTCCATCTTCATCTCTGATAGGTCGCATTTTTCCTTAACTAACCTTTTAGCATTAATGTAATGGTAAAGCATCTTTGGGTTATCTTTATCTTAACTTGCTAATCATTTTTCATGCCCTCTCTTTGATTTCCTTCTTTCCTTTTTCACTTTGTCCCTGCACTTCCTAAATTCATCTAGGCGATCTGCAGTGCTTAGTTCTTTGTGCCTATCGTACACTTTCTTTTTCTGTTTAATCTTCCCCTGTATTCCACTCGACAACCAGGGGAGTCTAGATTTGGCAGTATTACTCTTATTTTTGCAGGGGACATGTCTACTTTGTACAATTTGGAACTGGCTTTTTAGTGCTTCCCACTGGTTTTCCACTGTTTTATCCTCTAGCAATGCTGTCCACTCCACCTCAGCCAAGTCCCTTCTCATTTCTGAAAATTTTGCCTTCCCCCAGTTCAAGGGTTTTACTCCTGCCTTATCTCTGTCCTTTTCCATGATAATGCTAAATCTAACTGAATTGTGATCACAGTCCCTGATATGGTCGTCAACTGTCTATTCACCCACTTGCCCTTCTTTGATCCCCAAGACGAGGTCTAGAATTGCATCTCCTCCCGTTGGGTTTGTCACTAATTGTTGAAGATATTTTCCTGGACACAGTGCAAGAATTCCTTTTCCCCCTCAGTCCTCCTGATATTGCTTAAATCCTACTTGATATTAGGGTAGGTGAAGTCTCCTACTATTGTTGCCCTCTTGTTCTTACAAGCAGAAATTTACCAATATATTTGTTCTTCTATCCCCCTTTCACTATTTGGGGATCTGTAGTATACTCCCAGTAGTGTGACTGCCCCTTTATTATTTCTAAACTTAATCCATAAAGCCTCGTTTGTTGACCCATTTAGTGTATCATCCCTTCTCACAACTGGAATTGATTCTTTAACCGTTTGTGCTAACCACCCCCACCTCCTCCACTCTCCTTTTTTTAAATCTCCTGCTCTATCGTGTCTGAAGACACTATAACCAGGGATATTAAGCTGCCAGTTTTGTCCCTCCTTTAGCCAGGTCTCCGTTATAGCTTTGGCATCCTGCTGCAACCTGTGCCCTTAACTCATCTCCGTTGCTTGTAATACTCCTTGCATTGAAGTAAAACAGTTTAACCCCGTCAATTTCCCTTGCTGGTCACTTTGAAAACTTTGCTTCTCCAAGTCAGGTTCTTTAGCCAGGAATGGATTTTGCTGCATTCTAAACGCCACCAATGAGAAGGCGGGAGGGAATGTAGAACTCAAATGGATTCCACCAGCTTTCCAAACGGATCCACTTATGTCGTAGTCACTAATTTAACTTTCAGTGTAAAGCATCGGAGACTTTCAGCCAACAAATAAACTCTCTTAATCCAGGTTGAGTAAAAGAATGAAAATTAATTTGGGTGGAGCCAGAGATACCATTTCCTCAAGTGGGTGGAGTGCGTGTGTGTGTGTGTGTGTGTGTGTGTGTGTGTGTGTGGGGTGGTGGGGGGTGGGGGGGGGGAGTCCTGACCAAAGGGTCAATACGTTCAATTTATAACCAGACCGTCCAGGGTTGATGCCCGGAAGCAATTCTTCACCCCAAGGAATGGCTGATGGGGCATTAAGTTGCTGTGCGCTGTTGAAAACATGATGTGCGCTGAGGGCTCAGGAACTTTTACACCTCTGGAATTGTAGAGTAATTAACACAGATTATGTTAAATAATCTCAAACATCACAGACACCTTCACCCTGAGCAATGCCCCTCTATTGTATATCGTCGAAATCTCTCTCTATCTCACAGACACCGACACTCATCAATCGGAGCCTCACTCACCCGTACAGGCAAGTTATCCTGTATGATTGAATTGCTAACTCTTATAGTTAGACAGGACACAGTGATCCTCTCTATATGCTTCAAGAATCAGAATGTCTGCTTCTCCATTTTGGGTTGTTGCACTAGCACATGTATTTATGCAGTGAACCAGAACAAGTTCAGAAAGGGGATAAAGGATATGAAGCAAGCATTTAAAACTCTGAGGTGCCTCGTCTTAACTTTTCGGTTTGATTTTTAAAAACTGAAATAAATGTCACGCCAAGTTGGCGGCCACACGCTACATCGGGGGGCGTGGCCGGTATTTAACACAAAGCAGCCGCCGGGCACGGGGGGAGGCAAGAGGTGACTCAGGGAGAACTTGGGGGGAGAGGAGGCCTTGAAAAGATTTAATGCGGCCCCAGTGGACAGGGCGGCAAACGACAGTAGCCACCGCCTCTGTGACAGGGTCCCTGCTGAAGAACCTTAAACTCTCATGGAATTATTGTTCTCCTATTGAAATAATGGTCGCCCCTTTGGAACTCTGATAATATTTCGGCCCCCCTTCCAAGGCTGGCAACGCCCATCTTTCTTCATTCTTTATCTTCCTTGTCATGTGGCATCACAAGTTTGTGTTTTATACACATTTCATCCCCCTCCCCTCCCTCCATAAATTAATTCGCTGGGTCATGAGTTTTCGCATTTCAGTCACATTGAAATGGCTTGGCCTCTCGGTTCCCTCATACAGCATGAGAACTCTGCTTTTAAATATAAAGACAGACTTGCATTTATAGAGCACCTTCCACTACCTCTGGGCATCCCAAAGAGATTAACCATCAATTAAGGAGTTTTTTGAATTGTCGTCGCTGTTGTAATGCAGGAGACTCAGCAGCCAATTTGCACATAGCAAGCTCCCACAGCCATTAATGTAACAATGAACAAATTTGATTGAGAGGCAGACATTGGTCCCAGCATACAGGGGAGAAAATCACCCTGACTGCTCTTCTTCCAATAGAGGCTGTGGGATCTTTGTATCCAACTGAGATGGCTGACAGGCCCGCGATTTGGCATCTCGTCTGTGAGGAAGCTTCAATGCAATGGAAACTAACAGTTGGAACCTGTAAGCATGTGGAAGATGACTCCAGGCTTTCTTACAGTTGGAATCTTTCTCTAATCCGTTCACTCGAGATGCTGCTTCACAGATTTCCCGCTGCGAATATCAAGCTTCCTTCTTGACCAGAAATGTGGAATCTTGTAAATTAACACCCTAGATGATTATGATTGCAGTTTTACTGGGTTTATTAACTTCAATCATACAGGCTAACCCATTCAGCAATAATTGAAAAATTCGTAAAAGGCCATTAAGAAATAAGGTGAGAGATAATTGGTAAAGTTTATAATGAGAACATTGGATTCTACAGGTCCAGGTTAACAACTCATTTCTAACAACAATCAGGTTAGAAAGACCATTACAACGCGAAGGAAGGACTGGTGCTAATTTCCATAGGAATTGAATGGAAAGGCAGAGAGAATCAAGCTTACTCTCTACTTCTCTGTAGCCCTGAAGAAGCGTCATACGGACTCGAAACGTTAACTCTGTTTTTCTCCCCACAGATTTTGTCAGGCCTGCTGAGTTTTTCCAGAATTTTCTGTCTTCCTTTCAGATTTCCAGCATCCACAGTATTTTGCTTTTAAACTAACATGTAACCTTGCTTATATCACACTCACCATACTGTTGGCAGTGTGTAATGATGGCGTTTAAGGTGAGGAATAGGAAATTCTACAATCAACACTGGGAGATTAGGGGATGCAGAGTCAGAGTTAAAGGATTGAAAGAAGCTGAGAGGAGAAATGAGGCAAATTTCAAACTCACGGCGCAGTATGACGGACTGAAGAGACACACACGCAGACTGCTTCACCTTGAGTAGTTCCCCTTCGTTGAACTGCCTTTGTATCACACACACACACACACACACGCACACACACACACACAAACACGCAAACACCTTTACCAATCTGCCCTCTACTGGATGGTGCCAGAATCACGCAAACCCACCTGCAGAAATCTACCCTCTGCTATCACTGTGATAACACTCTACTAAATACGTTACCAGCATTCCCCATGATCTTCCCCGAGAATCACCCCCATGTGGTTATTTTAAATTATATGAGGTTTTCAGCCACATATTGTTCTGTCTGTTTGACTGTCAATTTCAAATGTGATCGATTTGTGACCATTTGCAGACCGAAGCTTAAAACTAAATATCACAAGGAGAAACTGCAGCCTTCTCACAGCAACCTGCATTCTTAGCACCTCAATGCTGTTGGCCCAATCGCCCACCACTTCCCACGCAGCATGATCCTGGGATTCCACTTCTTTCCAATTCTTGGCATGAGTTGTTTATCACGCACGTGCAGTAGGAGGGCACGACTGGCGGCCGCACTGCATCTAAAAGCAGCTTTGCATCTTCTCGAAGGCCTCTCCCCTCGCTTCATTTTCGCAGACATCTATGCATGGTAATATGAAATAAATGTGCAACTCTTCAATGGGAAAATGTGGGAGTATTGCAGAATTTTAAAACTTCTGCCACCCATGAAGATTGATATGGTTGGCAGAGATTAGCTAAATTGATATTAAAAAGAGGAAATGCTGGGCAATTTTCAACAGGCGATTTGGAAATTCCATTCTCATTATTTTGTATTAAAGACGCTCTTAAAGCATCGACTGACTTTAACCCTTTTGAACTAATTTACGGTCATGAGGTAAGGGGACCACTGAAATAGACCCATGAGAAATTGATCGGTCTAAATTCAGGAACTACCCTGCTGGATTACGTATGAAACTTCAGGGAGAGATTCGAAAGAGCATGTGAATTGGCTAGGGAACATTTAAAGGTATCATTGCATGTTGTGAAAGTGAAAGCAGGTCGGAAGGCTACAGCTCGGAATTTTATTGCAGGAGAGAAATTGCTATTTCTGTTACCAGTACTGGGTGACCTATTAAAAGCAAGGTTTAGTGGGCTTACTTGATTGAAAAGAAAGTGAGTGAAACAAATTACTTAATAAATATTCCAGATAGAAGAAAGAAGCAGAGGGTATATCATGGAAATATGCTTGAAAAGTACTTTGACAGGAAAAAGGGCCAAAAGGAGATGTTAGTAATGGCAGAAAATGAGAAAGAGGTGGAATTGCAGGACTATGGAATTGGTTTTCCTCAAATCAATTTGGATAATGAGGGGGCACTTGAAAATTTAAATGCAATATTGAGTTACGTTCCAGGGAAATGTCAAAGTGATTTGTAAAAGCTAAAGCTATTGCAGTCACACAAAGCAATTTGTGGAAATAAGTTGGCGAGGACAGATTTAGCTATGCACGATGTCTCCATAGAAGTTGCATTTTGAGTAGGGCAACACCCTTACAGATTAAATCCGACAAAATTTTCAGGAGGACAAAAATAAATTGACTTCATGCTTCAAAATGATATCATTGAGCCTAGTTGCAGCAACGGGAGTTCACCTATAGAATTGATACTGGAACAGAATGGAACACAGAGACTGCGTGTGGAACATCAGAACTTGAATGCGGTGACAAAAGTGGGTTCATAGCCTGTACCACGTTTGGACGACTGAATTGAGAGAGTGGGACAATGAACATTGATCCCAAACATTGAGTTGCCAAAAGGAAATTGGCAAGTACCACTATCGTAGAGAGCAAAGGAGGTTTCGGCTTTTGTGACACCAAATAAACTATATCAGCTTAACGGCAGGCCAATTGGTATGAAGAGTGCATTGCGACATTTCAAATATTGGCAAACAAATTAAGTGCAGGTCTAAGCAATTGCGCTCTTTATGTTGAAGACATAATAACTGTCAGCCAGGCATGGGGTAAGCAATTACAACATTTAGAAGAATTACTTACTCGATTACAGTAAGTTAATTTGGTGATGAACTTGGCTAAAAGTGAATTTGCAAAAGCACAATCTACGTATCTAGGTCATGCAATTAGACATGGTTAGTTGGCTCCGACAGAGGTGAAAGCCAAAGATATTGTGGATTTCCCAGTGTCTACAACGAAACCAGAAGTTTTGAGATTCCTGGGCATGAGCCAGTTTTACCGGAAAGTTGTACGAGATTTTAGCAACGTCGTTGCTCCACTCACTGTACTATTAAAAAAGAACAAAAATTTTCAATGGGCACTGGAGTATCAGAAGGCATTTGATTGTTTGAAAACTGCATTAACCGCGACACAGGTATTGAAAGCACCTAATTACGCTAAGCAATTTAAGTTTGGCCTTTACGCCAGTGAAATAGGCATTGAGGCCAAACAAGAATGTGACAGTGGAATTGAAAAAGCGATAGGCTATTTTTCATCAAAGTTGAATGCACAACAGATAAGATATGCAACGATTGTAAAGGAGGCGTTGGATTTGGTGTTGGCCTTGCAGGATTTTGAAATCTATGTGGCAAACAATTCGTCAGAAAGAATTGTTTTGCAAAGCACAACTCTTTAAATTTTCTGGTCAAACTTCGAGACAGAAGTGCAAGGCTATTCATATGGAGTATATTACAGCAACCATTTAATCTGCAGATTATACACGTTGCTGGCAGGGAAAATCGGATTTCGTTTACTGTATCAGGTGTTTGAAGCTTAAAGGGAAAATTGGACATTTAAAACCTGGAGACTGAACTTGTGTGAATTATGTGGATACCAAGGATTTCTATTTATATTCTTATGGTATTGCATGCATCTGGTAATGTAATCGAGTAAGTACATAGATAATGATAGGAGGTAGTGTAAGGTGAGTTAATAAAAATGAAGCTGTCTTTTAGAATTATGATTGCTAATGTTCCGATAATGATGGGCGATGTCAATAAGTTATAATAGTGTTTATAAAGTCACTGGAAATTATTTCAAAATAGAGTTCATGTTCTGTCTGTATCCAAATGGTTGTGTCTTAATTGAATTAGAGCCAGCTGGTCTAGAGGCTTTGATGCATAAAAGCGAAGTAGTCTTGAAGTGTTAATTAGGTAAACATAGGGAAGTTACAAGGTGAAGTGGAAAGGGGGCAGTTTTCGTTTAAAAATGAGCAATTCAAAAGTCTGGGTGAAATATGGCACCCAGACAGATGAAGCCAACGACTGTGTTTATTGTTATAAAGGTTACTAATAAAATTGGTGTTTTCAAAGGGGTTTATTGTTAGAAGAGGTAAAGTACAAAAAACCTAATGATACAATGAGAATTTTCATTCAAATAGGAAAAAAATGTAAGAGGAAGAGAAGACTATTGGTAAATGTGAGAGGATTCTAAGTCGTAAAATCTCCAGCCTGGAAGCCTCAAGGACGCAGAGCTAAAAGAAACTCATTTTGAAATCGACTTTCCAGAGTGTGATATGCCAGGGGTCTGTTTAAATATTTTTGTTTACTGTTGCCTTAACGGGTGTCTAAGTGAGAGCCGGAATAATTATGGGATTTTTAGAAGTTATTATAGTAGCATTTTGTAGTCTTTTGTATGTGATTACAACCTTTTAATTAACACATGTTTAATTTCGTTTAATATAAACGTCTTTAAACTTTCTACTCGTATTCTAACTGAATTGAAAGTCTGCATTTCGAAACATACAAATTGCAAAAATTGGTTGTGGCAGTCGTTTCAAGTTTACCTTCGGGATTTGACCAACACTGTGTTTCTGTGCTCTGCTCGCTGCTCTCAGGTGCACACAGCGAGATCAGCTTGAATTCTTGTTCATGCTGGAATCTGCAATTAACTTTCCAAAAATACACTTTATTCATAAAACATGTAAAGACACATTGCATGACTCCCAAGTTGACATAAAGTGCAATGCAATTCATTTTCGTTCAATACAATATGTGGCACTCTCAGGTATTTCAATCCCGTTACAACATGATTAGATTTACAATTCTCATTTCATATCAAACATTCACTGGGTTTTGTTATAGAGATCTGATTGGCAGCAGCCCAGAACAATATCCAGAGATCTCTGAGCTAGTTTGCCACGTATCAAACAAGCGTCAGCTCTACTTCCGCTTCCATCTTGGAGAAAATGGCTTTTGAGTTTTATTTTCCCAGTTATTTTTGCACCTCCATGATACCCACAAAATCATGTCTGCTTACAGCTCAGGTATATGAGGACTCCCTCCGTGTCGCACTAACTCACATTACTAATATTGGTTAACCAGGGTCTGCCTCACTTTGCCTTTCAAATTAAAGACAAGGCGGCAAATATATCAGGTCATTTCAGAATGCAGAACAAACTGTCGAAGGATTTCGCAACCACATTAAACTTTATTCTGCCCTATTACCAAATTCAAATCACGGCCGGGGACATCATGGTGGTTGGATGGACTATGCTAATCATAATTAAATGGATTCTTAGACACTCGCCCCAAATATACGGAACAAACAAAGAATAGGGGCCAAGACAATAACTTGTTTTTTAATTTATTTTTTTAAGGGTTGCTGGCATCGCTGGCTAGGTCAGCAATATTGTCCAGCCCCAATTGCCTCTGCTGGGTACTGTCGTAATCACACACGCACAAAGACAGGCACATACACTCACACACACACGCTCTCACAAACACAGGCTCTCACACACCCACTCTCTCTCTCACTCTCTCGCTCTCTCTCTCTCTCTTTCACACACAAGCTCTCTCACACACGCTCCCGCACTGACACTTATACAGCATCAAGGGTCAGAGTACTAATGGCCCTAATTATGCTTCAAACCCTCCTTTCCAGTCTCCTTCTCATCTTCCATTCATTTCAATGCAATTGAAATTAACAGTTAAAAGCTGTAAGGAAATAGAAGATATTTACAGATGACTCCAGGCTTTCTTTTGGTTGAAAGTTTCCTCCAATCTGTCCACTCGATGTGTTGGTTCACAGACTTTCCCCTGCCAATACCAAGATGTGTTTCCTTCCTGTCCGCAATGTTGAATCTTGTGAATTCACACCCTAGATAATCAAGCTCACAAAAAATCGATAGTCTTTTACTGAATTATTAAATGCAATACTGCATTCAGCAATAGTTAAATGTATTCATTAAAGGCCTTTAAAATATAAAGCGGGAGATAAATGTGCAAGTATATAATAGGAACAGTGGCTTCCATAGGTACAGGCTAACAAATAATTTCTTCAACAATCAGGTTAGCAAGAACATTCCAATGCGAAGGAAGAACTGGTATTAATTCCCAGTTACTGAATTGAGAAGTAGAGATGCTATATCAAAATTAAATGTAAGACTCGTTATACCACAACCAGCATACTGTTGGCAGCATGAAATGATGTCATTTAAGGAAAGGAATAAGAATGTGTACCATCAGCATTGGGAGCTCAGGAGGCACAGAGGTCAGAATCGAAGGGTCGAATGGTGCAGAGAGGAGAAAGGAGGCAATGTTCAAACTCACGACGCAGTATCACGCACTGCAAAGACACACGCACGCCTCCATCTTTATTGGCATCCCCAATATCACACACATTCTCTATATCACACACATACATACACACACACGCGCACGAACGCATGCACGCACACACACACGCGCGCGCACACATACACACGGGCGCGCGCGCACACACACATATACGCCTTTACCAATTTGCTGGATACTGTCAGAATCACACGCACACACATAAACTGAGATTTACCAATCTACCCTCTGCTGGATACTGTCAGAATCAAACAGACAGACGCTCGCACACCTTCATCAATCTACACTCTGCTGGACAATGCCACAATCTCTCTCCCACTGACTCTCTCTCACGCACACACACACAGGCAAACCAATACCAATCTCCCTTCTGCTTTCACTTGATATCATACTGTACCAAGTCAATTAATATTATTTCCCATTATGTTCCCTGAGAATCAATCATGTGTGTGTGGCTTTCAATGTACTGCGGTTTTCATCCACACATTGTTCTGTATGGTTCACTGTCAAATTCATATTTCATCGATTTGGGGCCATATGCTCCCAGAAGCCCCAACTCTGTGCTAAACAATGCCTCAACTTCTGCCAGCTCTGATATAACGTCACTGGCCGGAAACATTAACCATGTTGCATTATCATTGGCATCAGTAAGGTCGGAAATAGAAAGCTGGATTCAGTCAGAGTCTTCAGTGAACAAAGGGGTTGACTTGTAAATAGGTATAGTAATTGGAAATGCAGTGAATAACAAACAATATTGGAAGAAAGTGATTTAGTTTGTATCTTACGGAATGTAATGTAAATTAGTGGATGATGAAAAATCCTACCTGAGTTAGTCCACTGTCAAGGGGCTAGAACATGAATGATCTTGCATCAATGTTGGGCTGCTGAACGTCTAAAAGTGCAAGCTATCTGAGCTCCAATCTTACTGAGGTATGGGGCTGGCGTGGAGGTTCGGGTGGAGGAAGGGGGAGAGACAGAGACAGACCACGCGGGGTTGAACCATATTTCCTGGTGCACTCCAACCGCACTGTCGCAGAAAGTTTCATGTTGGTCTGTGCCACACCTGGGGAGCTGTGTTTCAGATGGAGCTAGCTAAAAGCTGGCTGGATGGGGTTGATTTACGAGGTGTGGGGTGTTTGTGTGACAGACATAGGGGCATCAAATTATTGGAGAAACCATCTTCCTTTCTCTTGACCATGCGGACTTGAGTGAAAATCTGTCTCTATGTAAGGTTTGTCTGTCTGCCTTTGTCTGTGCGCATGTGTGGGACTTGCCTGAAAAGAATCACTGCTCTCATCGTTTTGAACCCACCTCACTGCCAACCAGCGCCAGACACGCTGAGCCAGGGTATCTCTTCCCATCAATGAAGAGGCGATGGAGGGAGTGTGAGAGCCTATCCAGAGAACCCAGTAAACGTGGAATGGTGACGATGACCTTTACTATCTCTCCCTGTTTTTCTCTGCCTTAGGTCTGTTTTTCTCTCATTGCCTGAATCTCCATATTTATTCCCCCTCTCTACCCTTATCTCTCTCTTCCTTTATTTCTCTCTCTCCCTTCCTTTCTCTGCCTTGCTCTCGCACCCTGCCTGTGCATTTCTGCCTTCTTCTCTCTGCCTTCCCCGCTCTGTCTCTATCTCTTTCCTTTCTCTGTATCTCTCTATATCTCGCTATCCCTCAATTTCCGTTTCTCTATCGATCTCTCTCTTTGTCAATCCCTGTTTCTTTCCGCCTTGCTTTTCCTCTATCCCTCGTATGCTATATCTTTCTTTTTTTCACTCTGTCTTTTTGCTCTAGCGCTCTTTTTTCTCTCTCTTCCTTTCTCTCCACGCCTTTCTATTTTTCCCTCTCTCTTTTTCTATTTTTTTCCTTTCTGCCTTTCTCTCGCTTTGTCCTTCTCCCTCACACTCTCTCTCTCCATCCGTCTTACTCACTCTGTCTTTTACTCTATCTTTTTCTCTCTCGCATCCTTTTCTCTTTCTTTTTTCTCTATTTCACTCTCTCTCTTTCTCTCTCTCTCTCTGGCTCCCTCTCTCTGTCTTTCTTTCTTCATAGTCTTTGCTCTCTCACTGTCTCTCTCTTTTCTCTCAATTCGTTCTTCCATCTGCCTCCATTCCGCATTACCCTCAATAATCTTGTCCCATCTTCCTAAACCCGCCCCTCCACCCCAAGGGATTTTGCCTCTAAATTCCACCCCGTCCGAAATCTGCTAAATTATGCGTGTCCCACCCCAATCAAATACCACCGACCACGCAATTCGGCCTCTTGAATTCCCCCGCAACCAGCCCGCAATTTCTACCCCGAATTTTCACCTCCACAATTTCTCCCGTCCACACAATTTAGCCCCCGAAAATTCTCCCTTCCCCGCAATCTCCCACCCCTTCGTATACCTCCCCCCAGCCCTAAAACATGAATATCTTTCTCTTCCCTTAAGTCCTCGTTAATTACCACAGCAAACAGACTCCTGATAATTTCTTCCCTCTGAGGCTCTATCCTGAATATTGCTCAACGCCCCCACTCCCGAAACAGCTCCTTGGATAATGAGCTGCTCCACCGCTACCACTCTTCCCACCCCACCCCCTCCGAATTTGCCCTCTGGATTATTCCCCCGATGAAAGTTCCCGCGGATAACTCCCCCTCACTATGAACATACCTCGATCTGATTTGCCTCCTCCCTAAGACCCGATCCTTGTCTATTTCACGCTCCAGCAGACACCCTGTCTTTATGCCCCCCAACCCATGAATAGATACCCAACTGATTCCCCGATCCCTGAGAATAGATCGTTCTTTGATTCCCCCAACCTGTGAACAGATCGCTGTGTGATTTATCCCTTCCCTGTAAACAGATCCCCAGTTTGATTTGCTATTTCCCCATTTAGACGGGCGATTCCTGCTACTTCAATCCTCCCATCCAATCCCACCACTCTCAGCCCATCTCTGAGCTTCTGTGTAAAATGAAATTCACATGATCAGTCAGTCCCGGATCGAAATTCATCATTTAAAATCTTGAGTAGGGAAACCTCATTATCAACATCATCAATAATCCCCGCCGCTCTCCACCCCCGCAATCTCCACTCGGTCCAAGCAGCCCCCTCTAGTAGCAGGGCCGCCAGTCCTTATCCGACAGTATAATTCCCCCCAACTGTAAAATTTACTCCACCCACTCCCCGCCCCCTCCCGCCCCCAATATATGTCCTTTCACGCATAATTCCTTCGGCCAGTGACAGTCTTTCCTATCCATTGTGGAAAACGATTTCCTGGGCTCCAAATCATAATCAAAACCTTGTCTTACTGATCACCAACTAAAGCCCCTACCTCCGCCAACACCAACCGCATCTCCCACACCCCGATCACCCCCTCAACCCCAATCCTAATGCACTCCCGAAGACATTGCAAATACACACACAAACTTTGCACAGAAGCAGGAGGAGCCCATTCTGCCCATTTGAAACTTTCGCTATAATATTAGGATCAGCCAAAAGCACCCCACCCACTTTCCCCATTAGAAAGTGAGGCAGACACAGTCATTGAGCTGGAAAATCGAGAGGGAAAGAAAACATTGGGATAGACCTTCACTCGGTGCAATTGCGCAACCGGGTGATCGTGAAACAGCCGCTCATTTTCACTTCTCTGCTACCACTCAATGAGTATAAAACTCGGGAGAGATGGATAACAGGAGGATTGCGATAGAATTATCAGCTACACAATACCATGGCACTGAGTTTACTTTTCCCCCATCCAGACGGACAGCGAGCAGAGAAATCCAGGGAGAATGGCTGAACTGAGAGTAACAGAGGAAGCAAAGGGAATGAAACCCCAGGAAGAGAAACCGAGAGCACAGGTACCGAAAGAGAGAAGGGTAGACAGTGAGAAATGGAGAGAGGGATGAAGAAGTAGACAGCTGGAGGTCTAATGCAAGAGAGAGAGGGGGGAGGAAAGAGAGGTGGGGCGGGGGTGGAAAACGCTGCGATGCAGTTATCAAGAATGACCGACAGGGAGAGACACATGGGCATAATCAGGAAAATGTCAAGCAGCGCTGTCAATATTCCTGCAATTGTGTTTTTTTTCCAGAAATTGCACGGATAGCCAAATGCCTCTGGTATAGCTACAGCCCAGGCATCTACCCGACAATGTGGAAGATATCCTAGGTATGTCCTGTACAGAGTGCAGGACAAATCCAACCCGGCCAATTACCGCCCCATCAGTCTAATCTCCATCCTTAGTAAAGGGTTCGTCAACAGTGCTATCAAGCGGCACTTGCTTAGCAATAACCTCAACACTGCCAGTCAGTTTGGGTTCAGACAGGATCACTAAGCTGCTGACCTCATTACAGCCTTGGTTAAAACATGGACAAAACAGCTGAAACCCCTAGGTGAGGGGGGAGTGACTGACCATGACACCCAGGCAGCATTTGCCCTTGCGTGGCATCAGGATGCCCTAGCTAAACTGGAGTCAATGGGAATCAACAGAAAAACTTCCCGCTGGGTGGAAACATACCGAGCACAAAGATCAATGGTCGTAGTTGTTGGAGGATAGTCATCACAACTCCAAGACATCACTACAGGAATTCCACAGGATAGTGTCCTCGGACCAACAATTTTCAGCCGCTTCATCAATGACCTTCCTTCCATCATAAGGCCAGAAGTGGAGATGTTCGGCGATGATTGCACAATGTTCAGCACCATTTGTGACACCTCAGATACTGAAACAATCCATGTCCAAATGCAGCAAAACCTGGACAATATGCAGGTTTCGGCTGACACATGGCAGGTGACATTTGCGCCTCCCAAGTATCAGGAAATGATCATCTCCAACACGAGAGAAACTAACCATGGCCCATTGATAGTTAATGTCATTGCTATCGCTAAATCCCCCACTATCAGCATCCTTGGGGTTGCCATTCACGAGAAACTGAACTGGGCTAGCCATATACATACTGTGGCTACAAGAGCAGGTCAAAGACTAGGAATCCTCCACCGAGAAACTCACCCCTGGCTCCCCAAAGCCGGTCCACCATCTCGAAGGCAACGCCAGGAGTGTGATGCAATACTCTCCACTTACCAGGATGAATACAGTTCCAACAACACTCAAGAAGGAGGGAGACAGAGCGCCAAAGTTTCGGAAAGAGAGAGAGGGGGTTAAATATAAAAATATTTTTGAAAATAGATTTATATATATTTTGAGAGACGGAGATGTAAAGGATGTGGAGAGAGGGATAAATTTGAAGATGTGGGGAAATAGCTACGAATATGGAGGGAGGTGCAGAGTTGCAGGAAGAGGTGGAGGGATTGAAATCTATGGGATTACATTGGGATCCGTCTGCAACAGGGACCCTCAAGCTCCTCAGCTCTGGTTTCCTCCTCCACGCAGCTCAACCGCAAATGCCCCCGCACCCCCATCCATCGGCACCCCGGCAGACCCTGCCCCATATTGTAATCACCCCACGGATTAATTTAAAGATACATTTTAGCTGCATATGCAAATGAGAGACAATGAGACATATGCATTTATTATTATTTCGTCCTCTTGTTAAAGTTCTTGTTCCGGGATTCCTGGTGGTAAAAGTATTCTCTCTTTTCCTCGTCAAAAGTTGCAGCTTCCAGATAAGCTCGGCGCGAGAGTGAGAGAAAAATTGAAATTGATTAAACCAGAGCGAAGATTATGGGAACAAAAAGACACAGCAAGATTCCAGGACTCCCCCACATTCACTGACATAAGCAATCTCAGACGTTACCATTTCAGAACACATGCCCTGAAATTAAACCCAGGCAATGGGAACAGTTCTCAAATAAAATGAAAGTGTGAATGTCTCATGACTGCCCCAGAATGTATTTTTTATATACCTCACACAGTGGAAGACGGGGATGGTAGGGATGGGGTCTTTAATCCAGAGGCTGGACTGTCTACAAACACTGGATCCGTACCCCCACCCCCACTCCCACCAACACCCCCAGAGTCTTAACCTCTCCCTCTCTGATTAACCTGCTTTCTCCAGGGATATTTTCTGTCTCATTGTACAACAGACAAACACTGATGATTCTCTTAGATCCCTCTCCCATTCACTACAGCCCCTCCCCCACACCCCCGCCCCGCTGCTACCCGCTCAATCCATGATAGGTGCTGTGTGTACATCTGGCACAGTCACCTCCCTTGCTGTTTCTCTACCCCCTCTGTCGCTGTTCAACTTCCATCTCTATTCATCTTTCCATTTCTCCTGCTTTCGTTGCATCTGTCCATGTCTCTGTTCCTTTTGTCTAACTCGGGATGAATCTTGATTGCAATGCTTTCTGTGAAGTTTCTGTCTTACCATTTTAGCTGACATACATGACATTGTAGCCCTGTTTTATATTGAGAATCCACACGTACATTCCCAGTAAACTGAATCTGGGCAGCGTCGCCAAGTTTGCATTGCAGGGAAGGCTGTGGGCCATTTTTGCCCAGCAAGATCCCACTGTAACAATGCTATATTTGACAGGTATTCCCCTACAACACCCCCGCTTCCACAACCCCAGTGGCTCCAAAAAGTAGCAACTTCCCTCTTTCCAACTGGGAAGGAGCCTCTGATCCTTTTGGAAAACCTTCTTAAAGGTTTTTCAGAAAACAACATGAACTGAATTCAAATACATCTCTCACCTTCCTGAAAACACATTTCAATGATCAATTCGTCCCTCTGCCTAAAACACAGGCGTTATTCAGGAAGTGTAACAAGCTTTTACACAGCTTCCCAATAAGAAATTAATTCCAGGACCTGGAGCATGAATTAACAATTGCAACTGAGGCAGTTTGGCACAGCAGCGTCCAACTCGCTGTCTCACCAGGGACATCACCACAATGGGAAGACAGCCCTCGGACTTGAGTCTATTTCCCTTCCACCCAAGCCTCCAACACACCCCTTCCCATCCGTTTTTCCCTCCTTACCTCTGTTTCTTTTTTGTCGTTATTCCAATGAACCCCGTCCCTTCTTTTTCACAAATCTTTTATTTTTTAAAGCGAGGTCACTGTTGCAGTGAACAGAACAAGGAGCAGGCCGCGTGCAACGAGCAGGATATCACAGAGAATGGGGTCACGGTGTGATAAATGTGTTCTGGTGAGGATTGCTGGAAAGCCGGGGCAGGCAAATATATTTCACATTCACCCCAGTCTTTGTGTGCCTCTGTGTCTCTCGATGTCACTTTACCTCTCTCTATGCAACTTGTCTGGGTGTAACCTTCACTGAAATGTGCTTTCAAATGACATCATATTACTGTGTTTGCCGTGTTGTTAATGAATAGCATAAGAGAGAGAGAGAGCAGAGTGATGGGGTGGGGGTGCGGCTTGGGTGGAGATACAGCGAGAATTTCACCTCCCCCAGCCCCAACCGCACTCAAATCCTCAGTAAAATAAACTTAAATGATCACTGAATATTTTATTTCAACGTCAAACTCACGTCGCCCTGTCTAAAACAACACAAAAACAAATCTATGAGAATTACTGAAAAATCCTTCACACAGGTTCGGGGCTAATTGAAATCCTCCCGACTGTTTCAAATGCAATGAATTAATTCGCACTGTATTCCTAGAATTTAGAAGTAGCTGTGAGTTGATCACAGTTTTCCAAGAAATAATGACAATTGATAGGGCGGGCAGAGGGAAACTATTGCTACTGTTTGGGGAATCTATGGAGAGGAGAACATTCGTAAATCTAACGGTTGTCCCAAACCTTTACAAGAGTGAAAATAAGAAGCACTTCGATACACAAGGGATGGTAGAAGTTTGAAACTAGGACTTTTCCCAACCTGTAATCTCTTCCAGCGCCATAATCCTCTGCTATGAGTGCCCCTTCGATTGTATCTTCTTGAGGGCCCCCAATTCTAATCATAACATTCCGGAGATAATGCGGGGAAGTGGGACTAGGCAAATGCTCTTTAAGACAGCCAGTGCAGACCCGATTGGAAGCATGGTCTCCTTCTGAACTGTAACGATTGTGTGTTTCTGTGCTCATTGTTGATGATGCCTCGAGTTGCCAAACCCATTACTGTGCATTTTTTCCCTCTAAATCTGTCTCAATTTCCTCATTAAAGATGCTCCCTGACCCCAATTTCTTTGACGAAGCCAATAATTGAGCATAATCTCTTGGTCTGTAATTTTGCTCCATGATGCTCTGGAGAAACATCTTGTGACGTTTTATTGTGGTTGAAGGCGCTATGTAAGTATAAGTTGTTGTTGTCAGTTCCTGTACATATCCATTGCACTACAGGTAAAAGGGAAGGATTCACTCACATCTGCTGCTGTACAACTTGTGTATTTGAGTGTCAACAATGAAATATATAGAGCAAAATCTCACTCTTTCGTGGTGAATCTGTCTCCACATCTCTCTCTGAAATTAGCTTATCTATTGTCTAAACAAAAACGACTATACATCAGCTCTGCTCCTTTGCCTGCAATCTGCTTTGGGATAGCCTAAATTCATGTTAAGTGATTTATAGATGCCCACCACTAAGTTGCTCTGAGGACATTCACAGTGAGCGTGTCCCTCGAGTCAAATATAGGCCAGGCCTCTCCTTTTAGTACATTCTTCTACCATCTCGCTTTTTAACACACACAAAGGGCATTCATCAGTCATGCATCAGATTTACTCACATTCTTTGACTGATGTTACTTAGTTGTTACTATATCCTTCCATTGGCAGAGAGGCAATAAGTTGTTAAAGACATACGAGAAACTGGGCTTTATAAATATTGGCGTAAGATATAAAAGCAAGGAAGTTACAATGAACCTTTATAGAACACTGGTTCAGTATCAACTGTCTGCAATTCAGGGCACCACACCTTAGGAATAATATGAAGGCATCAGGGAGGTTCCGGAGAAGATTTATAAGAATTGTTCCAGGGTCTTCAGTTCCATGGATAGGTTGGAGAAGCGGGCAGTGTTAACCTTGGAGATGAGGAGGCTGATGAATTGATAGAGGTGCTCGGAATAATGTAAGATGATGATGTTTTAGTAATCCAAAAGTTAGTGACGGTGTGGGACTCACTGTCGAAAACGGTAGTAGAGACTATAACCCTTAACTCATTTACAATGTGTCTGGATATCTCAAGTGCGCGAACCTGCAGGGCGATGGACCAAATGCTGCCCAGTGGGATTGGGCTGAGTGGCAGGATTTTCGGCCGGCGGAGACACCATGGGTCAAGCGGCCGCTTTCTGTGCCGTAACATTTCTATGAATCTAACTGTGTGGATCAGAGACACAATTCCCATTGGTGGCTGGGTGCGGGGTGGTGGGTGCGGGGTGGTTGGGGGCGGGTGGCGATCGAGTACCAGAACACACAGTTTATTTGTATGCATGCGCATGTGTGTCGCTGTGTGTGTGTCTGTCTGTGTCGCTGTGTGTGTGTCGCTGTGTGTGTGTGTTTGTGTGTGTGCATCTGTCTGTGTGTGTGTGTGTCGTAGTGTGTCACTGTGCCTGTGTGTGTGTGTATGCTGTCGCCTTGTATGTTCTTGGGGCACCTTCCGCTGTCAATATTAACATTCAAAAGAAATTCAGATCAATACCTAAAGAGGAATATCATTCCAGGGGCAAAAAAAAAATCAGTTCCGGAACTGATTTGGCGTTGAGGGTGAAAAGCCAAAAGTCATGTCAGAAGCAGCAGAGGTGGTGGCAACAGCTGAGCGTTTGTCTCTTGGTCAATGAGTGAATTAAAAAGGGTCAAATCCTCTACTCCGCAAGGATGTTTCCCTGTCTTTTGATTAAAGTGATACAAGCCCTCCCTCTGCTGGCGGGCCGCACTCAGAGGCGAAATCATCAGGATTTCACCAATCGGCAGGATCAGGTCAATAGCAATTGGCAGGGACAGCAACGCAGCCAGACATTCAACGTGGAGATAGAGCTGAGCATTCTTTAACAGGGCGCATAGAAAAACCTGGAAGGACTTTGACAAATTCTGGACAGATAATCTGACCTGTCCTTTCTCTACTTTAAATGTTATTTTTAAATATATTCCAGTTTCGGGGAGGACCTCGCTCTGCCTCCCTGCAGTTTGCTGAATTGGAAAATGGATCAAAAAATAAGTCGGGTCGCAGATGGGAACCCGGGATGGAATCTCTTCGATCAATTGTGGAGGAGACATCATTTGCCAAAGAATCTACCGCATTTGCGCTGCAATTTCCAAATTTCAGCAGCCGGTATACGGCCAAACAGCCAACTTTCCGCTCGCGGCTCATTTGAACTGGACTAAACCTGGTGAATTTTCCAAGGGGGGGATACATAAATGAATAATGTTTCACTGAGCCCAAAACCGATCAATAAAACCTTGCAAACGCATGTGCCAAATTTCGAATGCTGATGAAAACTTGGTCAGGCGGGAGACATGGGGCTTTGTCAGGGGCTGAGAGAGTTTCAGGTCAGTCATTTTATCCTTAATTACACTTCATTCATGAATCCTTGTAAACGTGCATTACACGACCCATAAGATCTGACATGACATAAGATTAGTTTCTACTAATATTGTAAGTTGTTCACCACATTTACAAATATAGTTGACATTTATAAGACAATTCTTTGTCTTCTCAAACACCTGACTAACTCTTTATCTTTCTATGAACCTCACTGACTTAATGCTTCAGGTCAGAACTCCCAAAGGTTACACACTTTACAAGTTTCATAAACAAAGATCGGGGAGGGGAGGAAATAAATAAAAACGATCGGCCTGTGATAAAACGGAGAACAGGGCAGATTAAGTACAGCAGTCTGTCTTTGTGAAGCAACTGTGGAAAGAGAGGCAGTGGTCTTAGTCGAGATAGATCCCGGGCTTCATCCGTGACGCAGGACTCTGTGCTCTACTTGCAGTTCCCAGGGATGCACACTGAGTTAAACACCAAATACCGTCCCAGAGGACAGCTGACGGCTGCAGACTGTGTAATGCTTTAGATTTTCAAAAACAATACTTTATTTATAAGATATGTTAAGGTACATAACATGTCTTCTCCACTTTGTGTTAAAGTGCAGTACAGTTCAACCTCCGTCAGAATAGTATGTGTCTCTCTGAAGTGCTTTAACACCCGTACAAAGTAGTTAGATTCTCTGACCTCCACTGAGGTCAGTTAATTCAGTCTAGACGAGAGATTAAAACTTCACATGTCCCCACTTCATACGGTGCCCAGTTATCGGTAGGTTAGTTATTTAACGATTCATGTGTTCCATCACGTTCTCAGGGGCAATTAGGTTTCGGAAACAAATGCTTGTCTCGCCAGCGATATCCATACCCTGTGGATAAATATTAAAAACAGTAAGACATTTCAATTATTAAGATATTCTGCAACAGGAATGAATGGGTTATCCCACTGTTATACACTCTCTCCATTTTCTTCCTTTATTACCTCTAATATAGAACAGGAAATTGAACAGATATTTGCCACCATTCACTGTCACTCAAACTCATGTCCCACTCCAGAGAATGATGCTCCCACTATCAGTACTGAGAACAGGTTACACTATCGGTGGAGCTGTTTCTGAGATGCGAATTTAAACCGCGGGTCTTGGAAGCAGTTGCAAAATGTTAGCAGGGTTCCAAAGGCACGCTCATTATTTCAAGAGGAGAGCAATAATTCCATCAGAGTTTAACGTTTTTCAGCAGGGATCCTTTCACTGAGACTGTGGCTGCTGCTGTTTCCCCTCCTGACCACAGGGGGCCGCTCTAACGCCCTTCATATCCTTCTATACTCTCTGGCCCTCCCGCAGTCACCTCTTGCCTCCCACGGAGCCCGGCCGCTGCTCTGGGCGTGACGTCTTCTCCGTTTATTTTTTAAAAATAAATTCGTCAAAGAAAAGCGAGCATCTGCAGAATTTTTAAAGATATGCTTTATCTCCTTCTCTCCTGAAATTTGTATGGGTCTCTACATAAATAGATCATTGATACACGTGCTTGTGCTGCAAACCAAAATGGAGAAGCAGGCACCTTGATTCGTGAAGAATATAGAGAAGGTCATTGTGTCCTATACATCTGTAAGGGTTAGCATTTCACGCACACAGGAAAATGTACCTGTGTAAGTGAGTGAGGATCCGCATGATAAGTGTGTGAGAGACAGCGATTATCCAGTGGAGGGGGTTTCCTCAAGGTGAAGGTGACTGTGGAGTGCATGATTTAAAAAAGACCTGTGCTAATCAGCTATAACCCTGCAATTGCAGATGTCTTTAAGTGTCTGAGCCTTCACCGCACATCATGTTTTCAGTAGCGCACAACATGTTATCGTCCTAGCAGTCATGTCTTTGTTGGGGTGTGGTGGGGGGAAGACTGCTGCTGGACTTCACCCCTGGACGGCCTGCCCTAATTTGAACTTACTTAACTCCACACCCCACAACCCACGCTACACACACGCTCCCCACGCACGGTAGGAATTAGTTTCTCTCTCTCCACCCAATCAAACTTAACTAAATTTAGTGACCCCGCAAACAATGGATCCCTTTGGGAATCTGATAGAATCCATTTGAGTTCTCCCTCCCTTCCCGTCTTCCCATTGGATGCATTTTCAGTGCAGCGAAATCCATTCCTGGGTGAAGAGTCTGACGGAGGCATTGCTCCCTAAGCCTTAAAGTATTTTTATATTGTTCAGTGACAACGAGTTTCTAGATAGAGCGATAAAAGCGATTGGGGTGCAAATGAAGATGATCGTTATGAATTCCTAATGCCCTCGGTTAACGCGGAGAATCCTTCATTGCCAGCCCAAACTACATACAGATAAAAATATCAAACAATCATTGCTGGTTCTGAATATAAGAATGTGAGGTGAACTTATTAAAACGTATTAAGATTCTGAGGGGGCTTCACAGGTTAGATGCTGAGAGGATGTTTCGAGTCGTGCGGGAATGAAGAACTAGGGGCACAGTTTCAGAATAAGTGTTTTCCCATTTAAGACGGAGATGTGGAGGATTTTTGCACTCAGTTGGTCGTTAGTTTTTTGGAATTCCCTTCCCCAGAGAGCACTGGAGGCCGGGCCATTGAATATATTCAATGCTGAGTTGGGCGGATTTCTGAAGAATAAGCGAGCCTAGGGTTATGGGCAGGAAAGTGCACTTGAGGCCATAACCAGATTAGCCAAGATCTTATTGAGTGGCGGAATAGGATCGAGGGCCTATTCCTGCTCCACTTTCTTGTGATCTTTTAATATTTGCTCGCTTGAATTAAATATTGAGATGGGTATTGTTGATTGGTCTCAGAATCAATCAAAGAACGTGGAACATATTAAAATATCTTTCCCATGCGAATGGGTGTTTGGGTTGAACTGGTTTAGATTCAGTGTTAAACAGAGCGAGTTTGTTAGTGATAAATTTTCGAAACTAGGTCAGTTACTCGCATTCCTTTGTGGCAGATATTCACTCGGCTTTCTGAATCAATAAACTGCAAGTAATATTTAAAATCGGTGCAATTTAAAGAAACGCGTATTAAAATGGCCATCAATACTCACCAGATCAACCGCTTTACTTAATCCAAATCCCAGTGAGGATGAAGAGTAGAACCCGGATAATGGTGACAGTTGTGGCCAAGGATCAAAATGCGCCATCCCGACCGAGACAAATTACTTAGAAACTGCTGCTGGGTCAAATAATTCTTTTATGGGATTCCCTCATGGGGAACTTCAACCTATTATAAAGGAAAAGCAGCAAATCCGTGCTGCAAAATGTCTGCAATACTCCACAGGAACCTATGCCAAGGGATCTTCAGGAGAAAGCTGATGGGCGGAAGCTGGGAGAGAAGAGCGAGATACATTCATCTTAATGTGACTAACCTGATAGAGTGAAACACTGTCAGAAATTGTTCTGAATTGAGGAGAAAGTGTTGTTCCTTACTGAGTGTCTGAACTGTTCTGCAGAAATGCTTGACCTTGTATAACAAAGAAACGACTCAGTGAACCTTGCAGCAGAGAGCGGGGCCGGGCAGCAAAGAGGCGCATTGGCTGTGACCGCGAATGTTTATTGCGAGCCTCAGAAAGACGCCTCGCCCACAGCCCATTCAGGGGCTGTGCAAAACTCATCGATTGGCGTAAATCGCTGGCCGAGTTTCTGACCGCTTTTCGCTTCAGACGGAAAATAATGTTCGAGCCAGAAGCCCTCGGTGGTTTTCCTGTTTTTACGGTTGGGGCGCTTCATTTACAGAACCGCCTGCATTTGACTCAATGTTAAACCGCAGACAGAAGAGGTTTTGCCGTCCAGGGGAGATTCAACTGAACAGAGAACAGGCTGGTTTACATTCACTTCATTTACAGTGTCCTCATCGACCTGATACCGGGTCACTGTTTATCTGCGATGTCGGGTACTTGAAAAAAAAACTGATCCCCAATATTATACAAAATTGATGTACTCGCTTCAACAGAGGCTCAGAGAGATTGCAGTTTGTGCCATTTATGCACAGGCGTCACTGCGACCAATCGCCAAGGCTGCCACCGCCTAGAAGGGCAATGGCAAGGGGGCCAAGTCAGCACCACCACCTCCGATTACCCTCCAACACAAACACTATCCTGACTTGGAACGATATCGCCATCGCTTCACTGTCTCTGGGTCAATATCCTGGAACTCACTCCATAACAGCACTGTGGGCGTGTCTTTATCACAGGGACTGCAGCTTTTCAAGAAAGCGGTTCACCACCACCTTCTCAAGGGGCAATTAGGGACGGCAATAAACGCTGCCCTAGCCCCGTGACCCTCACATCCGATCAACGGATACGCATAAATTGGCAGACTCTTGTCTTCAGCGAAAGATGAAGGCCGCTTGTATTTATATCAGATTCTTATAAACCTTTCGCCCATTGCCCCTCAGATTCACCACCATGAAGGATTTTCTCATTAGAGAGTCCAGGATAATCTCTCTGTCCGACTTGTGCTGAATCCTCGCTGAGAATTAATTTGCATTAAACCCTAACGCGGCTTTTTAGGAAAAACGTCAATTTTCCTCTTGGAATGGCGACCCTCGGAAATCTTTATTCCGGAGGTTACTAAGAGGTTGCAGACAGGGAAAAATCTCCTTATGGATTCGGGTTTAAAATCGCTTCCTTATTGGGGAATGAGTCATGTCCACTGTTAATGCCGCTGGGCGATGTGAGCCGGTTCTGCCGCTCACTCGACAGCAGAATGTGTGAATGTGATCCCCGTTCAGGATTTAAATACAAACCCGGTAAACAGAGGCCTCGGGTTCTGAAATAAATAATAAAAAATGCTGGAAAAATCAGCCCGCCTGGCAGCAACTCTAAAAACAGAAAATGCTCGGAAATCTTATATTTTCTGGAACGGATGCAGACCTAACGTTTCTAGTCCGTATCACCCTTCTTCCAAGTCTTCCTGCTGAGTTTTTGCAGCATTTTCGGTTTTTATTTCCGATTTTCAGCATCCGCAGAATTTTGCTTTTATCTTGCCCTCAGGTCCTGGTCAGTTTCTGACGCGGATCAAAGGATTGGTTCATTGGGAATATTGGCAGTTCTCTTTGATGCAATTACCTGTGGTCTTAACTGGAAAATTGCAAATCAGCACCGGTCCTCGTGTGCAGGGGAATAAACGCGAAAAACAAAGACGCTATGCTCGTCTATAGAACCTTGTTCAAACAAAATTTGGACTAACTTTGCACATTTCTCGACTCAATTTTATAAAAGGAATGATGAGGCAATGGAGACGATGCAAACAAGATTGACGAGGCTGTTTCCAGAGTTGAGAGGTTAAACTAACAGGGATGACTGAACAAGCTGCGTCTCTTATCTCTAAAGACAAGACAGAGGAGCGACCTGACAGAGATTTTTAAAACTGGCTCACCGCCACCTTCTCAATGACAATTGAGGATGTTTAGACTTTAATTAAACTTTAACAATAATATTCAGCATACAAACATACAATTGTTATTCTGCCACGCCATCTGAGCGACAACCCAGTATAGCTCTTTGTAGACATGCTGCCACTTGACCGCTGTGACGCACAGACGGTGACCACAGTACGTCAAACACACGTGACATTCACCAGGACGCCGCGGCCAAAATGGTGTCATACTTTCCACAGCATAGCTCGTCATAATTTCCATCGCATCTGAAAGGGGAGCAACTCACTGGGACTGAGCTCAGGTCAGCCTGCGGCCACTCCGCCTGCACAAACGAACTGGTGAGAGCGAAAACAGGGAGAACTCACGGCGTCAAGATGTCCAAGGAACATTTGTTTCTGATACTCATTATCCAAGCGCTGCGGGTTTACGGTGAGGAAGATGCGGGTGAGAATTTTAAACTAGAATCAGCAAGAATGAATGTTCAGTAAGCTGAAAATGTGACCCACTGGTGAGGTGAAGGGGTTTGACCTGATCATGTGAGTTTATTTTCTGCTTCCTCGGAGAAAGCGAATGAATCAAACTGGAGAATGTATCTCACCACCAATAGTTAAAGACAATGAGGTGGCTTTTCTAAAATAACAGGCGGAGTCTTTAAAAGCTTCTGCTTTCGATCTTCAATTAACCAATATTAATGTATCAATAATCTCTCTAGTTACAGAATCCGAGCCCTCTCTGTCTCAGAGTCCCTTCAGAATGACAGCTGAAGTCGGAGGCACGGTGGAATTAACCTGTCAGTACATTTACGAAGTGGAATTCGTGTCTAGCTATTTCTGGTACAAACAACGTGTGGGTGAAGCCCCGAAGCTAATCGATATCCAGTCCTGTCAGGGGGCGGATTGTAAGTTTATTTCTAAAAAAGGCAACAACAAACGTCAATTGATACTGGAAATTCGCAATGTCGAGGTGAGTGACTCGGGTTCCTACTACTGTGCTGATAGGTTTGGCAATGCACCGCTGCAGAATGGACCCACCCTACTAGTTGGAGGTAAGAGAGCAAGTGAAATGAATTCAGATCATGCACGGCATTATAATGTGCCGCAAATCGATCGATAACTGTGTCCTAATCTCCCATTCTCTGTCCAGACAGTTCCACCAACAAGACGGCAGTGCTGGTGTTCGTCCCGCCGGGTGAGCTGCATTTGAATGAAACCGTCCCCTTAGTGTGTTTGGTCAGTGGAGTTTCTCCCAACCAGATTGCTATTTTCTGGAATATTTCCGGCCTGGTCACCGAGGGACCGAGCGATCCCGGTACAATGGAGGCGGACGGAACCTACAGTATCTCAAGTCACGTCATGGTGTCGAGCGAAACCTGGAGAAGTGGCGGTCTCTGCACCTGTATTGTTCAACTGGGATCTCCAAACAAATATTTGACAAAGAGCGTGTCGTTCTCCAAACCAGCAGGGAAACGGACTGGTGAGTTGGCGATCTGTTCGGCTTTTATTCGACTTGAAACTCAATTGGAGAAATTAGTTAATTCTTAGAAACTGCAGGCTGTAAATTAAACCATAAATATACACTTTATAAATATGTTAAAATAATTTAGAGTTACCTTAGCCCCAGGTGTAGACTTGCCCTTGTAAACAATTTCGGGGCTTGCCTTATATTTCTCCGTCACATCGAAGAATCCTAGAACGATAGATGTGGAAAGAGGGATTTCGGCCCATCGCGCATGTGTTATCTCTTTATAAGAGTTATCCAATTGGATCCAACCTTTCCCCACAACACTGTCACATCTTCTTATTTTCTTCAAGTTAGACTGTGATTTCTCTTCTGAAAGTTATTGTTGAATTTCCTTTCACCACCCATTTCAGGCAATGGAATTTGGAATGAAATTGAGGTAAATTCCACAATGGATGCACTTTACAAGCATGAAACTACCAAGAATGCTTTGTGGATGGTGTACAGGAGATTTGCCAGAATGTGACCAGGGGGGAAGGACTTGAGTTGATGTTGAGAGACTGTAGATTCGGGGATTGTTCTCCTTAGATCAGGGAGGTTTGAGGGGGAGATTTAATCGTGGCGTTCAAAATCATGAGGGGGTTCGACAGAGTGAATAATGAGAAATTATTTCCACTGGCAAGAGGGTCGGTTACCAGAGGGTCAAAGATAGAAGAGAATCAGCAAAAGAACCAGAGGGAGAGATTAGGAGAATTATTTTTAACGCAGTGGCTTGTGATCTGAATGGCGCTGCCTGAAAAGGGCGGTGGAAGCAGATTCAAAAATTACTTTCAAGGAGAATTGAATAAATACCTGACGGAAAGGCATTTTCAAGGATATTGTGGGAAGAGCATGTAAAATATGACTAATTGGACACTTCTTTCAGAAGGAATGCACTGACACAATCGTCCGAATGGGCTGCTTCTGGGCTTAATTTTGGGTCACGTTTCCTATCAGACAATCCCAGAAAAGGATGATTCAACTGAGCAGCATTATCTAAGTGTTTTGTTTCTGTAGGTTGGTGCAGTCTGGCCATTCCTGTTCTCATAACTGTCCTGGTGATACTGGCTCTACTCTTGGTCCTTATTTCCATTTGGATTCTTAAAAGAGGCAGATCAGGTAAGGATTAATATTTACCAGTGATATTATAATAAGTGTTGGCCTAATCTAATTCCCTTCTCGTAGATTTAAGTTGCTAATTTAATTTCTGCTTTCAGAAGAACGAGACAAGCGATCCCACAATGAAAAGTGAGTAACTGAAACATTTGAAAAGTTCATCCCGAACTCTGCATTTTGCACTGGGTCTAACCCAGTTCAACCTGAACACTGATTCCAATGGTAGATGCTGACATTTTCCGTGATTTTTTTAAAAGGTTGATGCTAAGGCCGCTCGGCAATTCTCTTCTCAGCTATTTCTGGATCCTGCTTCAGGATTTAGAAAACTAACCTGTGTTTCATATTTTTGTTCGCATCCAGGTTTAGCTTGAGAGAGAGAAGGCAAAGAGAGGGGCAGAATCAGCGAAAAGCAGGTAAATTGCATTGAAATGTTGGCACACATTAAATTCCAAGTGGATGGAATTACAAAGTTGCCTAAGAGCATTTTCCGCCATCATAATGTCCACAATCACTCTGCTGTCTCTGGGTCTCATATTAAATGCCAATTACTGGTCACTAATAATGGGAGCAATATACCAGATGGACAATAGACGCCAGGCACGGTGGGTGCTTGTCCAACCATTGGCGAATTTACTCCACTGATGTATTGGGGGACCTTCCGTGGATTAAGGGGTTGTTGACATATGGGAACGAGGGACGTATTGAGGCCATTGGTACAGTGGCGGATCATTGGCGAACGGTGCATCCACATCAATTATGAATCAGTCAGTCTGGGATAACATTTAAATTTGTATCTTAACCATTAATAACACAGATGACCACCGTCAAACAGAGGGAAAGCGGCCAGATCGGGATGCAATACAGGTGAGTTTTATTGAAATTGTTGTGATAAGATACAAAAACTTGTATTTTGGCATAAGGTGCAAGGCTTCCCATGCTGGATAATTCACGCGTTTATCAGAGAGCAGGTCACAGTCTAGAGCATCTGATTGTGTGTATAATTCCACTCGTCCCTCTAACTGGTTTCAGAAAATATACCCCTGACCCTCGCTCCACCTGATAATTGAAAGGATAGTGTAAATTTCCGGGTAGAATTTTTCCACCTGACTTAACAGCGGATTTCCAGCAGTTCATATATTAGATTTCTGCTACTTTCTTTTATTTGTACAGCGTGCGTAATTCTCATTCCTCCTTTCCCGCCTTTGCCCCCCCCCATCCCCCCCACCCACCCCCCCACCCCGACAATGCTTATTTAGTAAATACATTAGCCAATGGAATTACAAAGAAGATAAGACCAAACCCAGGAGTGTTTTATAGATAAATCAAAATGTGTTTCTGTTGTATGTGGACTAAGAATGAAGCAGTTTGGGCAGAACGGGTGTGTGTGTGTGTGTCTGTGTATGCGTGTGTGTATTTGTGTGTTTTTATTTGTGTGTGTGTGTGTTTGTTTGTTTGTGTATGTGTGTGTGTTCAGAAACTTGAGCAGAAAGTCTAGACTGAACCTCCGGAGCGAGTGCTGCACTGTCTGAGGCGCCGATTTCAGGTGAAACCTTACACTAAGGCCCTGTCTGCCCTACCAGGTTGGCATGAAAAATGGTACTGCCAGTATTGCAAGAAAAACAGTAGTTGGTTGTTGGGTGGGGTCGGGGAGGGGGTTTTCTCCCTGGCGTCCGGTTTCAAATTTTATCTCACAATCCGCATGTTAAAAATTTATTATCTACCATTGCTGTTTATGGGATTTTGCTGTGCGTACATTAGCTGTCGCGTTGTATTAAGAGCAGAGACTGCAGTTCAAAGAAGTGGATGTAAATGTCATGAGGCTTCTTTGTTCGTGACAGGCGCTATATAAACACAAGTCTTTTGATTGTGTTTTGTGATTCTTCTGAATGTGATGAATTCTGTGGTCTCTGCTCAATCGTGCAGATGACACAGGGCGAAACACAGTAATCGGAATGGCCAATTAACAACAAAGGCATTCAAACAAATTGAAAGACTCATCATATCAATTTTCTGATTGAACTTTGGTGATTTCCAGTCGTTTTTCGAATTCTGGTGCCCTGTTACAAAACAACAATTCAGACAATTCTTGCATATACAAATGAAGCAAAACATTCCTCAAATTGACATAGAGCGCAATGGAAACCGAACCAATCGCAAATATCAGGAAGGAATTTGAAAAATAGTGGAAGGGAAAATAATGGCAGCGATATGGGGTCAGAGAAGGCTGCAGCGGGATTAAGTGCATTGCTCTTTCAAAGACCTGGGACAGACAGATTGGGCCAAATGGCCACCGTTTGTGCTGTATCATTCCATGGTACTTTGAAACGCGTTTGCGGGAGTGGGTAATCAGACCTGTCCTTTAAGAACTTTTCGCTGTTAATGCTTAATATGTCTCCCAGACTCAAAGCGGACCTCTTTACGCCTCCCTGGACTTGGCTTCATTGGATAAAAGATCAAAAAAGAAGCGGGGTCGCAGATGAGAATCGGGTCTGTTTCTCTCTTTTGAATTACGGACGTGACACGATTTGGCAAACAACCCACGGCCTTGTGGAAGTAAACATGGAACCACGGAGACTCCCATGAAACAATTATCTTTCCCCGTGCACTCGCCAGGGTTTACAAAGACTGGCTCATTTTGCTAAATATAGAATGTGCCTTGTGTATTGTTAATGATATTCCACTGTTACCGTGTAACTCAAGTGTGAAAGAAACATGGAGCAAAGGCCAAGGACTTTCCTTAGTTTCTCTGGGCTTTTTCTGCTGATTCTGTAACTCCAGTTGCTGACAGGATGTTCATTTGTTGACAAATGTCTGTATGCAATTAAAATAAATTATTCTTCGATTATAACGATGCACTAGAGGTTTGCATTGATTAATAATTATATTATAATTAAATGTCATTTGGATAAAACTGCAAATTCTGCTGAGCTGACAACATCAGTCATGGATTGAGACACTGTTAGTGGTGGGTTTCCTTGCCTGAGATATGATATGTTCTAGCATTTATTAAGGACACAGTCGGAGAGAGACACGGGCAATAATGCAGGAAACTTGTGATGTTTCCGTTTCACTTTTACAGAGTCTTTTTTAGTTTATGTTCAACTTTAAACATGTCAGAGATTTATCGTGAGTGTAATATTATAGCAAGAGGAACTGTGGAATGTGGGGTGCAAGTCTAGCTCAGAAAGCTGTTAAACTGGTATCCATTACATTTTGTTGTGTAAGCGTATTAAGCGACACGGAAACAATTGTGGAATTTTGGGCGTGAAGATGGATGTTGTTTTTATATAGTTTTGGGAACATGGTGATATTCTGTAAAGAAAGCTTTATGTACATGTGTGTGTGTGTGTGTGTGTGTGTGTGTGCGCGTGTCCATGGTTAATCAAACCTGGGGAAAGTTAGTAACGATAGATTGCCCTTGGTAACTGAGAGGTGAAAGGTAATCCAGCTGGATGCATGCATTTGTAATGAGATACTATGGTAAGTTTGGAGTTATAAGTGAACACGTTGGGTTTTAAAATTTGCGTTAGGTGATAGGTAAGGACTTGTCTTTTCAGCTGTTAAATTTCAAATGGAGTTTAAGGACGTTCAGTAATTACAAATATTTCATAAGTAAACAAGGCAAGGTTATTAAATTTTATTTGACCCGGAAGTGGAGGCAATAGGAAAACATGAAAGATTTTTATAATTAAGTTCTAAAAGGTGCTGAGGACAATGGATCCCAGGTTGAAAGGGGGGTGGGGGTGAGAAAGATATTTAAGTGAAATGTTTCGTTTAGTTGAGGTGACTCTGTGAGGGAGATGTCCTAAATGTAGCATTGTGCTCAGAAAAAAAAATGAAGCAGACGTCCGATTGCAACACAGCGAGGTCTTTTCTTTCTGTTTCCGATCTTTCTTCGGATTTCCATAGCAGACTGGAAGAGAGTGAGGAATCGTGTGGTATACTGCACTAAAATAGTAGCAGTTATTGCCTTGAGTGATATTACTGGATTTTTTTACAATAAAAACTCCACAAGGGAGCTGGTACCAAATACTTTACTTGTCTGTATTGAAAAGCGTTTTTTTTGGAGGAATAATTTGTAAGGCTGCTTCAACCGTATAATTTTAATCGTGAGTTATTAAGCTTTTCTTCCTTCTTGTTTAAAAATCTTTTACTCTAAGAATCGTAAGAGTTTTCCCCTCGTTTTCAAAATAGAAAAAATATATATGATCAGTGAGACAGGTTTCCCTCTGGGATTTGTCTTGCTCAGTGCATAACTTTGGGTGCATTCCTGACATGTATGTTAAAAAGCGCTGGACCCAAGCCTTACTTTTTACTGTTTATAATATTTTAGTTGTAATGCAAAAATACCAGGTCACCTCGGTGAAACGTCTTTTGAATTCTACTTCCACATTGAACTATTTGCTTTAGTGTGAAGAAGAAATTATGTTACTGATGCAAACTCTTCAGAGCAAACAGCTTTCATCACTGCTCATGTTTCCTACTTTCCAAAATTCAAAATTATTTCCAGTGCGGGAACAGAGCATTCAGCCCCTCTGCGCTCTGCTGGTGTTTCTACTCCACACTATCCTCCTCCCACAACTCTACATCTCACCCCATCAACATAACCTCCTATTGCTTTATTCATGATGTATTTAAAAAGCTACCCCTTTAAATGCAGCTCAGCAATTTACGTCGGGCACTCGCTGTGGTCGTGAGTTCTGCATTCTCGCCTTTCTCCTGGGAAAGTAATTATTCCTGAATTCCCCATTGCAATTATCGGTGAATATCTAATGTTCATGTTCTTTACTTCAGCTCTTCCTGCAAATGGAAACATTTTGTTTCCCTCTCCACGTACCGAACCCTATCAAAATTTCTAAAATCTTCATCAGGGCTCCCCTTAGTCTTCTCTTTTCTGTAGAAATAAGGCCCAGCCTGTTCAAGCTTCCCTGATATCACAATTCTGGCGTCATTCTTGTAGAATTGGTCCCAGTTTGAAAACGCACACATCTGGACTTTGAAGATGTCCTGTAATCTGACATTGCGGATTCACTGAGCAAACCTGCACTGAGGAATTAAACAACCTGAACTCCCAAATGCCATTCTCGGGTTTCAAAACGTGTTTTAATGGATTGCGAACTTGGACACTGATGCGCTCTTTCCTGCTCAAGCGCTACACAAAGATGCACAATGCACTTAAAAACACTATCACAAGAAAGTAGAATCATATCGACACTGAGCACAAAGTTAAAATTTCCGGGAGTCAAACTGGACTTGAAATGGAGCCTGCTCTGTCAGACTTGAAGACTGTCCAGTAGGTGACGAATCGGCGGACTGTATTGCTCGTTATTATTAATAAATATTAATTAAGCCGGGAACAGAATTTGAGATGGCTGTCTCTTGGAAATGGTTACACCTCCAGGCGTTCCTCCAACAAGGGCACAACAGGGGAAGCTTTCCACTACGCATCATAGGTCGGAAGCAGAACTTGAGCTCTCAATATCGTTTGCAATTAGACTGTGGGGTTCGCATTAAAACCCAGCCGAGAGAAAAGAGTCTGGAAGAGAAATCACAAACAGTTTTCGTGAGCCACATCATCATGAAGAGTCCATTCAGCCCTTCGAGCATGTTCTGCCTTTCAATATGCTCCTTTCTAAACTCTATTTTAACCCCATTTACTCTCCTTCGTCCCTAATAATTAATCCCCTTCACCCAACAAAATTTAACAATCTCAATTTTGACATTCAATTAAACAGTTATCTATATTTTCATCTATTGTTGCAGTGTTATAGGACAAAAGAACAGTGTTATCTTATTGTATTCACGAGGCAAAATCTCCCAGACTCATATGACAGTAACTATGATTTTTAAATCTTAGATTAAAATTCAGTGAAATGTATCTGCACATGTTAGGAAACAATTCCATCCATAGTTACAGCATTTTCTTGTGTCGTTGCTCTGGAATATGTCAGTTCCGCATCACTGTTCATGTTGCCTGTTAGATAGTGAAATTTAAACTTCGTTGAAATGGCCTCAGTTCACATTCAAACAACTGAAAGAGCCAAAATCCCAGTGATAAATGGATGCATTGAGAGCGGCGCTGAGTTATAGCGTCTTCCTCCAAACTCTCCCTGACGACCTTCCTGGAATTCCTTCTCCCAGCCACAAGAACCATCCCCAGACGGAGGAGCGGCGCCACGGACGACCCCCTGAGATTGGGCGCTACGGAGGATAAGGAGCATAAATTCAAAAATGCCATTGTATTTCAGAAGAAATCCTTGCATCCCGAGCCTTTTACTCTTGCAGCAGATTCTTGGAGATCCAGCACCACTGACAGAGGGCAGCTCGGGTTGGACATTCAGTGTCAGTCTTGGCACTGTCACCAACATCACCGAGCACCTTAAAATGAGAAATGAAAATGATTAGATAAGCGAGGCAGGTTTACAAATTCGAACGTAGATAGACGGAGACAGTCACATGAACGACATGTGAGGGAATGATAGAGAGAGAGAGATAAGAGGTGGATGGATAGATAGATAGATAGATAGATAGATAGATAGATAGATAGATAGATAGATAGATAGATAGATAGATAGATAGATAGATAGATAGATAGATAGATAGATAGATAGATAGATAGATAGATAGATAGATAGATAGATAGATAGATAGATAGATAGATAGATAGATAGATAGATAGATAGATAGATAGATAGATAGATAGATAGATAGATAGATAGATAGATAGATAGATAGATATAAAGAAGAGCCGGTGCGAGTGAGGGATACATGGATAAGTTTATAAAGCACAAACACATGAAGACCTCATGGAACCCCATGAACTGCATTCTATTTAAGCGTCCACTCGGACACTTCTTGAAAGGGCAATCTCCATTAAATGTGTGAAGCATGACTGCACGTTTACAAGTCAGTGCTGGGTGTTCTTAACGATCCCATCTATTTAGAAATTCTCATCAATTTTAGGTATAGTAATTGAAGCTAAACGTTTGTCCGCCACGCATGAAAGGCTACCCAGCTGATAGTCATCCAGCGCATTCCATTCCTTTGTCTTGGATGAAACGTTATATAGTGACCGCTTAGCTAGGAAGGAGAATGATTGGGGTCTGGCTGAGACTTAGCGACAGCGTTTGGGCTACACATCACTGGAAAATAAGCGTTTAAATCGGTTAGAAGATCAGAGGGTTCTGAGGCACAGGACAAAAATCATTGAAAGAATTGACAGAGGTTAATAAGGCGATAAAAACCGGACTCAGCAATGAAAAGAAGAAAGGCGACATTAAAGATATATCAAAACTTAAGTAGACAGCACATGGAGTTCTGTGAATCATTCTGGGCTGCATATCATAAAAAAAAATATGCAGGCACAGGGGGCAGTGCGAAAAAGAAAAGGTTGACTGGAATGATACCAAAACTGAGAGGTTACAACAGTCAGGAAAGTTTGAACAGGCTGCGTTCTTTTTTTTGGGGAAAAGAGGAGTCTTTGGGATGACCTGATCAAGAACTTTAAGAATATTAAAGGGATTTTCGGGCAGGAGTAGATCAGATATTGGCACTTTTGGGGGGGAGACCAGAACTAGAAACCATCAATATCAAACATTCACTAATAAATCCATGCGAGAACTCAGGAGAAAACTCTTTAACGAGAGAGTGGGGAGAATGTGGAGCACGTTTCCACACGGAGTGGTTGAGGTGAATTGCAGGGAAGGATTGATGTGTGACGCTGTATAAACACATGAGGGAGAAAGGAGTAGAAGGATATGCTGATGGGCTGTTGTGGGAGGATGTTCTTTTGGAGCAGAAACACCAGCAGCAAGCCAAAGGGCAGACTGTACTGTGTCGGTGCTGGAAGCTTTGCCCTATGGGATAGAGAAAATGTCATAGCGGAATCGACAGGGAAAGTGGTAAACAGAAAATCGGCATTTTATCCCAACTAGACAGATGGACTAAGCATTGAGAAAGATAAGCACTTCCAAGCGAGAGGCTCTGAACCTCAGGAGCCTGGACAAAACTGCCTCACATACAATAACTGCGAGGTACATAATCAACACTATGGGTTCTGCGATGGTAGAGGGACAGAGAAAATACTTGCTCTGCTGAATCGGCTAGAACAGTAATATATATAATACACCATCAACTGGTTAATATTTTCTAATTGGGTCAAAGGTTGAGGGTTAAATTTCAAACAATAACACGAGCAAGAGGGAAAGAGGCCCTTCAGGTGCAATGAAGGACTTTTTTTTTTTGAAATGTAGTACCTCTTGTTATTTAGGAAAAGCGGCCGCCGTAACGGTGCACAGCAAGACCCACAAATAACAAAGTGACTATAACCTAGGTCGTTCTTTTAGTGATGCTGTTTGGGGGATAAATATTAGCCCCAGGAGCACAGGGGGGAAACTCCGCAGCCCCTTCCCCAACCCATCCGTTCCACTGCGAATAGTGGCCCTGGGATCCTTTGCATCCGAAAGAGGCAGACAAAGGATCTCGTTTGAACATCTTATACGATAGAATGGCGAATGTTGATATGCGATCAATTTTGATCAAGTGGACATGAAGCTAATATTTTAGAATATAGGCATGGGGATAATTTTCCACATTGCTGACTATCTCTTTGGCTTAAACCATCATGAATGAGGAGTGAACAGGGCACAAACCTGGAAACAGATGCAGCAACGCACAGGGCATTAAGAAGCTCTCGGTCTCCGATCCAGGGCTGGTGACCGTGAGATCTGCACCGTCTCCTCTCTCAGGTGTCTCTGTTCTCCGTCTCGGGCTCGGAAGATTTGGTGAAAATGCACATTCTGCTTTAATTAAGTGAAACGTTTAAAAATAGCTCACTGGAAAAATCAGCGTGGTGTAAATTTTAGCGGAGGGTTTCCTGTTTACAGGTTAGGAGACCACACACGCCTCTGCCTGCAAAGGGCAACACGCTGCAGATCGTGGTAAACACGCGTCACAGGCGCACCGCTGTCCAGGCTGGTTCAAACCGGAGACAAAAGGCGACGGTGCTGAATTCAACAACACGGCTGCTTGTGACAGTCGCGTGGGCAGAGTGGAAATGCCCGAGTGTTCTGCTGAATTCATCGATACAAGATTAATTTATTCTGGTTTCAAAAAACACCACATTGAAAAATAAAACAAGAATATGACGCTAATATTTTAATAACTGTTTCATCCAGAACCTGGCTCCCTGCCTGACACTTTGTGTCAGAATTACTTCAGTGGGTCAGCGGCGCATCGGCCATCAGCTCTGTGCGGGTGTTTCTGCTCGACAGCAACTTTCTCCCACCCCCTGTTATTCCACAGCATCAACATATCCTCTATCCCTTACAACCCGTGTATTTATCTTGATTTCCCCTTAAGTGCACCTGTGCGATTAATCTCGACCACTCCCTGTGGGAGCGAATTCCACATTCTTCGCACGATATGAGTAAAGAGGTTTATCCTGAATTCCTGAATGGATTTATTGCTGACTATGTTATATTGATGACCCCTAGTTCTGGTCGCTCTGCCTCAAGTGGGAATATATTCTTTAGGTCTACCGCATCGAATATGTTCATAACGTTAATAGACCTCTATCGGGTCACCCCTTCAACCGCCACTTTTCTATATGAAAGAAGCACAGCCTGTTCAATCCTTCTGGGGAATTATAACCTCGAAACCGGGGCAAACAATTTTTTGACTTGACGCAAACTATTTAATTTGGTGCCCAATAAGCCGCAGTTTGTGCTTTCCTGAATCATAGGGTCATAGAATCATAGGCCCGACAGCACAGAAAAAAGCTTTTCGACCCATAGAGCCTGCGCCGGTCAAACACATGCCAAACTATTCTAATCCAATTTTCCAGCACTAGGCTCAGTGCCTTGTATGCCATGGCATCGCAAGTGCACATCCAAATATTTCTTAAATGTTATGAGGGTTTCTGCCTCTACCACCCTTTCAGGCAGTAAGTTCCAGGCTCACATCACCCCCTGGGTGAAAAGAAATCTTCCTCACATTCCCTGTAAACTTCCTGGCCCTTACCTTAAATCTATGGCCCCTGGTTATTGATCCCTCCACCAAGGGGATAAGTTCCTTCCTTTCTACCCTATCTATGCACCTCATAATTTTATACACCTCAATCATGTCCTCCCTCAATCTACTCTTCTCCAAGGAAAATAACCTCAGCCTATCCAATCTCTCCTCATCATTAAAACTCTCCAGCCTGCTAAATCTCCTCTGCTCTCTCTCGAGTGCAATCACATGCTTCCTATAATGCTGATTCCAGAACTGCATGCAATTCTTTAACTGTGGCCTAACCAACGTTTTATGCAGCTTCAGCATAACCTCCCGGGCCTTATATTCTATGCCTCGGCTAATAAAGGCAAGTTTCTCATCTGCCTTCTTAACCAACTTATGTACCTGCACCAATAACTTAAGGGACCGTTAGGCATGCACACCAAGGTCCCTCTGATCCTCGGTACTTCCCAGAGTCCTACCATTCATCGTGTGTTCCCGTGCCTTGTTTGTCCTGCCCCAGTGCATCACCTCACACTTATCCAGATTAAATTCTATTTGCCACTGATCAGCCCATCTGACCAGCCTGACTATATCTATTGTAATCTAAGGCAATCCTCCTCACTATTCATCACAACACTAATTTTCGTGTCATCCGCAAACTTACTGATCAACCCTCCTACATTCAAGTCTAATTCGTTTATATATAACACAAACAGCAAAACAGCCAACACCGATCCCTCTGGAACCCCACTGGACACAGGCATCCAGTCACAAAAACACCCTTCGACCATAATGCTCTGCTCCCTGCCACTCAGCCAATTCTGGATCCAGTTTGCCAAATTGCCTTGAATCCCGTGTGCCCTTACGTTCGTTCTGAGTCTTCCATGCGGCACGTTATAAAAAGCCTTGCTGAAGCCCAAGTAGGCTACGTCAAATGGATTCCCCTCACCTACAAGCCTGGTGACCTCCGCGAAAAATTTAATCAAATTGGTCAGACAAGGCCTCCCCTTAACAAAACCATGTTGAGTGTCCAGGATTAATCCCTGCCTCTCCTAGTTTAGATTAATTCTGTCCCTCAGGGTGGCTTCCATCAGTTTCCCCGCCACTGAGGTTAGAATGTGGAATATCGGTAAACCAGGCTCACTCGCTGAATAATCCACGATTAAAATTTAAGGCATGTCTTTGGCAACACATTTAGAAGGCCTTCTGTCTGATTTATTTTGAAGAATGATTGATATCAGTGAACGTTGTCAGAGTGTGATAATCGGCTAAAGTCCACAAATCCGTCATTGAACTATTTCAACCCGTCATTATAAATTTCAAACCAGTTTCGTTTTGGCTCTGAAGGACTCATTAACTATTTCCTGTCAACTAGTCTCCAATGAGATTAATGATTCGCTTTAATAATGCTCAGACGTGGATGTGAATTGTGTCATTCAGATCATCAACCTCCTTCTCCGGTGGCAGCAGATTGGGTATCTGATAGTGCTTCTCCCTCACTGGCAACTGCCCCTTTTTACACGTGAGGAGCTAAGGTTTAGTTGCAGCGTAAACAGAGCTTCCTTCCTGTGACTCCCGAGGTAGATTCGCACGTTAAAATGAGCTTATCCACATATCCAATCAATTCCACACCAGGTCCCTGTCCTTTATTTGACCAGAAAGACGTCTTGGGACTTTGTACCGTTTCTCTTTCCCTCCGTGGGTTTGGGAGCTTTCGGTTGTTTTGGGAAATCTGCTCTCTGCAGTCATTTCTCCCAGTAGATTACTTATCAGGAGTCTTGGCTTTAACTTCAGTTTGGGACTTGCTATCTGTAGCTCTGCTCTCCAGTCTATCTCTGGCAGCTGCATTCATGTGAACTCAAACTGCTGCTTTTTCTCTCTCTCTTTTACTGTATCCCTGCGTGTGTGTATGTATGTATGTATATGTGTGTTGGCGTGCACATGTGCGAGAGCCTCCCTCCCTGGACCCCTATTGCTAGGTAGCAGCCCCGTTTGTTCTACTCTTGTGATTGCTTTCCCTTCTCTTCAAGAGTCATAAAACCCATTGTAAATGCAAATATAAAAACAGAGCCTTGGACCTGCTACCTACATTCTAAAATGAAACTAGATCCCAGGTTTTTAATCGACAAATAGAAAAAAAAATACATGAAAATTAAACTTGTACTTAAAGATGTAACTTATACTTAAATAAAACACAAAAACTCATTGAATGTACTCAAACGATCTCAAGTTTCTAACTTCAGCCATGACCAGATCGGATTACAGATCCAACCAGAGGGGCTGAATGGCTCCAATGTGCCTCTGGGATTAATAGATCAAGATATTATGAGGGCTGATCCCTGGAGGTCAATGACACACAGAGTGATCAGCACCAGGAATGGTTCTCTGGGTAGGTGGAATATGTAATGGCTTGCAAAGACCCCTGCTATTTATAAGAAAAAGTTATTTTCGTGCAGTTTGAGGATTGAGAAAACCTTGCCGGATGAATGAACTGTGATTAGCAGATTGACCATTTCAATCTGCCTCTTGTAATAAGTGTCTGGAAATACCCTCGAAATAACTATGCAGAATGAGGAGTGTTTACAGCAAAATAAGACAGTGTTCATTTGGGAATATTACTATCTGCTACGAACAGGATTCACAAGGCAGTCTGCAGATCAGAATTTATTCATCAGCAAAAGTATCCAGTAATCAGCGCACCAACGTTTTCCAGAGAAGCTTTTTAATAATGATGAAATGAAAGATGTCATAGAAATAGATTACATCATCTCAGTGAAACATCAAATTTACTTACACGTTGGACCGAAAATCTAATGTGAGGAGCGAATTGTGTTCATGTTTGCAGATTATTAACATCGCCAGCAAGACGCTTTCAGTCACAGCCGATGGGATGTGCTGCACTCAGGATAGAGACTAACATTTAATGGGCGGTGTGTGACAAGGGACTAAATTTTAGGGTCATGAGGACACAGCTGGGGTGTGGGACTAAAGTGCACATTCAAAAAGCTGGCACCGGCGTGAAGGGATGAATGGCCTCCTCCTATGCTTTAAGTGCCCTCGAACCAGTGATTTAGGTCGGTAAAATGCAATAAATTGTATGACATAGAAACATGGAAAAAAGGAGCAGGGGTAGTCCTTTCGGCCCTTCGAGTCTCCTCCACCATGCATTATGATCTTGGAAGATCATCCAACTCAATAGCCTGCTCCCGCATTCTCCCCATATCCATTGATCCCTTTCGCCCCAAGAGCTATAACTAACTCCTTCTGGAAAACATACAATATTTTGGCCTCAACTGTTTTATGTGGTAGCGAATTCCATAGGCCCACCACTCTCTGGGTGAAGAAATCTCTCCTCATCTCAGTCCTAAATGGTCTGCCCCGTATCCACAGACTGTGACCCCTGGTTCTGGGCTCCACCACCATCAGGAACATCCTTGTTACATCTACCCTGTCTAGCCCGGTTAGAATTTTATTGGTTTCTATGAAACCTCCCCTCATTCTTCTGAATTCCAGCGTATATAATCCTAACTGACTCAATCCCTCCTCATATGTCAGTCCCGCCATCACAGGAATCAGTCTGGTAAAGCTTCGCTGCACCCCCTCTATAGCAAAAACATCCTTCCTCAGATAAGGAGACCAAAATTCAACACAATATTCTAAGTGTGGTCTCACCAAGTCCCTGTATAATTGCAGCAAGACTTCCCTGCTCCTGTACTTGAACCCACTCGCTATGAAGCCTTCTGTACCGCCTGCTGCGCCTGCATGCTTGCCTTCAGCGACTGGTGTGCGAGGACACCCAGGTCTCGTTGCACATCCTCCTCTCACAATTTATAGCCATTCAGATAATAATCTGCGTTACTGTCTTTGCTACAAAAGTGGATAATCCTCACATTTCTCCGCATTTTATTGCACCTGCCATGCATTTCCCCACTCACTCAGCTTGTCCAAATCACCATGAAGCATCTCTGCATCCTTTTGAAAGCTCAACCTCCCACCCAGCATTGAGTCATCTGTAAATTCGGAAATATTACATTAAGCTCCCTCATCTAAATCATTAATATATATTGTGAATATCTGGGGACCCAGCAACGATCCCTGCATTAGACCACTAGTCACTGCCTGCCATTCGGAAAACGACCCGTTTATTCCTACTCTTTGTTTCCTGTATGCCAACCAGTTTTCTATCCATCTCAATACAGTACTCCCAATACCACGTGGTTTAATTTTACACGCTAATCTCTCATGTGGGACTTTGTCGAAAGGCTTCTGAAAGTCCAAATAAACCACATCCACTGGCTCCCCCTCATCAACTCTACTAGTTACATTCTCGAAAAATTCCAGTAGATTTGTCAAGCATGATTTCCGTTTCGTAAATCCATGCTGACTCTGTCCGATTCTGCCACTGTATTCCAAGTGCTGAGCTATTAAATCTTATAATGGACACTAGGATTTTGCCCACTACCGACGTCAGGCTGACTGTTCTATAATTCCATGTTTTCTCTCTAGCTCTCTTTATAAATATTGGGCTGTTAACAAAACGGCTGACGGATTGTCAACAATCTTCTTTCAGGAGTAAATGCAACATTGTTCCCTCCCAGGGCACAAGCAGTAAAGGCTCAGGGTCCACTAACGCTGCATCTTTCATATCAATGCAAGCGAAATCCCCATCCCTTACCTGTCGGTCCTTAACCCTACTTCTATCCTGCTAACTTTTGCTCTATAAATGCATTTTTACATTGGCCTCAGCCATACCCAAGGTGCATCTGGTCTGAATGATACAGAAAACTGGAATCGCAGAGCTGTCATTGGTTTTCAAATCTGTTTTAATATGTAAGTAACTCGAGCACAGATACATTGCTGGAATAATATCTTTCTGATATACTGAATAAAGATGCAGAATGCATAAATAAACACCAATACCAGATAACAGAAACCTGCAGGTGCTGGAGTGGAAATGCATGCGAAATTTCATCGTTGGCATAGCGGGCATTAAGAGATTATCCTTCTGCCGCTTAGGGCGACATTGTAAATTTGCGCCGAGAATACGCCTGAATTTGCACAAGTTGGGGTTTCGGAACTTCCCGTCCAACAGAAGAAAATTTCTACAACACGTCATGGTCGGGAAGCAGGCTGTGAGATCTTTCCCTCTTTCTTCGCCCATCAGAGTGTGGGATCCTCCTTAAAGGCCAAGCGGGCATAAAGTGTCTGTGGAGAAAATATAAAAACCGAACCTATTAGTATTACGAACACCATCATCATAGGGATAGCAGGAGGCCATTCAGCCCCTTCAGTCTATTCAATTAGAGCATGGCGGGTCTGTATCATAACTTGCATCAACGCACCATGGTGCTCAACTCATTAATCATCTTACCCAACAAAAATCTATCAATCTCAGTTTTGACATTTCCAATTGATTCCGCAACCTCAACAGCTTTTGAGGGTACAGAGCTCCAGATTTCCACTCGCCTTTGTGTGACTAAGTGCATCCTGACATCACCCCTGAACGACCTACGGCTAATTTTAAGGTTCTGCTCCCTTATTCTGGACTCCAGCCCCCCACCACTACTCACCCCGGACCTCACCCCCACAACAGCGCCATCAGAGCAAATATTTAATCTCTATAGACACGATCGCATCCTTAAATCATCTTAAACCCCTCGAATAAATCACCCCGTATTCTTCCCCACGAGAGGAAGTAAAGGCTAGTTTCTGCCATCCTTTAGTGCCCACGACTCAAAATTATCTAGATTAATCACAGTAACTATGAAATTTAAACCACGGATTAAAATTCAGTGAAATATATCCACGCTTGTGGCAACGACAATTCCATTCTTTTACCTCTTTATTCTCCCGTTGTTCTCTGGAATCTGTCATTTCATCTTCACTGTTCATGCTGCTTGTTAGAAAACAAAATTTGAACTGGGGATGAGTGCCTACTTTTCACTCTGAACAGGCTGAAATTGTCAATAACCCATTGATAAATGGATGGATTGATTGTGCCGCGAAGTCACAGCGTCTCACAACAATCGCTACCTGTCTGCCTGTCCCTGCAGCTCCTTCTCCCGGCCACAAGGATCATCCCCAGAAGGAGGAGCGCCGCCGCAGAGAAACGCCCGAAAAGCAGGAAACTGCACAGCGCGGAATCAGCAAAATAAATCTTTCGTTTAAAAGGAAGTTTGTGGAATTATATAAAAAAAGTGGGGAAAAAAATCACAAAGCTGAATGCCTGATTTCACCTGCAGACGGAAATAGATTTTTGCATATTTCATTCTCCAGAAATAGAGCAGAGATCTTTTAGAATAATGTTGAAACAGGACAGAAGTAGAAACAGATAGAAAGACGAAGGCGATATGGAGAGAGAAACGGAGAGATGGGTGGCAAGGGGGAGCAAAGACCTTATAGAGCACTGTTTAAACAGGGCAGTTATATATACATATATATATATATATATATATATGTATATGGAGAGAGAGAGAGAGACAGGGAGAATGAGAAGGGGTCTTTAAAAACGCTGTTTGAATCGGATACTGCGAGAGACTGATAAATAGATAGATAGACCACTGTTTATAAAGGCTGAATTAGAGAGAGTGAAAGCGAGGGAGAGAACAGCGATCTTATAGAACACTATTTAATTAGGACAAACATAGAGAGATAACGAAAGAGAGATAGAGGGAGAATGACAGCAAGAGATAGATAGAGCACTGTTTTAAGAGCAAATAAATATTAAGCCAGGGAGAGATGGACAGAGAGTGATCGAGAGAGCAGGTCACTTAGAGATAACGGTTTAACTAGGATAGAAACACAGAGGGAAATATTTGAAGAAGGGGAGAGAGGTGTGAGGGGGAGGGAGGCAGGGGGGAGAGGGGAAGTGACGGAGAGAGGATATATGCGGTGAGAGGGAGAGATGGGAGAGGGAAAGGGAGAAAAGGGGAGATGGGGGAGCGAGGGAGAAATGCTGGAGAGAGGGAGAAATGGTGGAGAGAGGGAGATTGGGGAGAGAGGGAGTGAGGGAGAGATGGGGAGAGATGCAGATTTCGAGAGGGGGGAATTTGGGAGAGGGACAGCTGGGGAGTGAAGGAGACGGGGAGAGATGGAGATGGCAGGGGAGAGAGGAAGAAATGAGTGAGAGTGATGAAATGAGAGGTGGAGAGGGAGAGATGGAGGAGAGAGGAAGAGATAATGGAGAGAGGGAGAGTTGGGGAGAGAGGGAGCGACGGAGATTGGGAGAGATGGGGAGATAGGGGAACAGAGAAAGAAATGGTGGATAGGGGAGAGAGGGAGAGTTCCAGAGAGGACGAATTGGGGAGAGGGACAGCTGGGGAGAGAGGGAGAGAGGGTGAGGGGGAGAGGTGGAGAGAGCCGGGGAGAGAGGAAGAAAGGGGAGTGAGGGAGGAAGTGAGAGATGGAGAGGGGGGAGAGGGCGAGATGTGGAGAGACGGGGAGAGCGAGAGCGGGAGATTATGAGAGGTGGGATAAGCGGAGCAAAGAGACGGACTTGGAGATGGATGGAGACATAGATAGATAGTTTGAGATAGAGAAATGAAGAGAATGTGAGAGATAGAACATAAAACATATACAGAACTTTTTAACTGAATGGGAAAGGATAGAGAGAGAGCGACAGAGACAGAGAGAGAAACAGAGAAAGTGAGAGAAGAGGGAGACTTGGAGAGAGATCGAGAGATAGGAACATGGATGAATGTCCCAGGTTTCTTGTAACGCACCATTTAACTAGTACAGAAATAGGCAAGATAAACAGAGGTGGAGTGAGATAGAAAGAGAGATCAATGCATGTATGAATAGATGAAGACAGAACGCGAGGCAGGGAAAAAGTGAATAAGCAAACAGCGAGAGGGAGCTGGAGAGACAGAGATGGGAAGTTGGACAGAGAGGGTTTGGGAAAGAGCGATGGAGATTCAGACAGACAAATATATAAATCAGCTGTCTTAAACTGCACTAGGACAGGAATGTATTGTTTGATAGGGAGTAAGAGAGATGGATAGACAGATAAACAGATAGACACACGGATAGAGAAAATATTTTATATCTCACTGTTTAACTAAGAAATACAGAAATATTGTGAATGTTAAGTACAAAGAGACATGAATGGATAATTGTACACAGGCATGGTGAGACAAAGTGGTACACCGGGAATGTAATCACCACTTTCAATTTTACACACTGACAAATGATCCAATGGCATGGAACCATGTCAATGTGTTTAGCCAGAAAGAAGAACACAAGATATAGGAGCAGGAGACCATTCGGCGCCTCAAGGATATCCGCAATTCAATAAGACCACATGTACATTAAATGAGCTTTCCAGCCTTGTCCTCATCCATTTATCCCTTAGTGCACAGAAATCTATCTCAGTGACTGAACATCCATAACTCTCTGGGGATAGAGGGAACAGATGGAGTTAGAATTTCAGTTAGCTAAACTCTGAAAGACAGAGAGACCTGTGATAGGTCAGTGAGAAAACGATGATACATGGGCACACACGGAAAGATGGACAGTTTTAATTTACAACATTGACAAAAACTGCCATCAGCAGTAAATAGATTGGCAAACGGCCACGGTTAATGCCTACCTCTCTGAGATGAGACACTTGCACTGAGAAGATTTTCACTGGAGTTGATTTGAACGGCGCAAGTACAGAGAGCGCCGCTGCTCCAAGTTTCCGCCGAGAGACTGGTGTAACTCCTGATGTTGTAGGTCCCGTCCGACTCAATTGTCCAGGAATCGGTCTGTGTCTCGTTATCCCGCCCGGAAACATTCCAGCGAACGGGAAAGGAATCGGGGGACAAGCCTCTGATCAAACACAACAACGGGACCTTTTCCATCGACGGAATCTCATCTTCCGGCGGGGTGAGGAGGAATATGGTGGGGGAGCCCTCTAAATTTGGCAAATGAAAGAGAAACCCCATTAACAGCTGAAACCAGATACTTTCAATTGTTGTAAAAATGCCCATCTCGATGGAATAATGATGACATTTACCTGTAATCACTAACTGGGAGCCATTTCCGAATATTCGGCTGAAGTTCTGGTAATTGCGGATTGCACAGTAATATATTCCAGAATCATTTCTCCGGGTATCCGCAATGAGCAGTGAAGAACAACGCGTTTTGTTAGAAATCTCGCTGGAGAACCTCCCCTCCGCTTTCATGTACTTGCCCGCCCTGTAAACCAGCTTCATGTCGTTTCGCTCCCTCTGTCTGTACCAGTGGATGACTCCTGCTACTGCCCTCTCCGTGTGGCAGCTCAGTTTAGCACGACTCCCCGTAGCCAATGACTGAACCGGGGGAGACTGGGTCAAGATGGGTTGAGATATAAGAACTGAGCAAGAGAGAAATAAACAAGGGTCACCTCAGGCTATGGTGCAGCTCGTCTCCCCGCAATCACACACCCTCTCTCCTGAAGCTAGCCTCCGACGAATACACACTGATAGCGAGGAAGCACAATTATTAAAATGATATATAGTTCATGCCGAAAAATCCCGCGCAATCATTTGCTTGTGCCGTTTTATTCTTGTTTTTCCAAGGGCACAGTCCGAATCCATAAAGCAGTAACTCTGGTTTAATCACTGGGATACACAAATGGGAACAGTTTGAAGTTAATAACTTAATATTTTGTTCAAGAGATTATAACTCACTCTAATGATCCACTTGAAACTCTGTCCTCTTCTCAATCGCCAATAATGTCGACAGAGCCAAATCACATATTTGATCCTATGGGAGGTTACATTTCGGATTAATTCCATTTATTCTTCCTGACGGATGCACAGTTTCCACGTTGTTGACTATATTCGTTCTATTTTTACATCGAACTTGATAACTTAATTGCATCTCATAGACACGCGCAGTGCTTTCGGAGGCCATCCGGCACTTCAGGATGCTGGCACTTTGAGAGATCGATTCAGTTGTCCCCTACTCTGCCCCCTGCCCCTTCCCGCATATCCCTGCAAATGCTTCCCTTTAGATTATTTATCCAATTTCCCTTTTGAATGTTCCTATTGAATCTCCTTCTGCCGCCTTTTCAGGCAGCACCTTCCAGATCACAACAACTCGCTTAATTCAAGAAAAAGCCTTCTCGTCCCCCTCCGCCCCCACCCCCTCTTTTTTTTTGACGATTCTCTTCTGTCTGTGTCCCTCTGATTGCCTGGCCTCCTGCCAATGTAAACAGTTTCACCTTATTCACTCTATCCCAACCCTTCTCCACTCAATATGAACATGTTAAGATATCTTACCCTGGAAGAGATGGGACAATGCATACACAACGAGGAACCTCATTGCCCGTGACTTGAGACAGTCAGACTATGAGCCCCTGATCCGAATCTTACTCAGAACTCGTTCTCCTTTCGGTGTGAAGGAGGTGTGAAATATGCAGACTGAATTCCGTTCTGTGTTTATTCATAGATACACGATAGGGGTTGAAATATTGTGCCGAGGTAGAGAGCTCTCTGCGGTTTTCCTGTTTATTGCAGGTCCAAGAGTTGTCACGCACTCATCATCTGCTTTAGAAAATACAGCAGGTTTGTACTCACATCAGTTAGACCACACTTGCAGTACAGAACACAGCTCTATATATTCTAGAAAGGATACAGAGACACTGGAATAGGTAGAGACAATGTTACACAAGGATGATATGAGAACTGGGAGCTTAAAAATATAAGGAAAGAATGAACCAGATGGAGCACTTTAAGCTAAAAAAGAAGATTGATTGGTGACCTGGTCCAGGTCTTTAAAATTATGAGATGGTTCATTTAGACAGACTGAAGAAAGATAATTCTACTTCTGCAGGATTTGAACAATATTGGCCATCAATAAGTCCAAACGGGAAGCCCAGAGAATTCAAAATTAAAGGTCTCCATTTAAAGACAAAGATGAGGAGTAATTTTTCACCCAAAGGGTCGTTGGAGTGTGGAATTCTCCTCCCCAGAAAGGAGACATAGCTTGCCCTTTGAATTTGTTCAAGGCCGTGTTAGGCAGGTTTTTGTTCGGCAAGGGAGCCAAGGCCTATGGGCGGATACAGGAAAGTGGATTCGAGACGACTACCAGATCCGCCATTATCTTATTGAATAGTGTAATAGGCTCGAAAGGCCCAATGCCCTGTACCTGTGTCCCTATGGCCCTATGTAACGTGGGGCCATTAATCAGAGTTAAATCCAGTCTGGTATTCAGGAAAAACGTCTTTACTTGGGCGTTGGGGGGAATGTTAAACCCTCTCCCACAGGGAATGGATGAGGCTACTGCAGAGTTGCTTTTAAGTGGGAAGCTGGGTAAACACATGCGGAAGAAGGGAATGCAAGGGTATGCTGTGCGGCTGAGATGAAGAAGGGGTAGGAGGAGGCTCGTGTGGAGCATAAACACGAGCACGAGCACTCGGCTCGAATGGCCTGTTTCTTTGCAAATTCTATGTAACTCTGCAAACATTAACATCAAAGGAGCTTAACAGCTATTTCAAAGTGATAACTGTGCAGTGAATTTTCCATTGAACTGCTGTAAACGCGCTTAGAGCACAATACAAAGTGCAACATGTATTATTGTTTGATACTCTCTTCACGTGTTCAATCAATAAGTCATTGGTAAATAGGATTCTACAATGAATTCAGAACACTGAATTCAGATCAATCATCAATGGCGTGTTATATTAGAGAATAATTCAGTCGAACCCCTACTCAATGAGGCATAACAGAAAGGAGGACGATGCATGGGAACTTTAAGGGGTGGAACTGAATTCGAAAGAGATTCGTTCATTTAGATTCTCGATAAGTGCAGTCAGTGACCGTGCTTGTTCCATTATAATTCCACTTTCGGTCCCTGCGTAATTTATGATATAGAGAATGAGATACTATTAATTAAAATTCAAATCGATGCACATACATTTTAAATTGATCCACATACATTTTAGCAATATATTCCAGTCCCTGTCTTAACAAGATTTTATCACGAAACTTGTACAGCCTGTTTACAGAATAGTCTATAATGAGTACAATCACATAACACTCTGAATTCCTGGCGTTCACCTTCCAAACAGCGACCTTTACAAACTTCAGTTACAACGAAAGCAGATACACAGGAACACCACCAAGTGCAGATTGCCCACCAAGGCAATCACCATTCTGGCTTGAAAAATACCGCAATTCCTTCACTGTCACTAGGTAAAAATCCTGTAACTCCTTAACAAACAGCACTGTGGGTGTACCTGCACCACATGGACTGCAGCAGTTCAAGAATTCAGCTTACCGTCACTATCGGAAGGGTCAATTACGGATGCCTTGCCAGCGGCTCTGACATGCCCAGAGTTCATTAATCTTCGACTGCTATATTCAGAAACCATCCATACAATTAGTATCCTGTGACCCAGGTCCCACCCGCACCCCTCCCCACTTGCCCCCACCCGCACACCCCACCTCCTCCCGAACGACAACCCAGTAAAGTTATTTGTAAACATGCTGCCTCTTGACCGCTGTGACGCACAGACGGTGACCACAGTAAGTCAAATGCATGTGGCAATCACCAGGGCGCCTCACCCAATATAATGTCATGCTTTCAATAGCATAGTTCGTCATGTTTCCACCGCATCTGAAAGTGGAGCTACTGACTGGGACTGAGCTCAGGTCGGTCTGCGGGCACTCCGCCTGCAATACCAAATTGGTGAGAGCGAAAACAGGGAGAACTCACCGCGTCAAGATATCCAAGGGACTTTATCTACGACACTTGTTTTCCAAGTGCTGCGGGTTGGTGGAGAGAAAGAAGCGGATGAGAATTGTAAACTGGAATCTGCCAGAATCAGTGTTAACTAAGCTTAAAATGTTACCCAGTGACCAGGTGAAGGGATTTGACCTGATCCTGTGAGTTTATTCATTTGTCCATCTTATAACACGAAGAAAATCAAACGAGAGATTTAATCGAACCAAGGATAGTTAAATATAATGATGTGACTTTTCTTAAATTAAACGCGATGTCTTTCAAAGGGGTTGCTTCCTGCCCCTCAATAACCAGTGATAATGTAACTATAATCTTTCTACTTACAGAATCCTGGTACGAGTGAGGCGGACGGAACCAACAGCATTAGAAATCACGTCATGGTATCGATCGGAACCCGGAGAACCGGCGGCCTCTCTACTTATATCGTTCAACTGGGCTCTCCAAACAAACATTGGACTAAGAGCGTGTATTCCCTAAAGCAGCAGAGACAGGGGCAGGTGAGTTGTTGATCTGTTCAATGGAGGTTTTTTTTATTCATAGGATCAGCTGAAGGAATTCAATAGATTCTAAGAATCTGCCTCCTAATTAAGCACTTCCACGGGACAAACAGATCACAATGGATACATATAAAGATATTTGTGAGTGTGTGGTCGTGTGTGTGTGTGTGTGTGTGTGTGAGTGCGTGTGCACATGAGAGAGTGCGTGTGGGTGTGTTTTTGTGTGTGTCTGTGTGTGTCTGTGAATGCGTGTGTGTGAGTTATTGTCTGTGTAAACGTGTGTTCGTGTGTATGACTGTTCATACATATATGTGTGCTCGTGTGCATATATGTGTTTGCGTTTATATCTGTACATGTTTGTGTGCGCATGAGTTTATATATGTGCGTGTGCATTTATCTCTATATACAATGTATGTTATAATAATATTTATGTACGTATGCGTTTATGTGTGTATACCATTTATTAAAAATCGCATTCAATAATTTGAAATACATTAGAGATGTCCTCTGTCCGAGAAGGAGACTTCGCCTTGTGAGCACGTTCTGGGCTCGCCTTAAGATCCTGTGTGACATCTTAATGTCATAGAGTGATACAGCACAGAAAAAGGATATTCAGTTAATCCCACCTTTTCTCAATAATCCGGTTACATGCTCCCGTTCATCATAGTCTATATGCTAATCCTGTTTCCCCCAGGGAAGTTATTATTTAATTTGTTTTCTCCATTCTTTCAGGCAGTGGATGAAGACCAGGTTTGAGATTCATTCCCTACATAATGGGTTTAGGAGCAGAAAACAGTGAAGAGATGATTTGAGAAGAGAAGAGAAGCGATGGGTGTGCAGGGACGTGGCCCTCGCTCAATTACCCCCGTTACCTTCCTCATTTCCCGGAATCTCCCTTATCAATCTGCATTTTCCTGGTAAAATCCAGTTTTAATCAATTTAGTTGATGTTATCAGCAGTCGGATTTAACATTAACCTCGTGTGTTGAAGCGACAGTGAAATTGGGTTAATATGGAATTGCTCGGGTTGAACCCGCATCAGGCAGATAGCACATGGAAATTAATCTCTGACGGTGGCAGGACAAGTTGAGGTGGCGGATAAAAGAAATTTGGAGACCGTGACTTAATTAAAAAAGGAAACAAATAGGAGAGGAATTTGCACTTTATAAAGCTCTGGTCGGACCCCAGCTGGATTATTGGCTCTAATTCTGGTCGCCAGATGAAGGAAAGATGCCAGGGGCTTGGAGAGTGTGCAGAGGACATTCGCCAATATATGGCCCGGGATGAGGGATTTCAGTTAAGGTGGAGAGGCTGGGGAATCGGAAATCGTTCTCCTGAGAGCAGAAAAGGTTAACAGAAAATTTAGCACTGTTGTCCGAAATTATAAATGGTTTTGATAGAGTAAATACGGAGCAACTGCTTCTACAGGCAGAGAACCAAAATGGGAAACATGCTGAGTTTTCTTTACACAAATAGCTGCCACAGAAACGATGTGTGGAACTGCCTCCCTGTCGATTGATTCATTCTATGAATCTATAATTCAGTTTCCAGGTAGACATCGGTATATTTTCATACTGATACATTATAATTTTGGAACAACCCTGACAGTGTTGTCCGCCAATTGATCTCAATTCGAAAAAGAATTGCTTAATTTATTTCTTTCTGTGCGTCCACTCGACGCTACCTGTCGCACTGGCTGTTTGAGGCACCGAGTTTTAACTGAGCCACGTTTCCCATGAGAGGATCCCAGAAAATAATGATTTGACTGAGCAGCAGTTTCTAATTGTTTTGTCTCTGTGGGATGGTGCATTCCGACCCTAAATGTTGTCAGAATGGTGGCGGCGATCCCAGTTCTATTCTTGATCCTCATTTTCATTGGGACACATAAAACCGGCAAATCAGTTGAGGATCAATGTTTATCAGGGACATGTTCATAATTGTTTGTCCAAAGTGATTCCCTTCTCGCAGTTTTAAATTGCTAATTACAGATTATTTTTTCAGAAGAACGAGACAAGGGATCCCACAATGAAAAGTGAACCACTACACCACATGAAAAGTTTATCCCGAACACACTCTCTACAACTAACACTCTGTTCAACCCAGTTCAAACCCAACACTGATTCCAATGATTAACGCTAAGATTTTCCAAGACCTACCACGATTGCTTCTAAAACCCCAGGGAAATTTCCTTCTCAACAATTTCTGGCGCCTGGGCAAGGATTTACAAAATCTCACACGGGCTTGATATTTTTGTTCGAATCCTGGTTAGTTTGAGAGAGAGAGAGAAGGCAAAAAGAGATGCGGAATGAATAACAAACGGGTCAGTTGGACTAAACATTTTGTGCTGATTAAATATTAAATGAGGGAAATTCAAGAGAATAATAAGTGCATTTCCCACCATCAAGATATTCTGAAATCACTCTCCGGCCTTTTGGACCCATATAAAAGGCCAATTATTGAGACTGCAGTAAAAGTATAGGCTGGAGTTCCTCAGGGCTAGGATTTTAGGACCCGGGCTTATCCTGATGTATATTACCACCCAAGTCATGGGTGTAATGGATACAACTTCAAATTAGCGATTGACACAAAACTTGGAAGTTTTGTTACCTTGAGGAGGACAGTGATAGGCTTCATGGCGCTAGAGAAAGGTTGGTGGAAGGGGCTGACAACTGGCAGGTTAAATTTAATGCACCGAAGTGTGAAATGACACGCTTTGTTTGGAAGAACGAGGAGAGGCAATATAAAACAAAGGATACGATTGTAAAAGGGGTGCAGGAACAGAATCATCTGGTTGTAAATGTGCTGAAATCATTTAAGCTAACAGAATACGTTGACGGAGTAGTTAATAAAGCGTAGGTTTCAGGTTCTTAATAATATAGGCATAGACTGCAAAGGCACAAAGTTGAAATAAACTTCCATAAAAATATTGAGTTCGGCCTCAGCTGGTGCATTGTGTCCCGCTCTGGCCACCACACTTTGGGACGGATGTGAAGGCTTTAGGGAGGATGCAGACAAGATTGTTGAGAAGGTTCCAGCGATGAAGAATTTCAGGTAAAATGTTAGTCTGGGGAAACTGGTGCTGTTTTCTTGGGAGAGGAGAAGTTTGCGAGGAGAGTTAATAGAGATATTCAAAATCATGAATTGTCTTGAGACAGTGGATAGGTAGAGACTATTGCCATTGGTGGAAAGGTCTGGAATGAGGAAATTGGATAATTGTGAGTTGGTAGAAAGAAAAATCAGTTTCTAGGGCTACGGGGAAAAGGCGGGTATGGGTAGAGGGTGAACTATGTGTATTCCTCTTTCAGAGACACTTGACGGACACAAGAGGCCGAATTGACTGCTTCTGTGCTGTAACCACCAGATGAGTCTAACATTGGCAATATTGTATCAGGCATGGCTACTGCGAAGTTGGGGGAGGCGGAGGCGGTTGGTTCGTGTACACTGTCCATCCCTTGTCATGTTGGGGAAATAATGCAATATTGGAGAAACAGCGGCGAATTGGGGAATATTAGCGTATTTGTCATTCAGTGTCTGTGATTGATTATAGCTTATCTAGACTGGTATAAAGTTTCAATTCATACCTACACCATTGTTGCACAGGTGAAAACCGTCAGACAGAGGCGAAGCGATACATCAGGGTTCAAAAGAGGTGAGCTTATATAGATGTTGGAATAATATAAGAAACTTCATTTTTGTGGTAAGGTGCAACGCACCCCATGCTGGACATTTCACGCGGTGAACAGCTGGTCACAATCTAGAGCAATTGAATTTGTGTCAAATCCTACTCAGCCCTCTAACTGGAATAATAACATATCCCTCGGCCCTCTCCCACTCTGATAATTCAAATAATAGGTTAATGTTCTAGGCTGAATATCTCCACCAGTCTTCATTGCGGATTCCCAGCAGTTTCTAGTTCAGATCTCCAGCTTTCTGCTTTTCTTTAAATTCTGTTTAACTCTGCATTCATTTACAGCATTAGAGCACAGCAGGGGAGGGATGCAGATAGTGATGCCGGAAACTTGTGAGGTTTCCATTTTGCTTTTATACAGTGTGCTTTGGTTTGTGTTAAAATTGAAACCAACATGTCAGAGCAATAGGGTGAGTGCAGTGTGTTTTGGCTGAAGTGATGACTTTGGAGCAAGGGTGTACATCACTGAAGCATTCTCTCGCCTCATATGTGGGCCTGATGTGGACAAATTGATATTAATTTATTGCCATGATAAGCCATTTATCATTGCAACATTTAAATAATAGGATGGTAGAATGTAATCCAGCTGGAATTTAGAATTTTTCCACCTGGATATTTGCATTTTCCTACATCCACGTTTGCACATCTTTGCAGCAAGATACCCGCATATTCCTGAAAATAGAGACTTATTTGTCGAAGCTTTTAACCTTGCACTCATCAGGACAATTCGCATGAGAATGCCAACGTCAGGGGGAAGAAAGAAACACCATCTGAGAAGAAAGTGTTGATTTATTGGCAAGTGGGATCTGATTTGTGGGGGCGTTGCCTTGGAGAAAGCTACAGTTGATGGTGACCAACAGTTAACTGCCAAGAATTGTTTGAAATTTTTGGCAGGCAGTTTGACTCTGATTGGCCAAAACATTGCCCTGATGAATGAACCAATGAATGGATGACGCTTATTTTGTGTAGCTGAAACAGGCACAATGTGTGTACAAGTCCTTTCTGGCTGCAAAGAATAGTTTCTCGTGCGTTAATATACGTAGATTCAAGTGCACGTAAATGTGCCCCACTCTGAGCCCAACTGACTATCTTAGATTGGTTGTCAGCATAATTCGTAGCACCCTGAGGATTCTTTAGCAAAGGTTGTCCGATCACGGGATGACTTTTAATTTTCGACACCGTGTTTTTTTTTAAACAGAATAGAATGCTGGTTGTTGCTGGAATCGCAACTGCAGTTTTATCGCAATATTTCAGTTTCACATTGCTGCAACAGAAAGCCACATATCTATCAAAGGAGAAAGTGATGGTGAATCAAACAGAACATTATGTTGCTGCACCAATCAGGACAGCGTGAACACGACACACAGGGGTGATGTCCAGGAAGCTCATGGGGGAATAATAATAATGGATCTGAAACAGTATGACCTCGATGATAATGACCAGTAGATCCGCCGTTGTCATGGCCACAAGGTAGCACGTGGTGCAGTTGGAGGCCACACTTTCTGCTGGACAGGGTCACAATCGTCACTAAATTAACTATAAAAAAACACAAGGGGAAAACATTGCACATTATTCATGAAACATTCTCCGAGACTCAGGCAGTAAACACGGGTGTCTGGTCAGATGGCAGGGAGTCTCAAAAACATCCTGAAATCTCCTCCGGCTGTCTCACGTCAATGTTTAACAGAGTAGGGAGAGCAGACAAGTAGCAGGCTGCATGCAGGAGGCATTATGGCATATACATTATTTTAATAAGGCTGGCAAATTCTATTGTAACCCAGTTTACCATTTTTCATTGGCCAGTTATGATTTCCACACCTCAGATTTGCAGGAGTTGAAAAGAGCTGAGGACAGCTATGGTGAATTCTCTCTCTCTCTCTCTCTCTCTCTCTCTCTCTCTCAAACACACACACACGCACACACACATGTATGAGAGTGTTATGTGTTTGAATGAATTTTCTTTCGAAGACACAGACAGGTCAAAGTCTCCTATATAGTAATGAATCTGTCCATCTCTCTCTCTCTCTCTCTTTCACTCCCTCACACACACACACATAGCCACACACACGTCGGCGTTTTCTATACGTTAAGGGGCATTTTCCCCTCTCTCTCTCACAAACGCACAGGTCAGAGTGTTCTCTATATATATACATTTTTTGTGCTCCCTCACACACGCAGGTACTGAGGATCGGAGCCCATCCGTCATTCTTCTCCCTCCTTCCTCGGAAGAGATAGACTCTGGCTCGGCCACTCTGTCCTGCCTGGTGAGTGGCTTTAAGCCGGGTTTCGTGCGGGTCCTCTGGAGTGTGGATGGTAAAGAGACAGACGGCGGGGTGAGGGCAAGCGTCGTGTCCCCGGACAGCGATCAAACCTACAGCCTCAGCAGTTACCTGAGAGTCCCGGCCACCGACTGGAAGAAGGGCTCCAGATATTCCTGCAGTGTCAGCCACGGCTCCCTGAACTCACCCCTTCTCAACACCATCAGCTTTAGCGATTGCTCACTCTGAGAGACTTTGGTTGGAGTTAGAGTTTCATTTATTCATGTTTCATGTAATTCCGTAGAAGATTCCAGGTGTGCAAAATGCGCCTCTGTTTTACTGCAATGTAGTGGCTGTGGCAATGTCAGGTTTTGGCGAACAACCCGAAGGTTGAATAAAATCGGAAGCGAGTGAAATGAGTGTCCGACTTTGTGACTCGAAATATCCTGTCGAATTGTCCCCAGTATCCTCTGTGTAAATACTCTTTGCATGTAGAATGGGGATAAATTCCCTTTTTAGACAACGACCATGTACTGTTTGTGAACAGAAGCTCTGAATAAACATGAAATACAGCCATGTAATTAGAGTTCTCCATCATTATACAACACTTAAAGGGACATTGAGTGGACCGATAGAGAATAATGGCAGCTCAGGCAATAATACATAGAATTACTTAAAAGAGAAATAGGGAAATATGTGTCTATGCGATCGGCCTCAACCGCTCCCTGGGGAGCGAATTCCACATTCTAACCACTCTCTGGTTTAATAAGTTTCTTCTGAATTCCCCATTGGATTTATTAATTTTAATGGTTTTGGACGTTGCCCCTTATCAGGAGAGCATCTTCTATCTTTTTACCTCTTCATTTCTTTCCCACAAATGCTCAAAATCCCTACATATCCTCCCGTAATAATCTCCAGTTCAGGGAAGCCAAACTATGTAACTCCCCCTCGTAATTTAAACCATGGACTCCCAGTAACACGATGGTTAATCTGGGCTGCGCCCCTTCCAATCGATGCTTTATGTAAGGAGGTGTCGGGAACTATACACAATCTTTCAGGTCCTGTAAGGTTTAAGAAGGGCGGGGGAAAGGACGACCACGTAACCACGGACCTCTCGGTGTAACGCCAGTTGTGGGGGAGTTTTTAGAATCTGTCATTAAGGATAAGGTGGATGGAGTCTTCATCAACATGAACTGAGCAGTGGTCGCCAGTATAGTTGTGTTAAAGGGAAATCCTGTTTGGCTGATGTGATTGTAATTCTGAAGGAGATCACTGATCAGACAATGGGATTTCCATGGAAGTTTCTCCTTACTCTCCGTCCGTCTATATTTCTTTCTCTCTCTCTCTCTCTGTACTTCTCTCACTCTCTCCCCCCTCACCCCACGCCTCACATTCACCCCTTTCTCTCTCCCTCTCAATTTCTAACTCAATCTCTCCTTTCCTCTCTGTCTTCCTCTCCCCTTATCTCTCTCTCACTCTTTCTCTCTCTCTCTCTGACAAGTTGCGAGCATGCGCAGTAAGTACAATTAAAGCAGATTTAGAATACTGTTTCACAATTGTCATTCTCACACATCCAAAATGAGGAGAGAGAAAAAATTTAAACATCAGAGAAAGAGATGGTGAGAGAGATACAGCCCGAGAGGGTGAGCGAGAGACAGAGAGCTAGTGATGCAATCTCACTTTGTAATTTAAACCTTGCAATCCAGGCCTCATTCTGGCAAATCAGCGTTGCACTCAAACTGTCTACACTATCCTGGAGTGTCGGATTAATCCGGGTCAGTCACTTTCACCCGGATCAGGCTCAAGATTCACCTGTCTCACTCACTGAGACGCTCCTGTATCACATGCCTTATTGTCGTCGGATGCCGTGTTTGGGACAAGGGCAGGTACAAGGGATTAGAATGACTGCTCATGTGGAGGATAAGCACCATGAATCTATCAGAGAATCAGAACAGACCAGGAAGAATCAAACAAGGAAACTCGTGTTCAATTTGTGAGCCCTGCATTGTGGAATGATGAATGCAGTAGCAGAAGGGAGTGAATCATTCCATCCAGGAGATTTTCTTCCATTTCAAATTCATTTTTTCTTCGTTAGAGAAAACAGTATTTTAATTTACAACAGCTGAATGTGGGTTTTGATAAATTCCTGCTTTCAGGATCAGCCCAGTTTTCCAGATTTGAACACATTGTGAACAAGACTCACACCTTCAATTCAATGCTTAGCTGCTATCTTACCTTTTGAATTTTACAATCTCTTTGCTTCCTTCATGTGTCTGAAGAATTGGTATTTAGCCAGACAATGTGGAAGCTTTTAATAGTCTTGGGGCACTTACTGTAACCAGCTTATCTCAACGGGACATCATTGAATTTGCTATTAAATCAACCAAAAACCGGCATGTCCATTCAAACTGCCCCCATCTCCACTTTCTACAAAGTTAACTCACATTTCCACAATGCAGGAATTCTGAAGGAAAAATGTTTTTGACAAATTTCCCGAGTGCAATTGCTAACAGCTTTCAGGATGAAATTTTCAGGACAACAGCCCAAAATTGAATCGGAAAGAGATTGAAAGCAACACCGAAATGAAACTGCAGCTTTCTCTGTTCTATGCACCCACTTTAACATCGGACAATTTGTTTCATATTGCCTCTCCTCAGTCTAACATTCAAAATGGTTCATGACACATATCACAATATTCATGTTATCCTTCTATGAGTCTGTCCATTTCACCAGACTGACTATATCCTCCTGAAGTCTGCTACTATTCTCTTTCCTGTTCACTACATTGTCACTTTGGGAGACATCTGCAAACTGTGAAGTTATGCCCTGTGAACACAGGATGAGTTTATTCTTATATAACAGAAAAAACAGTGCCCCTGATATGAACCACTGGGGAATAGGATTCTGTACCTCCTCCAAATCTGAAACAACCATTATCGACTACACTGTGTTCTATCTCTGAGCCAATGTCACATATATTCCGCCACTGCCCCTTTAATCACTATTCAAGTATGAGACATCATCTCCTCCACAGGAAGATATCACAGACCTCTCCACTTCCACTGTACCAATAACATTCCCAGCACAGGTATAGCACAGGTTCGATACAGAGAAAAGCTCTGTCTGTCCAAACTATCCTGTGAAACTGTCCCAGGACAGGTACAGCATGAGATTAGATACAGAGTAAAGCTCCATCTAAACTGTCCCCATCCAACATTCTCAGGAGAGCTACAGCATGGGTTTCGATACAGTGTTAACCTCTCTGGATAAAACAATCACATGGCATTTGCAGCACAGCGTTAGATACAGAATGAATCTCCATCTACACTGTCCCCTTAAACACTCCCAGGGCTTTTTACAGCATGGGATTACATACAGGTAAAATTGCCACTAACCTGTGCACATCAAACACTCTCAGGCCAGGTACAGCGAAGGGTTAGAAGCAGCATAAAAGCTCTCTGAACTGCTCCCATCAAACACTCCCAGAACAGGTACAGCACAGGGTTAGATAAGAGTAAATATCACTCCACACTCTCCCTATCAAACACTCACAGGACAGGGACAGCACGGGTTAGATACAGAATATAGAGGGGAGGGGGGGAAATGAGGTTGTGTTTAATTTGAATTCTTTAGATGTCTTCACCAGGTAGGGCAGGAAGTCACAGGAGACTGGGAGATACTTCAGAAGACACGACAGACACAGATAGACCGACACACACACACACACAGACAGACAGACACAGTGACACACGCAGACGCACATAAACAGACACACTGACAGACACACATACACACTCACGGACACACACACACATACTGTACAATGCACTCTTCCGCCCTTTCTCTGTCACACTGAAAATATTTTCCCTTCATCTTCACATCCAATTTTGGATTCAAAGGGACAGGGAAAGGGAGAGGGTGAAAGAGAGAGAGAGAGAGAGACAGAGCGAGAAAGAAAGAGTGAGACAGGGTGAGAGAGAGAGCGAGAGAGAGAGAGGGCGAGAGAGAGAGTGAGAATGGCAGAGAGATGTGGTGAGAGGGAAAGGGAGGCAGAGAGACGGGACGAGGGATGTATAGACAGAGAGGGACAGGGAGACGGGGTGAGAGGGAAAGAGAGACAAAAAGACAGGGTGAAGGAGAGAAATAAAGAGAGGTGATTAAGTGACAAAAGAAGAGATGTGGTGACAGAGAGAGACCGATAGAGGGGAAGGTTTGATAGCTTAAGGAGTGAGGTGAGCTAGAGAGAGAAACAGAATTAAGAGGTTAGGGTGGCGGAGAAATGGGGCAGGAGAGAGATAGAAGGAACGAGACAGGAAGAGAGAGAGACAGCAGGAGTGAGAGAGGGGGAAGGGGCAAGAGGTAGGTAGAGACAGAGAGATATGCAAGAGAGAAAAAGGGGTGGGATGTGAGCTAAAGTTTGGGCAAGAGAGAGAGACACACACACAGGGACAGGGCAAGAGAGAGAAATAGAGAGAGAGAGAGACAGAGGCAGGGCGAAAGAGAGGAAATGTGTTGGATGAGAGAGAGAGAAATAAACGGACAGGGGAGAGAGAGAAGAGGGATGGCACGAGCGAGAGAGGGAGAGAAGGGGTGAGAGAAGACAAAGAGGTGCGGTGAGTAGTGAGAGAGAGAGAGTCAGGGAGGCGAGTCGAGAGAAGGTAAAAGATATAGTGAGAGACGGAGAAAGAGAGAGAGAGAGAAGACGAAATGGAGCAAGGACCACCCTCAGCATTTAAAATGCAGGAAGATCCCTGCTCCATCTTTAAAATGGAGGAGATCCCTTTTCAAACTTAAAATGAAGGGAGATCCCTTAACCAGGTTTGAAATGGAGGGTGATCCCTTCTACATCTTCAAAATAGAGGAAGATCCCTTTTCCATCTTAAAATGGAGATCGATCCCTTCTCCATCTTTAAAATGGAGGGAGATCCCTACTCCACCTTTATGATGGAGGGGGACCCCTTCTCCGATATAAAATGTTTCCCTGCGTGCTGAGCTTGACAGCATTTCCAAAATCCAACACACATTGCTCCCTGTATTGTGTA